>NC_086172.1:39811666-40117083 GCF_023053635.1 Elgaria multicarinata webbii
CAGCACAGCAAGTATCTGTTTTCAAGACAAGGTTTAAAAAGGCTAGGAAACAGTCTTCCCATGTCTCCTGAAGAAAACTGCTCCAGATTTGTTCCCCCACCCCCGCAGCAGCTCCCTTTCACAACTCAGGGTGCATCCAGACAGAAGGCTCCTGCAGCTATCAATCAAAAGGTTTTGTGTTGTGATTCCATCTTTTTGGCCTTAATGGATTTTCTACAGTAAGAGAAAGAGGAAGTGGTAAGAAAACGAGGAGGTACTGATGAGTGGAACCTCCCTTCAAAGAAGTCAGTGGAATCTCCATCACTGGAATAGATTTAAATAGGGGAATTATCCTAAAAGCATTTAGGACTGCCCTCTTAAGGGTAGTTCCAGCTGCATATCTGCTGATCTTCAATGGAGATGACAATTCCTAAGGTGCTTCCAGATGGAGGGGCCCTAGCACTAACTGTTAGAAGGCATTGTGCAGCTATTGCATCTTTTCCTTCTTAATTGATTTTTTGTGGTAAGAGAAAAGATGAAAGAAACAGTGGGGAAAGACAGGAGTGCTACAAGTGGAAGACGATTATATCTGGATCCCCCAGAAAATTCCTTGAACACGGAAGGGCAAATGTATAGTAACTTTTTTCTGGAAACACCCTTGTCAAGCCCAGCTTTGGGTCCAGTTGCTGCTTCTGCCACAAGCATTGGTCTTGAACCATTCCTGCCTTGTGTTTCTTTGATTCAGTAAAGCAGCAGTGGGGAATCTTTGTTCTAATGAAGGTTGCATCACCTCAGGGGGAATCTTCTGGGGGGCACATGCTGGCAGTATGGCTGAAGCCAGAGGTGGTTGTGGAAAACCGTTTCTCCCTCTCTTTCTGCTACCCCCCCCTCTCTTTATCTCTCTATCCAGAGGGCTGCTGAGGGGACAGGACTGAATGCTCTCAGAAGAGGCCTGAACTGAATGCCTGTAGAGGGCTTGGGAGGCCCTAGGGTTTCATGTTGCTTACTCCTGCTCTAAAGCAAACAACATGACCAAGTTGCTCCCTATATGGCGGCAGGTTGCTGCTGCGATAAGCAAAACCCCATGCTTTTGCTGCTATGGGGTGGCGGTAGCGAATCCCGACGTGGCAGCAAAAGCACAGGGTTTCTTGTGGACAGGCCTGTCTCCTCCCCTCTGCCTGGGTGGATGGCGACTAGTCATGGGTCGCCATCCACCCAGCCATGCCTCTGCTGCACCTCCAGAGTAAGAAGAGATGGTGGATGTGCCACACTTGCCTGTGAAACGCCCAGGGAGCTTCGGCTATTGGGCGGTATAAAAATGCAATTAATATATAAATAAAAAGGTTGGGGTAAGTTGGATGCACCTTTTTTTCATTTGCAGCTTCACTGGAAAGCCCCGTGATGGCTGCAAGGTGACTGCTGCATGTTGTATAATCGATGCAGTGCCACCACCCACCCACCCCAGGGCTTTCCATGCGTCTAGACAGCCCCCGAGCTATGTGTAATTCATGTATAATTTGGTGATTTCAGCCATGAAAAGGATGGAAAATGTGCAAAGAACTTCGATTTGTTTTACTTTAAAGAGCTGGCAAGCCGAATTCCATGAAGCCACAGAACCCTTAACAGATGCAGTGGTGATGTTTTGCAGAGCTACAAGGCTTGGCAAAGGATTTCATTTCTTTCGCCAGGCTGGTGTAAATTGAAAGGGAGAGAAAGAGAGCGCAAGAGCGCGCACTGAAAGGATTAATCTGGAATCTCCTTATGCCAAATGAGTTCCATTGATTTCAGTGGGGCTATTCAAACTTAAGTGGCTTGAGATTTGCCATTTAAATCAATGGGACTTGTCAAGGTTCATTATGCAATCCCCCTTTAAAAAAACCTGTCATTTCCCAAGACAGTAAAATAGAGTTATAGGAGACCTGTTTTTGCCTGGTGGTCACATCGCCGATTGTAATTGTCTAGGCCCAGAAACAGACGTCTGCACTCCGTAATTGCTCATCATCTGCCCAATCCATGTATTCACAGCAGAACACACACACACACACACACAAACAAACACAAACACACTTTGTGCTTGATATGTTACAGTAAATCTTTTCCTTCCAATGAAACTAAATGCCAGGAGAGGAACATATGAGGCAGCCACTACATGTTTACACAGAGGTTAGTGCATTCCCCCTTCCTTTCTCACTCTCCTTCCTCCTTTCTTTCTGACTGTCTTGTGCAAACACACAGACTCACATACAGAGGGTGCTTCCGGGCGTAGGGCTCCCAGTCTAAAGACGTTGTGCAGCTCTACTGCCTTTCCCACCTGAGTGGATTTCTGCAGCAAGGAAAAAGATAGAAGAAGTGATGGGACAACATGGGAGGGCTCCAGATGGAAGGCAAAGGGTGCATCTGGATGAGGCTCGTATGGAGCCATTGCCCTGCCTCATTCACAGGCATTTATGAGGGGTTCAAGCAAACTGCTGCTTCCCTAGAAAATCCACCAGCAAGATAGGGATTGTAGAGTGTCTTCTGACTGCTGGTGTACGATGCTTTCTGGCTGCTAGTGCTAGGAGCCCTCCATCTGGCATAGGGAGGCTCTCTGAGGGGTTGAAAACTACCGCATCAATTCATTATTTTGGGCTACATCCTATTTCCAGAGCTATGTATGTGCTTCCCATTGCTGGATTCAGGAATATGAGTGCAATCCCGATCATAGTGGTGCCAATGTGATAACCAGCGCCCTTCCAACTCTACGATTCTATTATGCTTTAAGGTGGATTCCTGCATTGAGCAGGGGGTTGGATTCGATGGCCTTATAGGCCCCTTCCAACTCTACCATTCTATGATTCTACCGGCTCCAGGTTTTTGAGGGCGCTGAGGCAAAACACCCTCCATGTGTACCATACCTCAGTGAGTCTACTTTCTCACCACCAGGTGAGCAAGCAGCTTCCAATGGTGTAGAAGAGGAGCAAGTCCAGGGGGCTCTTGTCAGTGGCCCCCTTCCAGGGTGTGGACCCTCAGCAGGTGCCTGACCATGCCTACCCTTGATGCTGGCTCTGTTCAGCTCTGTCAGAGCTGATGTATGCATACAGGCCTCTCCCACATGAGTGGGGTGGGTGGGCGGAGAACTCTGGGCCAATTAGAATCTCCCCATATGGAGAGTCCTTTGTGCATCTGTATTTGTGTAGGGATGCTTCACGCAGATACTGAACATGTGGCTGATGGGGGACATGGTTGACCTGTCCGGAGGTGGTTAGCTGATGCAGTCCCACAACTTATGCATGATTTCATTGGTCAACCATCTTGATCTGCTGGTGGCTATGCAGAAAGCTCATTCACGTGTACTACAAGATTGAAACCCTAGTATGGGCTGTTATGGTTCAGGAGTATTCTGCGGTAAGGGGCATTCATTACATTTGCTCATTTATTTGTTACAAGAAGGTTAGCCTAAGAGATAGTTTTTCTAGTATACTGCATAGCCAAATGGGGATTTGAACCTGGGAAACCCATTTACTACAGACCCACTACTCTAGACAGCGCATGTGCATTTGCATGTGTGCGTGTGTAGGTGTGAATATATATATATATATATTGTATATAGTCCTATATACTTTCTGTTATAACAATCAGCAACTGCTAAGTGGGTTACAGAGCCCTATGTTTTTAATAAAAGGCTCTACTACTGCCAATGGCCGTCAACTTCCTTTCCCCAACCTTGGTTTGGCAACATGAACATTTAGTACTGAAATGGCTGGTCCCACCATTAGGCAAAGTGAAGTGGTTGCCTCAGGCAGCAGACGTTGGGAAGCGGCAGCAAGACGTTGAAGAAGCGAGCTGTGTACTACATGGCCTGTCCTCTGTCTCCTAAGCTGACCTGATGCCTTCTGGTCTCATTTGCAGCTGCCAAGTCAGATGGGTTTTCCCACATGAAATGGTAGAGGGGCGCCATCTTGTTCTTCGCCTATGTGTTACTTTCTAATGTGTTGCTGTTGCACTGTGTTCTGCTTGTGGGTCCCTGGTCGACGGCGGGTTGGCCACTGTGAGAACAGAGTGCTAGACAAAACGGACCCTCAGTATGATCCAGCAGGACTCTTCATGTGTTCTTATGTCATTCAGGAAAGAGATAATAGCACTGATAACTCATGAACAGATCTTGGTTCATAAAAACCTACTTACCCACCTCTGCCATTGGAATCAATTGGGCTAAAATGCCCAGGGCTGAAGTTTTTAGATCCATTCCAGTGCTATACTTTGTACACATTAGTCTTGGAACATGCAGAGGCTACCTGGGTCTGCATTCCTATACATACTTACCTGTGAGTAAGTCTCATTGAGCTCAAGAGGACTTCTGGGTAGATGTAGAGCATTGTGCTTATTATTCAGTTTAATGTGGGGTTCTCCTGCTTGCTTTGGGCTGTGTGTATATAGATTAGAGCCGTGCCAAATTTTGAATGGTGGAGCATGTGTTTTGCATTTTCTATTCACATTTTCAGTATTTCATGGTTATTAAGATAACCAGGTTTTTTTGTGTGTGTTTCAGTTAAAATTCAGGTTTTTTTCTAAAAATGAAAGCACACACACAAAAGTTTATAATTACTACATGAGCATAAGAGGGAACACTCAGTAATACAAAATGTTAACAAAGGGAAGTCTCAATCTAGCTCCCGTTAAAAGTCTAATTTGATTTCAGTGGGGGCAGAATTATGTCGTCGCAAAGAGTGATGGAAAGTAGGATGACTGAGTCCGTAGGGACATACATCTGAAAAACATTATCTAACATGTGGGCAGCTACACAGGTGTTATAAAACTGCTGGTGTTGAGGGACTATTTGATTAGCTAATTACCCTTGTAAAGGAGCAACTTAATCTGTGTGAAAACTCCCTCGGATGAAACCTCATCATGTCATTCCAGTTTAAAATTATCTCTCCACAAATTGCAGTTAAAACTAATTGGAAATTTTGAAAGAAAATCCACTTTGCTAATACTACCCCCAAAATAAGAGAGACAACTTTTTGAGTTCCTCCCTGGTGGTCCAATTTTATTAAATTCCTCCTTGGTTTTTTTTTTTTTTAAACCTCAGTTTATTGGAGAGAGAAAAAACAATTATCTGTAAACGTAATTTTTAATGCATGGTAATAAAAATAAATGGTACAGCTCTGCCGCTGCTCACCTAAATCTTCTTCCCTGGTGGTCTGGTGGTATTAAATAATCTCCACCGCATGTATTCATCATTTGCTGACAGGCAAAGAAAAAGCCCTTCTTTAGCTTTTATTGTCCACCAAATGAATACAATGTATAGATATAAGTTGGATGGATGTTATGGAGGGATACTTCAAGTCAAGAAAACTCCAGAGACCCTTTTATCTGCCCCCCTCCCTGCTTCTACTGTGCTTTTGCCTTTGATAATTGAATGACGATTATAATAAATACAGAATGGCATTCACCGTTTATAGTCTATGGGGGTTTGTGCCTTGATATAGCTGAGCCATGCTGCAAGACTTGCTAGCTTCACTTCTGGAACAGATGAAATGCAGCAAAGAATGCTTTCCCGAATGCTGCTGGCTGGTGTTTCTAACACCCTACTCCTGTTTGCAGAATTGCCCTTTGCAAGGCATCACACTAACGTGACACTTTTTACTCGAAACCGAATTGCCAGCTTGCAATGTGGAGAATATATTTATACTTTTATAGTCTGCGATGTCATAGCTTCTCCCATCTGTTCCTTTCTCAGATCTATTATAGGCCTCTGCCCTGCTGTAGCACACCTTGAACACTACCTCTTTCCATAGGTGGGAGAGAGGACAGATGACAGGGCAGGGAAAGGAACAGGACGATGAAGCTGCATTGGCATCAGGGAATGTAAAAGTAGGCAACCAAGCGGCAATCAGATAGCCCGGCTGTAAAGCCCCAAAACACACTGGGGGTGTCTTGACGATGTCTGGTTTGCTGCTTGTTCCTTCAAAATCCTGCATGCAGGGGTGGGAGCAGCAAATCCCCACAGCAGGAGGGAGCACAGCCTTTCCGGGCCAGGCCAGCGGCTTTCTGCTCATTGAACCTGCCCTCTGCCCGGCTGTCTCACGCATCCCCCCGACCTATCATGGGCCTCCATCTGCCCCCGGAACACCCTCAGCCTTGATATGGTGATGTTACCGCTGGCAGACAAGCAAAGAAAGTGGTGATCTCAGAGTAAATAAAAGTTGCGGTAAGTCCGCGACTTTTTAAGTGAGCAGTTTCAGCGAAACAGCCCGTGTTGGGCGCGAGTTGGCGGCTGCGTCGTATAAACTTTGCAGTGCCACTGTGAAACCACCGTGGGGTATATAAGGCAGATGGAGAGCCCCACTCAGACGAGTGCAACACACTCAGGAGGCTGTACATAGAGAACAGATTATTATGTGGGTCGTGGACATTGCTTGGAGAGTCTCAACGCTTTCTGTTGGATGTTCTTGGCAGCCCTCGATGGGTGTGTGGAGTCTATCCGCTAGACAGTGACAACCTACATGGCACGCTCTTAGAGTTGTGGTATGGAGGGTGGTGTAGTTGAGCCAGGACTTGCAGGGTTGAAGCGCCAGGACCTTTATGATTAGCAGGGACCATGATGTCATCTGCCAAACCCCTGGGACTTCCCTGTTCCCTCTCTGATTAGCTGCAATCCTCATAGTAGCTGAGGGAGAAATGAATTTTCTCATCAACAATTTCTTGTTGTGAGTTGTCCCTGTTGGAATGCAAAGGATTTTGGGGTGGCTGAGTTTTGAATGGGCAATTAAGGCCCATTCTCTTTACAAAACACCTGCTCCTGTTGGAGAGGAAACCTGCTTGAACTGGCTTTTTGCCTTTATGATAACGTGTTTCTCCCTGGTTCTAAAGGAAAAAAAAACTCTAGGAAAATCTTGAGCTGGGGTGTGTGTGTATGTGAATGAGTATCTATACACAAATATATAATGTACACATATATAGGTATGAATCAGCATAGCTGCTTGCATTTTGGACTGTGTTTGAGGGCACGGCTAAGAGGATTGTCATGACCAGCACATGCACATCAAAATTTATCTCTATACCACTGGGGCCTAATCTACACCTGCAGCCCTTTTGCAACGGAAGAGGGGTGCTTCTGAATGTTCCCTTCTTCCGCGATTGGCGCTCAAGGGGCACACGTGACCGGTGTTTACCGCAATTACAGGAATGCCTTTGTGAGAACACGTGTGCCCCGTTACAGTGCTGGCACATGTATATCAGTAGAAGTGGTGGGGCTAGGCAGATGGGTATGGGGCAGAGGTGGTTTTTTTAATGACTCATGAGGGATGCTCATGAGCGCAGATGCAGAACAACACATGGGGGATATGAACTCTGTTGAATATGTGCTCCTGCGCAGAGATATGTTTGTATTAAAAAAAAACAACAGCCCACAGTCGGCAGTAAAACACACTGATACCCATCCAAAACGTGGCAAAAATGGTGGACAGGTCCACTCCTGCACACGTCCGATACCCATGCACATGCCCTTCACGGAACTCGTGGCGAACAGCAACAATCTCACAAATGCGGTGGGCACACCACAAACATTCTTCGGAATGGACATGGTCAGGGATATTCTCGGGAAAATGAGAGGTGGAGACGAGATCAACATGGGAGCAGGTGAACATCATGTGGCCTGTTAGTGATGGCTGTGATACAGTCCTGCAATAAATGGCTGGTGTAGACTCCCCCTGGGTGTGGAGCAATCACCACAGGGAAGCTGGTTACTGAGGCCTTTACTTCAGATGTATGGTGTGCACAAGCCCCAAGACTCATTTGTTTTATTATTCACAGATACTGAGAGTAGTATCAGCTAGGGGTGTGCAAAGTGGGTCTTCTCTGCCTTGAAATTCAATCTGGAGATCCATAGAGGTGATTCTCTGCCTCAATTTTGGAGTCCCTCCCCATCTCTCCGCCTCGTTGAATTACCGTCGTAGAACTGTTCAGTATTCAGGTAACTAGTATTAACAGAAATGCTTACAGATCCCTCATTTTTAAAGATAAAGAGATAAAACTTGGCACAGTGATAGCTCTTAAAGTGGGCTTATACTAAGCCATCTAGCTTAGTATTGTTTATAATGGTCCATATTGAGTGACAGAAGCTTTTCGGGGTTTCAGACTGAAGCATTTCCCAGTCCTAGCCAGAGACTGAACCTGGGACCTTTGGCATGCAAAGCATGTACAGCTATGGCCCCTTCTGGTAAGCCGTATATGGTAAATTACCATGAGCTATTCATTATCTGGTTAAGACATGAAAGTTCCTCAGAGATAAATGATAGGTATGTAAGTGTCTCCACGTACCTGCATACAGTTGTACTTGAATTGTGTCAATTCAAGCTCTGGATTCAACTTAGAAAACCTGTTTAGGAACTGAGCAGAGAATTTAATAGGCAACCACAGAATGCAGTTTTGATTTCATGCTTCTTGGAAAGCTTCATAACACAAAACACGCAAAACCTTCAATTCCAACCTAGGTACCTTGGAATTCAAAAGGGGAGTGACACCATGTTTCTTCTTCGTCTTCTGTTTAATACCATGAACACTTTTCATCCAATCATCATAGAATAATTAACAAAATCTAATATCAGTAGTTTCTAATTGGAAACATGTGCTTTAGAAGGCCAATAAAACATTTCCGCCTTTCTGTGTGTGGCAGAAAGAGAATTCAAAGCATTCTTGTTTTTATGGAGATTTACATGCTCTCACTCTCTCCTGACAATGTTTATTAATAACTTCTATTTATACGGCAGTTTAGAGATCTACAGAAGCACCCAAAAAATGGGGGGGGGGGGAGGGAGGGGATTAAAAACATTTTGAAAATGTCGTAAGCAACCTTGAGGGAATAAGATGTAATTGAGAAGTAAGATCTATTCGCAGTCTTATTCAGCAACATTATTTTCAACACATGTGTACCTCTTTTCTTTTGTACTGATGGGGGGTCAAAGTGGCTTTTAGGGAAACTTGTGGGCATTCAATGATTCACAAGCAAGTGATGACACAGTGTTTTTTTAGGCTCATAATGTTTACACATGTTACTTACTGTAAAAGTTAGCACAAAACTTGTCATTGCACAATTCCAGTCAAGCATTGGTTCCTATTGACATCTGAAGGAATATGGCCAGACCACAAGGGACTTGTGATAGGCATGGTCCAATAATGAAAAGTTCAAATCACGATTATTTATTTATTTATATTACATTTTTATACCGCCCCATAGTCAAAGCTCTCTGGGTGGTTTACATCAGATTATGTAAATCACTAAAGTAACAAGAAGTAGGCCTAACAGGAAGAAGACCTAACACAAGATGGGCACGTGGCCCAGGGTGCATCCACAGAAGGTCTGCAGTAAAGCTTACAGTACAAGCCTATACATGCTGTCTCATGGGTAAGTCCCACTGGGTTCAAGGGGGTTTATTCCCATATGGGTTTGCTTTCACAGTAATCTAGTTTGCATGACATGGCAGCCCACCATTGGCTTGATTTACTCACAAGTAAATTAAATAGTTTGGCCCTTAAAGCATATTTTCCCAAGGAACAGATGAATGTGGGGAGGAAGACATCCCTGTCAAATTAGTCAGACATGCTGAACATCTGATTTGATATCTCAGGAATGTACCGAGGTAGGCAGCCTGGTCCCCTATATTACTATAAATCCCATGAGCCCCAGCCAGCATGGCCAATGGTCAGGCGTTGTGGGAGTTGTAGTCCAACATTATCTGGAGGGCACCAAATTGCTTACTTCTTTAGTTTTCAATTCTGCCACATTACCAGGATTTTCTCTCAATGAAGTTGTAAATGCAAAAGGAGAAGGAGAGATGGGGCATGGAGATACTCTACTCAGGAGAACTCTACTCAGGAGGAGATCTCATATGAACGTTGTTATTACTATCTTCAGTAATAGCTTGATATTGCAAAGTGTTTCAAGGATATTTGCTTGATATTGAAAAGTGTTTCAAGGATATTTGCATGCAACTATTCTAACATGATCAGAACAGTTTAAAAACAAAAATCACAATACTTTTTTTGTCTCTGGAGTTATAGCACAATACCATATGTTTAGTTTCACTGTGGGACCCCCTGTGTTCAGGGTAAAGGATAATGAGGGCAGAAAAGACCCTGGAGCGAGGGAAAGCCGCTCTCCTTGATAAATATGGGCGTTACACATGGCCTTCAGCTACTGAGATACATGAACACCTGCAATCTACTGACTTGTTCATTCCAATGATATCTCATTCCCCTTCCTCCCCACCTTTTTCTGTTCTGGAAGAATTGGTTAGCCCAGAAAAGCACAAAGCAATGGTAAACCTTTGCAGACATCTCTGCAGAATTTCCTGTGGTACCTTGTACTGCCCTGCTTATTTTTCAATCCATCATTTAAATCCCTCTTTTCTAATATGCATCTCTAGATACTTTATCGCTCCAAATGACCTTCCGCATGGATATGCAAAGCTATTAGAGTATGCTGAAAAGCCACTGCAGGAATCTGGCTCTCAGCTGCATACTGATATGAAGGCACCCCTGGCGCACACTGCATCACATGCAAATATGGAGAGCGAGAGAGAGAGCTGTTTATGAAAGTTGTACTTTTCTTCACCTAGGATCCTTAATGAAAGGCCATGAATTTTTACAAGGGCATATTTGAGCTAGTTCCTTGGGGGCCAAATCAGATATTACATTAATTGCATGACATGTAAATAGTATCTATGGGGGAGGGGAGCAGCAGCAGGACCACAGGGTGTGGGGAAGGAGAGTTTAATGCTCCCTGCTGGTATGGTCCCAAAGAAAATTACCCCCCCCGAAGCTTGTATTTGCATTGGGGGGGAGGCTTTATTGGCAGCAATAGTTGGGGGGCAGAACTGAGCAAATTCCTTTAACAAATTGAGTTTCAATTTTTAAATTGGCACCTTGCTATAGTGTAAATATATGTGGTTCACAGTATGGAAATTGAGTCGATTGATCATATAAAACAGGTGTCCTTTTAAATTTTCCAAGATCCCATATTATGAGCTCCATCCGATGAGCGTTTTATTGCACGCTCATTACTGGCCACTCATAGATTATTCAGGCTCTGAAGCAGAGAATAGATTTAGAGGTTACATAATTCACACAAAGTATTTCCATATAAGAATGTATATGTTATATGCTTGTAGACCAGCATGAGGATCCTGCACATACAAATATCTATGGGCAGTATCCAACAATGCCAGTTTGCGAACTCAAATAGCGCTAGCCGAACTCCGCTGAATCTTTCAGTTGTGCAGGTACTTGTTCATTGCACTAGTGGCCAGCGGAGCACATGACCCACTTCTGAAAGGGGTTGCACAACCCCTTACACAGGCATTTGCATAAGCAGAACTTCAGTTGGATTCTCCCCTTGTGCATAGTCTCGAATCTAGTTTCCACTAGTGCAACTTAATTTGCCCTATAGTGGAATGACACAGTTGGATACTGCCCAATGTCTACAATAGCTTTCATGAGCTGTCAAATCATGTCCAATAATGAGATTCTCTTTTATTAGGTCTGTGAGGTCTGAGCTGCGTTGGGGACAAGGTGAGAAAGTCAGGCTATATATATGTGAGTTATAGGAAAACAGAGACGATAGAAATAGCAGGCTGCTAAAAAAAGCCTCTAGCTAGGGAAGGGGCTTTTCAGCTGACAACAGGGAAACAAACAAGCCAACTCATCATAGACAAGCAGGTGCTGGAGTCCCTTAACAGGGGATAAAGGGCAGCTCAAAAAACAGGGCAGAAGGAGGGAGAGTTTTAAAAAGATAGTTTACCAAGCCCTTTTCATTACCTTCGTTTCAAAGCCAACCAGAGCCAACAGAATACTACCCAAACTCTAGGCAGGCACCAACACTTGGCTGCTTCCAGCACCTCCTGAAAACAACTCTGTTTCGAGAAGCCTTCCTTAATAGACCAGCCACTGTTTCTCTGGTTCCTTTGTTTTTAAATTGAACAATTTTAATTGGCTTTTTAATCTTCTTTCTTTTATTGTTTATACCCATGTTCACCGCTCTGGAATCTGTGTTAGTTAATTGAGTGGTATATAAATATTGTAAATACTACTGCTACTACTACTAGATAATCAGGGTCCTCCAAGAGTGCTTGCTGTTGCCCTTCTCAAGTACCTTCTCCAAGAAAGGGGTATTCGTAACTGGCTGATAGTTGTCCCCTCAAGTTTTGCCTTATATAAAAAGTTTCAGGATATTTTGGAGCAGGGCAGGGCATATATTGCAATTGTCTTGTTTCACATCTACAGATTAAAAAAAAACAAATGTGGGGAGAAGAATGGGGCAGCTGGAGGGGGAGGGACGCACGGCATCTGAACCAAGGTTCGGGTGCCGCACGTCCCTCTCTTCCTCCCCCTCCGGCCGCCCTGTTTCTTCCCCCCACCCCCTTTTTTTAAAAAATCTGTAGATATGAAGGTTTGCATTTTCAGATTAAAAAAATTAAAAAATGCGGGGGGGGGGAACAATGGGACAACTGGAGGGCGAGGAAGAGAGGGACGCGCAGCGCCCAAACTGACCCTCCTCCAGCCAATGGCAACCAATCGGAGCAGCATTGGTTGTGGCATGCCTCCTTTTAAAAAAAGTCAGGCTAAGTGGCTGACTTTTTAAAAGCGGAATTTAGGGGGTTTGCCCCTGGATCGCGGCTGTGTCATATAGATGACCTGCCTCCACTCCGAATCCACTCTGGGCAAACCCCTCGTCAAAGGCTCCTAACATGGTGCTTGCAGCAATGAAACTGACCACATGCCCTTCCTGGCTGGGGGGTTCAACTAGGTGGGTAAATTTGTTCCTGCTGCCCTTAAGGAGACAGTAGTATGACCACTCCTGAAGAAACCCTCTCTGGACACAATGATATTTGCCCTTGTCCCAAATGAAAATGATAGGAAGAAAATTCAAAATAAAGTATTAGGTAGCAAACACAGAAAGAAGACCAAATGAGTAATAAAACATTTAGTGCTTTTCAATTAACTGTTCTGATGATTAGTACACTAGTATATTATAGCATAAAACCATGTCTATTAATTTTTTGCAGCCATTATCTTGACTGTGATTTACTCACCTCAAATAATTAACATTGCTATTAAAAAGGCGGATGAAGGCGAATGTCTTGGGTTTGAGGGGTGGGGAGATTATTGCTGAGGGTCACGAGCAAGGCTTGAAGGAACATAGAGTGGATGGGGGGATATTGAGGGTGGGAGTGAAGAGGAGCATATTGGAAAAGACAGGAATGGAAGAAATACCACAGAAACCTCGGCCTGTTCAAATTAAAACAGCTAAGACTAGGTTCAGTGCTGGCTGTGAGGGAATTGTTTCACCTTCTTTGTAGTTTAATCTTAATACTGGATGAACCCGACTTCTCTGTAAGCATCAGACATTTGGACACCGTCAGCTTTTCATCATGGTGGAAACATGTGTTTGCATGCTGGAGATGATAAATTGGTGTATGAAGAGCCTCCCCTTCCCCTCCGGGTCGTTTCTGAGGCAGCAAAGTATCCTTATTCCGGGTAGCAATGGCAGCTTGAGGGCAGCATTTCCATCCTGAAGAATAGGGCTGAGGTCTTTCGGGGGGAAAACATCCATGTCTTAGAAGGACAGAGAAAGCTGCAGAAATACACAGGCCATCATCAAGGGGAGGAAAGAAACAGTAGTAAAATGAAAATGGAAGAGCTACTGAGGAATCAGGCCAGGAAAGGTTACAGCATGAAAGTGCACAGGGAAAAATAAGAAGGGCAGTCGCTCTTGGCCCTTTTAGTTAAAGCTCTCCAAAGCTTTGCTGCAACTATCCTATTCTTTTTCATTTTCTAAACTACCATCCTCAGGCTGAAATCCTATGTACACTTACCAAAGCATAAGCCCTGCAGAAAACGATGGGACTTACTTCTCAGGAAACATGTGCAGCTACTCTCCACATGACATAACCATGTTTTCTGTTGGATTTCTTTGTTCCCTAAGCTGGGAACAGCTTCTCACTGCTCAGCTTTCCCTCACCTCCAATTTTCAGTTTCTGCACAAAATGAATTCTACAAGCCCCTTTGGACTTCTAGAAACTCAAAGCCATGACAGGGGACAGAATTCCTTCTGTGTTCTGTATACTGTTGGTAGTTAATAAATGCTAACTATGAGTAGGTGCATTATGGACAATACATGAGCATTAGTTCAAGGTACAATATGAGGTAAATAATAAACTTCATACCAAGTTTCTTAAATAAATACAGTAAGATATACTACTTCTGTTAATTACTATAGCAGATTTACCTATTAACTTAATTGTTTTATTTATTTGTGTGTTTATTAAATTTATATTTTGGCTTTCCTCCAAAGAGCTTAGAGCGACATATGTGATTTGCCCTCCATTTTATCCTCATGACAAGTCTTTGAGGTTGGCTAGGCTGAGAGATAGTGACTAGCCCAAGGTCACCCAGTGAATTTTATGGCTGAGAAGGGATTTGCATCTGGTTCTCCACATTTCTAGTCCATCACTTTAACCGTTATACCACACTGTCTCCAGATATTTTAGAGCTTACATGAGTTGACACACACATAATTTTTATTATTATAAACTGTCCTCTGGGCATTTGCCAGTTGGACGGTAGACAAAATAAATAAATAAATACCGGAGGGAGTACTAATGAGCCTTCCAGCTTTGACCAAAGTGCGCTGTGAAACCAGAAATCTCTGTACACAGAAGTTGAAATGTGTTCCAAGAGTTCCCCTAGTTCCCCTGTTAAATGCACAAGCCTGCCATAGTAACATATGAACCATATGTTGGTATGTTTTCTTAAATTCTTATAAGGGGATTAGACAAGTTCATGGACGAATGATTGTGCTGCTCAGTTTTATTTTAATATTGTGTTTTGAGTTTCAATGTTTTATCTGATAAGTCTTGTATTTATTTTGATGTATTTTTAACATTTGATTTTGTAAACTGCTTCAACTTATTGTTTTAGGTACGGTAAGTGGCATATAAATTGATTAAATAAATAAATCTACCAGTCACGATAGCTTTATGACAACTCCAGGATTGGAGTTAGCATGCAGGGCTGGCTTTTTGAGGGCTTTTGAGCAAGGCATCCTCAATGGCCCCCCTTCCTCAGTGAGTCGACCTTCTTGCCGCCATTATCACCAGTGGCTGTTGTTCCTCATTTTCATCGTTATTACCACTTGCTTGCTTGACAGGCAGTGAGCCACTGAACAAGTAGGTAGTGGCATCTACGTCTCCTCCTTCTCACTGTCACTGTTGTCTGGGCCAGAGAAAGAGGCAGGTGTATAATAAACAGGTTGAATGGTGAGGAGGAGGGCCTCCTAGGGCCTTTTGTCGTTGGTCCCCTGTTGGGGTGTGGGCCCTTGGCAGCTGCCTGGTGATGCCAATTCTTGATGCCATCCCTGTTAGCATGTCTCTGAATACGGGTTGCTGGGGAAACATCATTGGGTGAGAACTGTTGCCATCACGTCCTGCTTGTGGGACGGCATAGTGGCCGCTTTGAGAAATAGGACGCTGGACTACATAGACCTTTGCTGTGTTCCAGCAGAAGGTCTCTTTTGTTCTTGGGAACCATCTCTAAGCATCCAACCAAACTGCTACTTAAAATGTTTATATTATTTAAAATATTAATACCTGTATTACTTCATATGGAATGTATTACTTCATAGCTCAGATGAGTAATACCTGTATTACTTCATAGCTCAGATGAGTAATACCTGTATTATTTCATAGCTCAGATGAGTAATACCTGTATTACTTCATAGCTCAGATGATCCCAGGTTCAATCTCTGATCTCTCCAATTAGAAAAGTATCAAGTAGCAGAGGATGGCAAAGAACTCCTGCCTGCAACCTTGGAAAACCGCTGCCAATCAGACCAGACAATCCTTGGCTAGCTGGAAAAATAGTCCAGCTTGTTATAAGGCAGGTTCCTATGTCCCTAATATTTCTGTGCTGCCAACACTACGCTGAGCCTCTTCAGACAACTCGGCAAGCCATGATTAGGGGCGCTAATCCTTTTGAAGCCACCAGGGTTAGGAAAAACACCATTCATACAACATGCTAAGCCATCATGGTTAGTTCAAAATGCTTAACCATCATGGCTTAGTGTGTTGTCTGAACAGAGCCACTATGAACTGGCTCTGTATACCTTTGATTATACAATCTGTATGATATAGTTGTTTATATATGCTAACTGGCATATGTATTATATATTTAAAAGTGCAAATTTGGCATAGTTCCTCCAGTTCATGGATCCTTTTGATCATCTTTAATTGAGAAACCCATGATTAATGTTCATCCGTTAGTGGCTTCCCAATTAGATGTGGAAGCTTTAATTAGCTCCTTAAATGCATAAGTGAAGGCACATTTAAGACGTCACACAGGCCCCTGGTGGGTGTAAGTATTTTCGCAAAGTCGAACAATCAACACAATGGGTTGGAAAAAAGTATTGGTTTTCATTTTATTTTTATTTCCAGAAGTGCTGGCAGGAATATTAATGAGATGGTGGGGTAGGATTTATTCTTCCTGTGGATGAAGATAAAGTGCTTTATGCCAGATTGTGCTCCAGAATGGCTTCAGAACAATTTAGTCAATGGGTGCTGCTTTATTAATGAAAGATCTGATACAAACTAGGAAAGAAGGGAGCCACAACAAAAACAGAGCAAAGGAAGGAAATGTGCTCATAGATTCTAGAATGTTTGAAATGTTGCCAACATGGCTGAGTACTTGGCTGTATTAAAAGACAGGGCCTGTGCTACATCACAACTGGAAGATTCTCCCTCCGTCTCCCAATTCACCTCTGAAGTGGGAGGCAAGGCACCAGAAGCTTTTTCCAGCCATTTCCCCCCACAATCCTTTTATTATTTACATCTCATTCAGCAGATGTTTGCCACATTTGGAGTCCAACCTGCTGTTAATCCAATCCTGTCAGGCGCACAAAACCACAGGGTACACCAAGCCATGATGACCCAAAATGAATATTACCGTTAGGATGGTTTTGCTTTGTGCAATATTTGTCTAGAGAGAATTTGCTTATGGGCCAGAGTGACTTTTAATGAAACAGAAACTGTGTAGATGAGATCCTGGATAATGTACAAATAACATGCTTGTGTATCAGGCATTGGCACCTGGATGGATATGAGGATGAGAAAGGCTTTGTCAATTGATAAAAAGAAGGCTGGAGCGAAAGTGGCTTAACATTTGTAATGGAGGAGATCAAACACATGTAAGAACATACGTGCCTACTGAGTGGTGGTGAAGTTATTATCATCTACCCTAGTGAATCCAGTATTATAGCCCTTGGAGGCCTGGAAAAACCACAAAGAGTCCTGTGGCACCTTAAAGACTAACAAATATATTGTGGCATGGCCTTTCACGCCCACGAACTTTCTCAGATGTTGAAACTAATGTATTAATTTTTTAAAAAAAGGCATCTTTTTAATTATGCAAGATCTTTGGGAGGGAAAAAACAGTCTCTAAAATGCTTAGTAAGGTTTTTTTAAAATACATTCTGCAGTGCAAGTTTCACACTTGGGCTCAATTATGTGATGATAATAGGTTAAGATGAAAACAATGAAGTACGAGCACCCTGATGAAACCATTAAAGATCTAATAGACTTTTTACTAACTCATTATTATTTTTTGTTCCACCGTCCTTGTTAGTATGACAGACAAAACTTTAAAATGTTTCTCTCAGCATTACAGTAACAAGGGAAGGTGGCGAAACCTGATGTTGTTTGCTAATTAGCAGTAGCTGTAGTAGGCCAAGCCCTGTAGATAATACTATTGCAGATTCATTAACATATTGGATAAGGTTTTAAATTTTTTTACTTTAATCCTACTCAGCCTGACTCCATTCTTCCTCTGACAGAAGATGGAATCTGCGCTGTAGCACTGTCGCAACTAACAAAAATTCAACGGGTGTAGCTTTCCACACTAGAGGCATTCAGGAGGCAGCTGGACAACCATCTGTCAGGTATGCTTTAAGGTGGATTCCTGCATTGAGCAGGAGGTTGGACTTGATGGCCATGTGTAGGCCCCTTTCAACTCTGCTGTTCTATGATCACTGATTCACAGGCTTGAGGGGAATTCCTTTATGGAAGTCTTGCAAATGTTTGTCAGATTTTCCTCTACTGCAATAACTAAAAGGTTCAACAATTTGGCTTGTAATGGTCATGAGTAAGAGCCCAAGAAGGATTGAACTTGTATGGTTAATTTAATTGCAATTCAGTTTTTTTTTGTGGGACGGGGGGAATATGCCTTTGTTTATTAATTATTGGAAGGAAACATTCTCCCATGGTAATCATGGTCAAGTCTTGGCAATGTTATAAACAGTTTGTATTTGTTGTTTTGTTATATTGGGTCTTCGCTTTGAATTTAGTGAATTTCTATAAATGAGATGTAATAGTTTCTTTTATTAATTAGTGCAGAGTTTTGGATGGTGTGGAGGGCAGCAGTGGGCAGTTGAGAGGGTGAGGAGAAAGTCCCATCGCAGTAGTAGACTAAAACAATGTTGGATCTAACTCATGGTTTATTTATTTTATACAGATCAAAATATTGCACAATTCTGGGATGTGAGTGGTATGGCAAATCACTCAGTCAAATTTCCCCCCTAGATTTGTATGTGTGGTGCGAAAAAAGTTTTAACAAATCTTTCACAATTTATGAACTTGGCCCTTGCACACACATGGTAACAAACACATAGGGCTTCTCCACATTTAGCAAAACTCCCTCAGCCTTACTTGGGCTTTGTCTTCTGGCATCTTTGCGGGTTTACCAATCAGCACAATATACAATCCCACCCCCCTTGTTTTTGCCAGTTACTTCTTATACGTTTCATTTATACTGCCAGCAGATGGTGTTGCTTTACTATGCGATTTTGATTTATTACAGCATTTTGGGCTGTTATAAAATGGCGGATTCCTGCTTGAAAATAGTGGGAGAGGCAATGGAGGTTGATGTTGTCATGAAAAGGACCTGCAAACTTCCGTGAGTGACCAATCACAAGCATACAATAAATTGCTCATGTAGAGAAGGTCATAGTTGCCATCATGTGAAATGGCCGTGTGTGCTGTAAGAATGTTTTTAGAGGATATTTTATTTGGAGGAGGCTGGAAAAAGGTTGTCTGGATCCTTTTCAACAATGATGTGGCAAAATATATTTATTAAGGGCACAATCCTATGGACTGTGCCCTTGCTGCTTGGAAGCCCCTGAACCAGGAGGCTATGGAAACTCCTTGCTCTGTTAGGCTGAAGCTGGCAGAGCAGAAGGAGCAGCAGAGGACATGCGTCCCCATCCTTTGATCTCCTTTATTTTCGCTTGATGGGCTTTTCAGCCTGTCTAGTGAGGGTGCTTTTGAGGGGGAGGGAAGGAAGCTGGAGGAGGCTCAGATTAATTGTATCCTGGCCTCTCCAGTCTTTTCCCCTCCCCTCCCCCAGAACGCCCCCTTTCCTCCTCCAAGGTTGATTTTCTGATCTCAGAGAGGCAGCCGGCGCAGTTTATTTATTATTTATTACATTTATATCCCACCTTTTTTCCTCCAAGGAACCCAAGGCGGTGTACATAATCCTCCTCCTCTCCATGTTATCCTCACAACAACAACACTGTGAAGTAGGTTGGTCTGAGAGTATGTGACTGGCCCAAAGTCACCCAGTGGGTTTCCATGGCTGAGTGGAGACTAGAACCTGTATCTCCCGACTCCCAGTCCAACACCTTAGCCACTACACCACACTATACCACACCGTGAGAGTATATGGGGAGGCTCTCTGACTCCCCTTTCCGAGGTTTTCAGCCTTGGAAGGGATTTTCTGAGCCATCCTATGGGCCCTGGGACATTCGCCAAGGGACCATAGGAGTGCTCTCTTAAAATACTAACCTTGTCTAGATTGGTCCTAAGGTTGTGACTGAGGGGAGAGGCGTCTGGCACCATAGCTGTTTCAAGCATAGGGAAGATCATAAAAGTGGCTAGACTGAAATTTAGAATATGCAAATATCTAACTCCTTATTTTCATTATATGTTTTATTGCCTTTTCTTTCTATCCAAACCCTTTAACTAGATCTTGCTGTGCTTTGCCCCAAGCATTTATCACGTTTTCCTGTGACAGAAGAACAGAAAACAGCATTTGTAGTTACCCTTAAATTGATTATGCTTTTTAAAATCTTAAAGTTCTGTGACAGATCAACAAAAAGCAGCAGCAGCAAACTAATTTCTTTGAAAAAATATATATGAAAAGAGGAAGTTGTGTAAAATGGGGTAATTAATCTTGCAATAAAAATAATTGTTTACGTTAAAATTAATGTAACATGTATTCCTCAGCAGATAATAAATTGTGGGTTTTTCTCATTAGCATTTGAATTGATTTCCTCTAATTTCTGAGGAACACATGAGCATGTGACTAGATTAAGTTTAATTGGACTACAGCTGGTACTGATTGTGAGTGGATAGAGGTGGGAGGTTTTCTGACTGGTTGGTCATCTTTGCATTGTGTTCCGCTCTCCCTTTTCCCATGTCATTTCAGCCTTTTTTGGGGGCCGGGGAGGCGAGTGCTTAAATATAATAAAGAACTGTGAACTGAAACAATGGGGTATAAAAGTAGAAGAAAATCCTTTGATTTGTAAACAGTGTAAAATGTAATGAAGGACATTCAGAGAAGTTGCTTGGTATTAAATGATGCGCTTCAGGTCAGCATATGACAGATAACACATGGAAATCAACATTTGTAAATAACCCAGACTTCATGCAGCAATGTACACTTGGACTGGTTTGTGTGGGTGGCCATCTCCATTCAGTTCTTCAAATGGGGGTGAATTAAAGGAAGTCATATGTGAAGGTGCTCCATTCATTGAAAAGAATGAAGGAGCTCTTGCAGATGGGAGTGTGTGTAGATATGCAAGGGAAATCCCAATATCCATTAGATGTCAGGTGAATAGATTTGAAGAAGTGATCAATTTGAACAAAATATCCCTACCTTTTTATTTAAATATATACTTAGATAAATGTGACAATTATCCTTAGCAGCTTTGTTGAGACCTGCTCAGTATAAATGGCTAGGAGGGTTGTATCTAACCCTGGCCATTTGCTAGCAGAATGGAAACTCCTGGTGGAATGGATATTCCCTGCCATGTGCTCCTCAAAACTGCTCCAGAAGACGAGAGCAAAAGGAAGTCCAATTGCGTGAGTGGACGTCTGCATTGTAATGTTGGATTCAACCCAGAAATAACTATTTCTAGTTCTGAAAGCTAGTATGATAATCCTACACACATTTTTGCACTATATATAATGCAAAATATTACATGTTTCCTTTGGTCAGAACTTTGAGCAACATCCTTAAAGAGGGGAAACCCTTGCTAGATCAGGTATAAAGCTTCTTTAGATTAAAGGGAAATCGTGTTCGCTTTGCTTCTTGCTTCTCTTGTGCAATTGTAATGAGCTGAATTACACGGAAGGAGAGGGGCGACCACGCAGTCTGTAATTGAAAACTTCAGTGCTCATAGTACTGCTTTTAATGATGCACTGCTTTTAAACGTTTGAATTAGCTGTATGTATTTTATGGTGTTTTATTTGTGTTGTACCCTGTCTCGATCCAGAGGGAGAGGCGGGTAACAAATATATTATTATTATTATTATTATTATTATTATTATTATTATTGAATGGGACAGCACCCTCTAGTGGGTGTTTTGTAGCGCAACTTCCCCTGCACACAGGAAATCCCGAGATATTAATGGAATAACCAGGGGAAGGAGTGGGAGACATGCAGGAGATTCACAACAATGTCAAAAGGATCCATGAACTTCCTTGAGTAGCCAGTCATGAGAGTGTCTTATTTTGCTCGTGTGAAGAAGCCCATAGTTTTCCAGTTTACCTAGTCTGGAAAAAGATGGTTCAACTAGCAGAATCAGGCCCTTCCTCCCAAATTGGTTTGGCTAATATGCTTACCAAAGAGGTTGAGGATGAAGTATGTGGGATACTCCCATACAGCTGAGAATGAGGCTCCTCATGATGTAGTACCTTGGGGACTCCAGTGCACCCTATTAGTCATTTCCTTTGACTTCTTCAGGAGGGAGCCCATTGTGATGTCCAGATTCAGGGGAAAGATGATAGCAAAAGAATAGTGTGGGAAGCGCCTAACAAAGGACATCAGGCTCAATTGAAAATAACCACTTTAACAGGATATTCAGGCTAATTTTTAGCAGAACTAACCTTGACAGTCATGAAGACCATGGTGGAACTGAAAGGGTTATTAACAACACACATAGCTAATGTGATGGCCTTGGTGATTCACTTTTGTTTTTCAGTAAATATTTGGGTGACCTCATCTATTGGATAATTTATTTATCTAAATTAAAAAGTAGAGTAAAGCTGCAATCCTAGATTTACTAGGGATTATGCCTTCTCTGTTGTGGTGTCCCAATTGTTTATGGAGGGGTGGCTTGTGCTGACATTATATTAGTTTTGGCACCAAATCAAAAGTTATTTGTTTGCATTTAAAATTGGTTTATGAAGCTGGGTGGCCTGCCTATTTTATGTATCTTCTGACTTATTTTTCTTGTACATTTGATGTGGGCTTATTGGGTTAATTTTTTTTAAAAAAAATAAAATTTGTAAACTGCCCTGGTACCATAAGATGAAGGGCGGTATATAAATACTTACAATAAATAAATAAATAAATAAAATTTGCTGTTGAGCAAACATGATTATATTACATAATCATTTATAAGCATCCAAAATTTAGTAAGTGCTGTACAGAGATAAAAGCCTAAAGCAGAGGCATTGAATCTCTTTCAGCCCAAGAGCCAGATTTTATTTCAGAGAATTTTTCAGGGGCTGCATTCGAGTGGTGGTATGGCCAAAGGCAAAAGGGTTGGGGCCAAAATATTTAAAATGCCAACATATTTTAGTTTAAAGCTCTTACTTTCATGGTTGTTTATCTGTAAACTCATGTTTATTTACAGATTCTTTAGATGATGTTACCTTCCAGTTTCCCATCTGTTTTTAAACAGCACCTTCGGTAAGGTTTTCTTTTAAAGAAGGGAAAATGTGGTATTGTTTGTGAAAGCAAAAGAAAACATTTTTCTGCTTTTGTAATTATTCTTTTCAACTATACCCAGTGCCATCTAGAGTCTATGTAGTGGAAAAGAAGGAACAGAAACAGTCTTCGTGTGGTTGGATCTCTATTCTGTGATGAAACTGAAAATCGATACAGTGGATTAAAAACAGCCTCATGTAGAAAAGCTCTAGATACCAGGGGGGATCTACACTACTGCTTTTAAAGCGCTTTAAAGCACTCTGAAAACATTTTGAAAACTGTATATGCAGTGTGTCCTGGGCCCCAACAGTTGTCAAAACTGTTATAAAGTGCTTTAAAGCAGTAGTGTAGAGCCCCCCCCCAGTTGTTAGGTGACAACAGTTGGCTTCATTGTCTTGCTTTTGGACTTCCTTAAAGATGTAATTTAATGTTGGCCATTGTGGGAAGCAGGATGAGCCTTGGCTGTGATCTAGCCAGCCTTTTCTTATATTCTTAATATAAAAACATTCCCTAGGCAGGAACTGTAGTGGGAAGATCTGCCTGTATTGTGAGTTCAGTGAATGAATGAAGTCTTTATTGCCAAAAGCAATAAGCCATCACAATTTGATATAATTAAATAAAGGTAAAATACAAGTAAGAAGATGAGCTAATGTAAACACAATAACAATAGTGAGTTTTGGTGTAAAAAGCTTTTTTTCATTCTCCATTCACCTTTGAAGCCGAAGTCTGTAACATACCCTTTAAAAGCTAATTAGAAACATGCCTAAAAATTCTGACAGGAGATGTTCATTTCATTCACACCCTTAATGCATTATGGGTGTGAAGGGGTGCCATGTGTACAAAGGAGGCAAAGGCACTGTGCTCTCACCTTGCTCTGAGGTCACATGGTCTCTCAGCCTCACACCTTGAAGTCTATGTCTTTGGGCATGGATGTCAACCTTGGTGAAGCCTTGAACCATGGACCTCTGTGTGAGCTGGGACCTTGCACGCTTGGATTCATAGCTCAAATAGAAGCCTATGCATGTAGACTTCACATATATACAAATGTTCACAATCAACCTGTGCATAATAGGGGCATGGAAGGTGCACTTTGGGGGTGGAGCCAGCAGCAGGGTCCCTTTGTACCTGTGGAGTCCTTTCACAAAATTAATGCACAAAGGGGGCAGTAAAGTCTCTTGGATCTTGATGTTCAAGACTGAGCATCATCAGACTTGGGGGGGATAGTGGTTGCCTACCGTTGCTTCTCTGCCCCCACTCCTGCCCCACAATACTTTCTCTTTCTACTCTGAGAAGAGGAAGTAAACAAAGACCATTCAGGGGGCGTTTTATCACACTGCTTTTCCTACACACAGCAGGAAATGGCGATACATTCTGTTTTTTTTTAAAAGTTGGATTAAACGGGGTCCATTTTGTGATGGAAAACAGGCAAGAAGAAGTGGCAGGCATGCAGGAGGCGAATGACGTCATCTAAAGGACGTGTGAACATCCATAAATGGGCAGTAGCAAGCATGTGATAAAACACTCGTCTGATGACACTCTGTGAATACCAGCTCCAGATTCAATGCTTCTTTACTACACAAGTTTCCACTATCCTTTTCAGACTAAAATTGGCCATGTTCTCTCTTTTCCTTTCATTTATTAGCCCTGAGTTCGGAAAAAAACTTTCAAAAAAGGGAACGGTGTACCTCATGACTTAAACATCATTTAGATTGAGGTGGTAATTCAATTACAGAAACCTCCATTAATTGCTGAGTTAAGACAAAGTGTAGTGGAAAAATAGGTTGCTGTTAGATTAGAGATAGGATTTTTGGTGCATGCCCAAGCACTTCTGCATAGACATGAGAGGAAAAGGGGAGGCACTCAGAAACCAAAGTGCAGATGTAGTTCATAGAATAGTAGAGTTGGAAGGGGCCTATAAGGCCATCGAGTCCAACCCCCTGCTCAGTGCAGGAATCCACCCTAAAGCATACCTGACAGATGGTTGTCCAGCTGCCTCTTGAATGCCTCTAGTGTGGGAGAGCCCACAACATCCCTAGATGACTGGTTCCATTGTCGTACTGCTCTAACAGGCAGGAAGTTTTTCCTGATGTCCAGCTGGAATCTGGCTTCCTGTAACTTGAGCCCATTATTCCGTGTCCTGCACTCTGGGATGACCGAGAAGAGATCCTGGCCCTCCTCTGTGTGACAACCTTTCAAGTATTTGAAGAGTGCTATCGTGTCTCCCCTCAATCTTCTCTTCTCCAGGCTAAACATGCCCAGTTGTTTCAGTCTCTCTTCACAGGGCTTTGTTTCCAGACCCCTGACCATCCTGGTTGCCCTCCTCTGAATATGCTCCAGCTTGTCTGCATTCTTCTTGAAGTGTGGTGCCCAGAACTGGCCGCAATACTCAAGTTGAGTTCTCTGCCATAGTTCTTTAGATCCCTTACTCTATATCTTAATGTTGTGCTTCTTTTTGACTTAATTATTTATTTATTATAGTACCATTTATTTATATTTAAATCCCCAAGTGATTCACAATAAAATACATCAGTCTTAAAACAAGACAAAAATACACAACTAAGAACTCAAAAATGTTAAAAACATTACAACACTATAAACAGTAAAACAGGACAGTGTCAGAGTGTCATCAGACGAGTGGATTTTGTGCTTCCCTACCATCACTATGGCCTCTTGCTGTTGTCCCACAATAGTGACGGTCTCTTTACACAGGGAGACAGAGGAAGCAGCAACGACCATGTGGCCCATTCAGAGGCTGTTTCTATCACACCGCTTTTCCTGCACATAGCAGGAAATGGTGGCACATTGTTTTTTGTGTTTTTAAAAAAGATAGATTAAAAGGGTCTATTTTGCGACGGGAAAATGAGTGTGAGGTGTGTGTGAGGCGGACGTCATCTAAAGGACGTGCGAACATCCGTAAGTGGGCAGTAGTGAGCGTGCAATCAAATGCTTGGCTGATGACACTCCCGGGATCCCTCTCAGGTCAGGGAAAACCTGTGTGCGAAAAAGTATGTTTTCAAGAGGCGTTTTAAACCAGCCACTGTTTCTGCCTTTTGAACTTCATGTGGGAGAATATTCCAAAGTGTGGGTGCCACCAGTGAGCACGTACTCATCAATTCGGTCGCCCTTTTGCCCTATCTGACCTGTATGCGGAAATCTGCAAAATGTATGTGCTAAAATGTAAATATCAAACACCACTGACTCTAATTTTCTGCATATGTCATTTAGCTGTACCCTCTCTGTGATGAAAATGAATACAAAATTGAAACGCAGAGTGAAGAATCTAACCCACCCAGTTAGATGAAGGCTATATATTTCTAAATGCTTTCTTCCTTTCGTTTGGTGGTTATCAGGACTTATATATTGCCTATTCATTTGTATTCCATGGTCGGTGAACCCTGATAGGGAGAATCGAGTATCTCCTGCTTTCACTTCTCTCCTTCCATACCTAATTTACATAGATAATTAACATTAATCCTCCCTCTATTCCCATGAGGAAAGTATCAGGTTTTGCCCAAAGTCATGTGTGCTTCTTTCAATCACCAGGCTTTAATTTACATAAAACACAGTTTTTATCTCTGCTGGGTTGTCATTAGTTTGCTGTTTTAAAAACACAAACACAGCCTACAGATCTCATGCAAACTCACTTGGGAGTAAGCCCCATTGAACTGAATGGGACTTACTTTCAAATAAACATGCATAGGGTTTGTCCTGTTATGAATGACATACATGGTGCACCTTCGAGGCAAAGGTGCCTTGTTTGCTTTATTTGTTTGCTTATAAGTTAATTTCTATCCCACCCTTGCATTACACATCACTCAGAATGACTTACAACCACTAAAATCACAGTATCGTTATAAAACAATAATATACAATAACAACAACAAAAATGGAGGCAGGCAGAACAGACAAAAACAACTTCAGATGAAAATATCTGCTGGCAAATACACTTGGATGTAACTGCATGCGAAATGGATCTGCACTGGATCAGAGATACGTCTCTTCTTTACTTAATGAATCACAGTTAGGGGGTCGGCAGTGGTGCAGCTAGGGGCTGAAGACCAGGAGCCCACCTTGGGGCTGAAGACTAGGACCTAAGACAGCCCTGCAGGACCTCCTCCAGAGAGCAGCAGGTGATAAGGGAAGATGTTGCTTGGAGAGGATTATCTCAGGTTTGGCAAGATGTCCATTCAGTTTTCTGTGCCCATAAGGAAGGTTGATTTCAACCAAAATGTATTGATCTTCTTAGTATTTTAAAGAACGTTTAAGGATGTGTTTATAAATGATATTTTAGCACCTTTTGGTGGGTTTGCCTCTTCTTTTGCTTCTGTTTTTCTGTTTTTTCCTTGCAATGAAGGGTAAGCCAGAAATATTCTTCAGTACACCAAAGAACACCGCAGTACTTCAAATTTGGACATGAACAGGGAGAAGGAATTGTATAAGTACTGCAACCAAATTCACAAGACTTTTGATGAATTCCTGTTCTTTTGGTAGACTGTGGCTCAGTTCAGACAACACGTTAGTCAATGCAGTGTGAAAACTCCACTTAACTGTTGAGTTTTTAGGAGGTACTCACCACACAACAAGTTCTAACTCCACCGTTGTGTGACTGTGGGCTACCATGGAGTTGAGTAAAATCCATTGCAACGTTTGATTGACAGTTCCTCCACCCTCTCTCCTTCCCCTGTCCTCCCAATGGTATCTCATCAGCCATTGCTGCAAAAAAACCCAACCCTGGTAGCTCTGCTAGAGTGGCACTCACTCCTTTCACCACTCTTGCCAGGGAGGGAACTCTGAAGCCAGTGGGAAAAATCAACTCAACACAATGAAAAACTCCACAGAGCCTTCCACACAACACAATGGTTATGCAGGAACTCTCCTCTGTACAGCGTTGATATTCAATGTGGATTTTTTTTTTTAAAAAAAAACCCTCCACCATGGGGTGGAGTTTTCTCACCAGACAACACATTTCTCAATGGTGGTGTAAAAATTCCACTGTGGAGTTCTAAAACCACCATTGAGAAACGTGTTCTGTGAACTGAGCCAAAGAAAACCATCTCTCAGTGTGTTATCACCAACATCATACTCACTACAACACAAAGTCACTTAACAGCATTGCCATACAAATCTGTGTTACAGATCTTCTGGATGAAACCTTTCAGCTCTTTGACCCAAGTATTTCTAGATGGTATGAATCTGATGGCATGCCATTACCTACAAAATAGTACTATGTCCTCCCCTTCAACTGCCTGTAGTTTATGACTGTCTAAAACAACGCACAGTGCGCCTGTCATAGAATTAATGTCTGCTGCCCTATATTTTGCAAGTATATCAATTGCAAACAGTGTGCATTATAATTAGTGTATTTCCATACCTGTACATTTACATATTTGTTATTAGTAGTTTGTTTAGCTACTAATAACACTCTCTCTGTGTACACTGTTAATAAATAATTCCCAATGACATTTTTTCCAGGTTGGAATTATAAAAAAAATTAATTTTGATACCTTGCTATGTAACATCAAACATTTCACTAATATTGCTGTGGGGGGTGTTACCACTTAGTTGCACCCAAAACCTATATTTTGACATGCATTTTATGGATGTAGGAGCCATGATTCATGAGATAGGTGCTATAGGAAGATGGCCAGTGGCCATTTTTGAAAATGATTTTCATGGACCTACACTAACCTCCTCATGATAGCTACCCCCTTTTTTCATTCCATACCATGTTTTATATAGAGTTCAAGTGGAAATTGCCATCAGTAGTGACTTTCCTATGGAAGTCCTTGCTGAACTGTAAAAGGGAGTGCTAAAAACAATCACAGTATAAATAAAAATACATCAGATATTACAAATCTGGGAAAATAAAAATGAGTTTGCCTGGCATTTAAAAGGCATTAGAATAGGTGCCAGGTAAGCCTTCCTAGGAAGAGAGTTCTACAAGTTAGGCACCACAACTGAAATGTTACTTTGGTCGCCACTCATCTCTTCTCAGATGGCTGTGAGGCAGGTGGAAAACCACCATAGAAGATTTTAGTGTATGGGCAGGTTGATGTGAGAGATGTTCCTCCAAGCATCCAGGTCCCACGCCATGTAAAGGTAAGCACTTGGAATTGTGCTTGGAAACTAGAAGCCAGTGAAGGTCTTTAAATATGGCAAGATCTGCTCCAAGCACCCGGTCCCAGATAGTAATGCAGCTACGTTTTGAACTAACTGCAGTTTCTGGTCACTCTTCAAAGGCAGCCCCACATTCAACACATTGCAGTTGTCTAATCTGGAACCTGGATAACCATAGTCAGGCTTTCTCTAAGTAGGAGGGAGTACATCCTGAGGCAACTTGCATATTTAGCAACAGAGTTGTTCAATAAACATCCCAGGATGTGAACCTGTTTCTTTAGGAGTAGTGCAGCCCCATCCAGTATAGATCTGCACAAAATTTAAATATGTATTTAAATACATATTTTCTCTCAAAATATGCACTTCTAAATGCATTTACCTAAAGATATGCTTTTTTGAGCCAAGAATTGGGTTACAACATCCGGAGAAATGCAAAATTCAGTAGATTTTGTGGTTCCAATCTGCTGCACAGTAGTTGAGGAAATGTGGATTAATACAGTTTGCATCAGAATTTGCAAAGATTGAGTCAAGCGTACCTACCTGTAACCAATAGGTTTACTGCACCACTTCTAACTGGCTGAGCTGCCATGCTAGGATTTTCTTTTCTCTGGGCCTTTCAATCTCTGAGACGTCATGTGTATTAAATCTTTCACCAGGCAGAAAATGCCTCACCTCTCACTCCCCTCTTGCTTTGCTCTGCAGGAGAGCTGTAATCCACAGTATT
Organism: Elgaria multicarinata webbii; assembly: GCF_023053635.1. Classification (NCBI taxonomy): domain Eukaryota; kingdom Metazoa; phylum Chordata; class Lepidosauria; order Squamata; family Anguidae; genus Elgaria; species Elgaria multicarinata. The sequence continues at coordinate 39,841,507 of NC_086172.1, forward strand.
TGTTTGGCAGTGGGTAGTGGTGGGGTTATCATAAATTGAAATACAAGCACACTTAAATTTTCCTCATAAATAAAGTGCCATGTTGTTTCAAAGCTGCCTTTTCACCTCATTACAGGCTCAGCAGAGTGGAGAGTGATGTCATGGTTGACCTAGCACCAGTATGCCCATAAATGTTACAGTATGTTCCCCTCTTTACTTCCTGGCTAAAGCACTGGGTAGCAGCTTAATATAAAATTCATGTTGTGCTGACAGATTTAAAAGTTGCCACAGTCTGGAATAGACAGCAACTCAAGTTTACAGACCTATCAGACACATACCACTCTCTTGTATTCTTAAGTGATGACATTCTCAGGGAAAAGAGTTATTTTTCTATCATATATAATTGCTGTCTATCTATAGAATTAGCCAGGAACTTAGAGTGGGAGAGGAAGGAGAATTTGATGTAGAGCTTTTACCAAGACAGTATATGCTAAATATTAATGACCAGCTGGAGGGACCGCACATTGTGGAGTTCAAACATACAGCCTCTGTTGTATGGCGTGTGTATGCGTGTGTGAAAAAGAGAGGGGAGAGGTTAGGATATTGGTTATAGGGAGGAGATGGATCCAGCTGTTGTGCTTCATGTGGTGAAATGTGTTCCTTATACTTAGCACACTTGAGAATTTGAAAGTTCAAATGCTGCTAAACTGTAAATCTAGAGGCAGGAAATGAACAAGATGGCGAACTCGAGACACCCCTCTTTGGCCGGGTTTTCAAAGCAATTAAGTAAATAGCTGTCACCCAATATCTCCCAAGTGATAAAACATGCCACTGAGGTGAATTTACAGGAACAGGCCAAAGACAGCTTTGCCTCACCACCAGCTCTGAAATACTTCAGTGGGCCTTGGAAACAATGCTGAAGGGACTTTTCTATGGAAATAAAGCTTGGCTGAGAAATATAAAGTAGCCATATATGCATGTAACCTTGGCATGTACTTTCACCCTCCACTGGCTACTCCATTTAACATTTATTAAATATCACACCACACATGACAGAAACTTCTTTCAGATTTATAGGTACAATGCAAAGTTATGCAAATAAATAAGTGTTAATTATTAACATTGGCCTAGATCAAAAATGGATGGTGACATTGACTTCTATCCAGAAGGCTCTTGCATTTTTCCACAGTGTCCTTGCTAAACAGCTGGTGTCTGCCACTGGAAATTATGTTTTGTACTATCCATCAAAGAATTTTACACTAAAGATGCTGTGAAATTCCACACCTCTAGAATAATGATTGTCACACTGAGGCAGACAGCCCTAGGAAAATGGAGGAAGAACCCCGGGAGAGAAGTGTGATCTCATCCTTGGGATCCCTCAATTCAATTTTATTTTCTGGGACATGAACCTAATCTAATATATCCAGCCCAATCCTGCACAGAGCTAGGCCTTGTTGAAGGGCCTAACTCTGTGTAGGGATGGGGGAAAATGAAATTTTGAGTGTGCACAAGGAGCAAAATTCTCAATAAAGATCAAAGGATCTTTTTTGGATATATTAAAGATTAAGTTGCAAAAAAGTGCATTTTCAGAGCATTTGTTGTTGTTACATTCTAATATCTTATAATGTCCATAGATTTAGATGCTCCTAAATTTATTTATGGCATTTATATACCACCTTTCAATGAATTTCCCAGAGGAGTTAACAGAAGCAAATGTTGATAAAATGTATAAAATGCAAAATACATAAAATACAAAAATATAAAATAGAATACCAACTCATAAAATGTAAGAGTAGCCTAAAAAAAATCTAATAGTGGAGGTAAAACTGATTTAAGCTGAACCATAAACTAGTCAAAAAGGCTTGAGAAAATAAAAAAGGCTTTGTGTAGTGCTGAAAAGCATCAAGGAAGAAAGCAGGTGAGTATCTATTTGGGGTCTATTTGGGAGGCCATTCCAAAGTTGGAGTGCCACCACTGAAAAGGCCATTTCCTGCATAACTACCTGCCATACCTGACTTGGTGTGGGCATGGAGAGAAAGCTTCTGATAAAGTTCTCAGATTCTGGGTAGGTACATTTAGAGATAGGTTACCTGATCTCAAGGTAACCTGACCTCAGAGAGCTCTGGCTATTAGGCGGTATAGAAATGCAATAAATAAATAAATAAATAAATAAATAAACCAATAAAAGGTTTTAAGTATCAGAACTGCCACTTTGAATTGGCCCCGGAAACAAACTAGGAGTCAGTGAAGCTGATAAAGCACTGGAATGATAAGCTCATAATACCTGGTCCCAGTGAGCAGTCTTGCAGCTGTATTCTGAACTAAATGAAGTTTTAAGACAATTTTCAAAGGTAGCCCCAGATGTAACACATTGCAGTAGTCCAAGCTGGTGGTTACCTGAGCATGGGTAACTGAAGCCAGGCTATTTCTGTCCAGATACCTACCGCAGTTAGGAAAAGAAATTCTGTAGCCTCCCATGCCTGTAATGACAAAGAGAGAGACCCAGGAACACCATACAACTGTGGTGCAACCCCATCTAGATCAGGAGAAACACCATATCTCTGGGTAAATGAGTCACCTGTAACAGTACCTCCATCAAGACACTGATTTATCAGCCCTACTGCCTCACCTGAATTGGAAAAGAAAGAAAGAAAGAAAGAAAGAAAGAAAGAAAGAAAGAAAGAAAAGAATTGGGTCCAAATCCCTGGAGAACTTCATTTAGCAGTCATGTAGATAATAAAAAGCCTGGGAGACAGAATAGCTAGATCTACACTACTGCTTTATTGAAGTGTACTGATAACTTTTGGGGGCACAATCCACATTCCATATACCCCTTTCATAGTGTTATTTTCTGCTTTTTATTCCTCATCCGTAATGATTTGACACAAGGTGTAGATCTGGTCTGAACCCCATAGCACAAATGCCAAGGGCTTGATTAGTAGTCCCCCAACATCATCTGGAATTGATAATCTGAAAATAGAAGTAAAGCCATTGCCATTCTGTGTCACCTGTCCTCATCTTGGACAATCTTTCCAGAAGGATATCATGATTGATGGTATCGAAAGCCACTGAGAGGTCTAAGAGAATCAGCAGTATTACACTCCGCACCCAGAAGTGCTGGAACCCAATGGTATGGGTGTTGAACTGGACATGATAATGGAATAAATAAGGACTAACCTACTGAAGCTCAATCAAGAGAAGACAACAGCTACTGCTAGTGGGTGGTTCCTCAGACTGGATGAGGGCTTTTGAACCTGCTCTGCAGGGGATTGCAGTCTCCTGAAAGGCCGGATGCATAGCTTGGGAGTGTTCCAGGATCCATCATTGTCATTAAAGGATCAAGTAACCTCTGTGGTGAGGAGCACCTTTTGCCAGCTCAGCTGGTATTGAAGCTACAATCTTATCTGAATGTGGATAATCCAGTGGCAGTGATCCAGGCTCCGGTAACCTTTGGATTACTGTAATGCCGGGATGCAGAACTTCTTTCAGCCTGAGGGACAAATTCCATTTTGAAGACGCAGCTGGCTTCTTCCAGTGGAGGGCAGAGTTGAAGGCCAAAGAGCGGGGCCAAAACACCCCAAATGTCAGCATATTTTAGCTGAAAGTTCTTACTGCCTGTAACCGAATTTGAGGGGAATCTTTTTGTTTTTGTAGAATGGGGAAAAATCTGCACAAAAGCAGGGAAACCACCAAACAATGGATAGTCAGAAACCGTAACCTCTCTGTCCTCCACATCCACACTGTACCTGCCTATCACCAACCCCCACAACCAAACTTTTCACTCCGTCCCAGCACTCTCCTCATTTTTTTTTAATTAGGCCGGACTATGAGGTTCTACTAAAATGAAAAGATAGCTCACGTGAGGTTTCTACCCACAATCTCACCCTTGAGAAGCGTAAACACAAACGTAGCAAATACACAACCAAATTGCAGTCCTGCAGCCTTTCTGATGCTTGTCGCCAGCCCTAGCCTCCCCACCCACAAGAAACCATTCCTGGGATTTGGCCCTTGGATTGAGGAAGAGGTTTCACAATGTAGTATTTCCCTGACATTTCCAATTAACGTGTGTAAATAAGACTTGGCTCCTGAAGGTAGGGCATGCCACTGTGTGTCCTCTGTCACCGCTGTCATACGAAGGGGACATCTTTTTAATCCCCTCTTCGGTCCAGCTTCCCCAGATCCATATTAATTTATCTTTGTCTCTGGCAAGGCCTCCCTCAGATAATTGTCTCTCATTTGTACTGTGACCTTTGCTAGCCCACTGGTTATCTTGTAACGACGGAAGGGAAACTCCTCACACAATGAAGGTTCTCCTTTCCTTGTTCATCTGCGTGAGCATAAGAGCCTAGCTACTGCGGCAGATGTGAGGATTCCTTATACTTCTTGGTAAGGGATTAGTCTGAACACGACTTCCCAAACTGGCTGTAACACACAACAGCAAAAAACGTATGAAAAAACTAAGGCATTTATAGAAAGTTACAGAATTCTCTTTAGATTAGATGAGGCTTGCATAGTTCTTTAGTGGTTAAAACACCCACCCACCCACACCCACACCCACCAGGGGAACATAATGTCTTTGAAACTGGTATGGTTGGCTGGATTTTTCTTCTTCTTTTACACTATTGATTTAAAGCAGCATATATTACATTACCAGCAATCTTCTCAGTTCCATTATTTTTATGGCCCACAGAGGGTAGTGTTATTGTTCCAGAATTAAGATCTTTTTAAGGGAAGCATGCCTGGCTTTGTAAAATGGAGGGTATTGGAGACTCTATGGCTTGTTTGCCAGACTAGGAGCATGGATTAGCAGCATATTAAAAAACCCAAAAAACCACCAGAGATGAACTATTGCCCCTCTAGCAGGTTCTCATCAACAGAGTCTAACATAGTAGAGCATTATTAATCACTACTTCCCATGTGTACTTCAATTATTTTTTAAAAACTAAATACTGCTGATAAGACATACTTTACTGCATATTGTTTCTGTAAACATAACTGAGAATATTCTTTGCAGTCCTGGTTATTCTTTATTCAAGCTGCAGCACAATCAAGGTGAAGGGGGAAGTGTTCATTCTCTGGCAGCCTTGCACCTTTCTAATGTTTGGATGGGCTATATGATACTGAAGGTGCAGTACAAGATGAAGGGTACAACCCAGGGGAATCACTGAGGAGATGGGTATCATGTTTATGATAGATCCATTCTCTAATCCCCGCCAGTACTCTGGTGTACTTTGAGTAATGCAGTCTGATCCATCCCAGGTTTTATAACGGGCTATAAAGATGAAAGGCACTATGGAAGGAATCATTTCAGACTAACTAGGTTGTGGGCCTAGGATGAGACCTGATGCATTACATTCTCCAGTTTCTGTTAGCCTTTTGAAGGAACAAACCTCAGTGCTTGTTACTTTTTTTTTTTAGGGGTCACTTCACATTATACACTAATGAAAGCTCCTGAACACTTTTTTTAAAAAAGCAAAATAATTTTTGGAGGTGAAAATTTTAGTACAAAAAGGTGGGGAAGGGGAGAGGGTGGGGAAGATGAACCCATTCCTCATTGCCAATTTCCCACCCAAGTCAGCCCCCTTTCATTCAAATGTGTGTTTGCATGTCATATATTGCTTTTCCTTAATTAGGGATGTTGGAGAAATTCGCAAATGAGTTTGGATTTCTATGAATCTGACCCGGGGATTCCACAGTGGACTGGCTTTTCCCGAGTCACATGGATTCTGTAGACTTTTTTAAAAAAAACTTTTTAGGAGGATTTGTGCCAATGACCATTAACATTAATGCACATTTGAAATAACGTGCATTAGTGAAAGTAGAATTAAATTCTCATACTTCCCTTTTAAAAAATCTGATTTTCTCAATGAGCAAACAATGGAATAAAAGGCACCTGACAATCTGAGGATCCCAGACTGAATGGATTTAACAAAATCCATACATCCCTATTAAAAGCTCCATCTGAGGAGCATTTTACTGCACGCTCGTTACTGGGCACTCACAGAGTTTGCTCAGAACCCTCACATGATGTCGTCTGCCTCTCATGTGCCTTCCGCTCCTTCTGGCCTTCCTTTTGTGACAAAAAACCCCCTCGTTAAGAGCTTTATCACACCAGCATTATACTGTGCAATCACTGTGAATTGCATGCAAAGGACTCAGAAGTTTTCCACCTTATAATCTGCTTTGATTGTGAAGTACTCCCATGCATCCTGCTTTAATTGTGCTTCAAAGGGAAAAGATTCACCATATTTTAGCTCCTGCTTTTTGAGTGTATCTTCCGAGCTGCCGCTGGGGCGCAGGAGGAAGATTTTAAACAAAGCTTATATCTGCGTAAGCTTTAAAGATAAAGACACCAAAATTGGCACATTAATAGATATTAGGGAGAGCTTTAAGCACACCAAATTTGAATTGAATTGGGTCATCCGTTGATTTTTTATGATTTTTTTTTAACATTTCCCCCCTTAAACTCACTTCCTGGTATGCAAAGGATCGCTGTCGCCAGGTAGCAAAACAACAACAGCGGCGAAAGCTTAGCGCTACGGGGATAATCCAAGGGAAGCAGGAACATGTGATAAAGCTCTAAGGCCACAACTAGACCTAAGGTTTATCCTGGGATCATCCAGGGTTCACCCCTGCCTGAGCACTGGATCCCCTGTGTGTCGCCCAGATAAACAGGTTTGACCCCTGGACGATCCAGGGATAAACCTTAGGTCTAGCTATGGCCTAAGTCCGATGTATTTTTAAACATGGAATTGCTGCTCTCTCCTGCTGTAACTGAGGAAGTAACTGAGGAACGAAAGCACGGGCAGAGAAGCGACGGTAGGAAGTGTTTCCCTCTGGTGTGATGGAACTTTTTGAGTCATGAGGAACCCTTTGTGTGGAACATGAGGGGGTTGGAGTGACTAGGAGGCATTAGTTTGGGATTTGTTATGCATCAGAGTTGGCTTAGGGAAGGGAAGGAAAGGATGGGCAGTGTATGTATAAGCTCCATCACACCTAGGAAGAAATGCTGGCTACTGTTGCTTCTCCGTCATCACTCAGTTACTTCCTGTTTGAAAACAGGAAGTAAACAAGGAGCATGAGGCCCATTCAGTCGGGCATTGTAATCATGCTGCTTCTCCCACACAGAGCATCAACTGGACTTTTTCTGTTTTTTCTTGTGATGCAAGGAAGGCCAGAAGGGGCGGAAGGCACGTGAGAGGCAGACAATGTCATGTGAGAGACCTCAGAGAAATCCATGAGTGCCCAGTAATGAGTGTGCAATAAAACACTCATCGGATGGAGGTCTGTGTGTGTGTGTTGACATCTTTTGGCCTTCAGCCCTGCTTCTTAACCTCTGTGAGTTCATGCAAAGGATTGTATACAATTCTAATCCTACTTAGACCCATTGAAATGAATGGGACTTAAGTTAGACTAATATCAAGAATGTAAGAACATAAGCATATCAGAAGCGTCATGCTGGATCAGACCATGGGTACATCTAATCCAGCACTCTGTTCACATAGTGGCCAGCCAGCTGTCAACGGGAGACCAACAAGCAAGACTTGAGTTCAACAGAACCCTCCTGCCCATGTTTCCCAGCAACTGGTGTACATGGAAATACTGCCTTTGATACTGGAGGTAGCATAGAGCCATGAGGACTAGTAGCCATTTATTACTTTCTACTCCAGGAATTTGTCCAATCCTCCCTTTAAAGCCATCCAAATTGGAGTTCATCACTACATATTGTAGTGAATTCCATCATTTCACTATGTGCTGTGTGAAGAAGTCTTTCCTTTTTTCTGTCCTGAATCTCCCATCAATCAGCTTCACGGGATGACTCGGGGTTCTAGTATTATGAGAAATGGAGAAAAATGTCTCCACACCATGCATAATTTTGTACACCTCTATCATGCCTTCCCTTATTTGCCTTTTTTCCAAGTTAAACAATCCCAGCTGTTGTATCCTTCCTTCATAGGTGAGATGCTCCAGCCCCTTGATCACTTTACCTGCCCTTTTCTGCACTTTTTCCAGCTCTACAATATCTTTTTTAGGTGCTTAAGACAGTGATTGGATACTGTCTGTTCAGTACAACCCAATGTGTGAAAAGCATGTGCAGCTGTTCATGCATGGTTTGTCATAAGATCAGGAATCTGATTACACAGGCTTCCTCATCGCATGGAAAGGCTACTTATATAACTGCGTATGTATAGACCTCCTTTTCGGACATTGTGTGTCATGTGCAGAACTTAGGAGGCCCCTTCACAAGTTGTCTGCATGCATGGAGGGGGCTCTTCTGGAAAGGCCTTACATGTATGACAGAATATATATTATTGTTTGTTTGATTTCTATCTTGCCTTTCCACCCAAAAATTGTGCTCAAGAATTCCTACAGTCATAAAACCAAGATAACCCCCCTAATTAAAACAATAATAAAAACAAACAGTTTAAAAACACAATTAAAATTACAACAATAAAATGAATGTGTTCATATTTCACCACCACTGCCTTCCTTATTATAGTTTATAAGATACAGCCAGGCATGAAGTTCTTCACTGGCTTCCAGTGGTTTTTTTTCTTGGCACTGTTTGAAGTGCTGATTTTAACCTGTAAAGTCCTATCTGGTCTGAGACTAGAATGTCTGAAGGGCTGCCTTCTCCCATGTCAACCCATCCACCAATTATTATCTTCTTCTAGGAGCACCATCAGATGAGCATTTATTGCACGCTCGTTGCTGGGCAGTCACAGATTTTCACGGGTCCCTGTCACGTCAAACTCCATCACACCTACCCATTCGTGGTGGTTTCCCCTCGAATTATTCCATAGCGTATGAAAGCTTTTTTTGTGTGTGAGCTCCATCACACCAGCCTCCGCCCTGCTCCAGCATGCGCTGGAGGGCTCTCTCCCCTTTCTCCAGTTTTTCCTTTGGTGCAACATTAAAACTTAAGTATTTGAATGGAAGAGCTGGACAGGGCGGAGCAGGGGGGGCTGCTTCCCCCTCCCACCTCGGGTCTCCGCTATGGGAGGGGGTCGCTTTGGCCACCTGCCCGGGAGAGGGGCCAATGTCAGCCGCACAGGGTCTAAGCCCGAGCAGGAGCCTGAAGGCCACCACCGCCGGCAGCCAGGTAACCAGGCGGGTCGACAGCGCCCAGCGAAGTCTGATTCCCTGGGAAGGAGCAAGGAAGGGAGCAGCAGATGCTTTCCTGGTTTCTTCCCAGGGGGGCTGCCTTTCCAATCATGGCGGTGGTGGCAGCCAGGAGCCATGTCCCCGCTGGCCCTGGGTGCGCTCCTCCACCTTCCTCTTCCTCCCAGCCCTGAAGGAGCCGAGCCTCTGTGCGCTTACTCGGGAGTAACTCCACTCCCGAGGCATGCCTAGGGTCTACACACGCTCCATGGGGAATAAGCGCCCTTGAAATCAGCAAACAAACAACCCCCCACCAAGTTCCCTGGCTTTTAGCACACAGAGCCCCCAGAAGAACTGGACTTTCCACGTTCCATTTTGGGTCGCTTTTTTGGACGGAAGAACCACAATCACAGCAGGACATGTCTGCCATCATGCGAGGACTTTGAATGCAATTCGCCATATAAGGTCTGTGTCATAGGATTCTTTTGCATACCTTTTGTCATGAGAGCACACTATAATGCTGGTGGGATGGAGCTCATAGTCTGCTGCCTGCTCTCCTCCCACCCCCTTCTGGCCTTCCTCGTGCCACAAAAACACACCCAGAAAGTTGCTGCTACCTCCTGCTGTGTGCAGGAGAAGCAGCATGATCAGAACAGTCCACTGAATGGGCCACGTGCACGTTGTTTACTTCTTTTTTAAAAAAGAGGAAGTATCAAGCAACGAAAACGGGGGCAGAGAAGCAATGGTAGGGAAGCGTGATTTCCCTCTGTCTGATGGAGCTCTAAGACCCTACTTTGACTGCTCTCACCTTTGGAAGTTGGCTAGGCAGTGTCCTGTTCTGGACCAAGCAAAAGCCCAAGGGGCTCAATAATAGGCAGTAAACAGCAGGGCAGCAAGGAGTCAAGGCAGGAGTCAGACGAGCTCCTAGTGAGCAACTAGTTCTAACAAAGATTGAGGCTTAACTGAAGCCTTTTATGCTACACTCCCAAACTCCACACTTTCCCTCAAGACTGAAAGTCTTAAAGGGACAGGCCTCTCTCTGGCTTGTAGCCTAGCACTCCTCCATCTCTCCAAGAGCTCATGCCTGGCATGCTGCCAGTGTTGGCGCATTGGATGCCTTGAATGTGAGGCTCTTGTAGATGAGGGTGTTGGTCTAGTGCTGGGGTTTACTCAGGGCTCTCTGGAGACTCAGGGGTCTCTGACAGTTCTGCAGTGGTGCTCAGACCTGGAGTTTCCTCTGTTGGCCCCACTGGATCTTCGACCTCAGAGTCTATGTAATTGCTGGACTCCTGGATCATGACAGGTAGTTAAGAAGGAGAAGGCCTTTTCTCTGATATTGCCACATCAGCGTTACATTTTTTTTTTTTGGTTCACTATAACTTGTCAGGGTGGAGTAGTGGTTGAAGCATGTGCGAGAAAAGAAACATTAGTTGTGTGCTTCACAACTGAATACACATGATTGGTGGGGCATACAACCATTTAAATCCAGGGTCTAAAATTACCTAGCTGCACCATTGTTCATTTCACTAATGTACTTAGGGGATTTGGTTGTGAATCAGAACGTTCTTCCAAAATGGACTCAGTGAGAGACTATGAACTATGACAGGCCAGCTCAAGACTTGGAATAAGCAGGTTGAGGAGTGAAAACTTTTGAAGTCTTCCTCTGAATCCTTAACTCTTACATATATTATACTTGTGTTAGGGCTCAATCCTCTGCATGTTTACACAGAAGGTCCATTTTGGCAGGGCAATGCTGACAGTTGTAGGACTTTTTCTGTCTAAACATGCATAGGATTGAGCCCTAAGACAAGTCGGCGAGTCCCTCTGTGTGTGTATTTGCTGGTCCAATTTCCAAAGAGCTGATGAGCTGATGTGGTAAGAAGAAATAAAGAGTTGTGATGGTCATGTGAATGTATTTCTGTGCATCCCTTCCACTGCGCCACTGTATTGTTTACGTCCAGGCTGTAAACATTAAATGTATAGCAGGAATACCTAGTTTCCATCAGTTAATGATAATATAAACAGTGGATTGTTGCATGTATTTTGAGATGCCTTGCCAATATAAATAGGTTGTGTGTGTTATATAGCCTTTGGTAGTCCCTATTACACATTCAGTTAGCATTGTGAGGTGGGGAGCCTGTTGGAGATAGGAAAAGAGCTCCGATCCATATCATTGCACTCACATAGGGCTCTCTCATGGGTCAGGGTATACCTTAGGAAAGCAAAATATATTGGGTTTACCTTAGAAACGTAGGAAGCTGGCTTTTACTAAGTCAGACCACTGGCCCACTTAGCCCTGTGTTGTCGACACTGACTGGCAGCAATGGCTTTCCAGGGTTTCAAGCAGGGTTTTTTCCAGCCCTATTGTCGGGGTGCAGGGTGTTGGTGGCAAGTCCTCAGCACAGGAACGCCGGGGCCAGGATGGATGGCGGTGGAACCGGCAACAAAGTCCAGGCAGATCCAGAAGCAAGCAGGGTTCAGAGTCCAAAGGCAATACAGAGTCCAAGCAGGACCAGAGACGAGCAGTTTTCAGAGTACAGAAGCAACAGGGTTCAAGCAGGGCCAGAGGCAAAAAAGCATGGTCAGGTGAAGCAGAAGGTCAGGCACAGCAAGGTAAGGTCTGGAATCACAGGAACAGGAGACCATGTTGCTGGAGTGGAAATGCCGTTCTTATATAGCCCTTTCCTGGCTGCTCCCAGCTGGTCTGCATCAGCCCATCTGGGAGTGCTTGCTGATATGGGTCTGGGTCCTGCAACTGCTCTGCAGCCGGCAAGGTGCACTGCAACTGCCAGGTGGTGCTACAGGACAGAACCTGACACCTACCTGGCGATACCAGGGATTCCAATTGGAACCTTCTGCATGCAAAGCAGGTGCTCTACCCGTTAGCTATGGTCCTTCCTTGGCCTATGGTCCTCTCTGAACTACACCCCTCCTAAGCTAGCCTGCACGTTCAAGCTTTAACTGGTGTTCTAGCTAGAATGTGCTCAAAGTCTGGATAAAGCAAATTAGTATGGACTTGGTTAGAAATCCTGGCCAGGATCCAAAGCACCTCTCATCTGGTTCCCCGAGTCCAAAGGGACTTTAGACTTGTGTCCCTTGAATGGTACCTCCCTACTCCCACCCTACTTTGCTGAAAAATGTGCATGACAAACTTCTTTTGAAATGGCTTTTATAGATGCTCAAAAGAAAATGGCGCCATAGGTGTGCGCAAACCTCAGGGTGTGACTGAGAAGCAAATTGGATTCTAGCCCTTGAAAACTGAACTCTTCCAACTATTTCAATTAAGCAGTGATGTTAAAATGTTTTAATGTATGACTTCACCCTTCATTTTATAGCATTCCTGGAATACGGTTACAAATACAATAAATGCTCATTTAATCTTGAACACTCTACTAGTTGTCATTTGTGAGACAGTGCAATAAAAGGATCACAAGAACTAAATGGCCTATTTTATATAGAATACAATATCCTTTGCTATAGCTGTGAGGTATGTTTTAAGTTAGGATTTACCATAGGATTTAAAGTTAAGACGTTTAAAAGGAGCCACTCGTATTTCATTCGACACATGACTTCCAGCAGAAGTTAATCAGTCTTGAAATGTTCTGGTCCTTCCAGTTTTGCAACTTATTTTATTGGTGCAGGTAATTGATTCTATGACACTGTTTGCTCAAATTTTGCAGACTTTACATTCCAAAGCTGCTACTTATTACTAGCTAATATGAATATTCCCATCAGAACTGTTTTCCTACGGTTCCACAGGGATGCATAGCTTATGCATATACTTTGTAAAGATGTGAGTGACAGTTACCATTTGGCTTATGATATTTACTTCCGTTCATCAAACTGCCTCCCTGTTGCAAGCCTTCTTCTTGCAATATACATGATTATGGTAATTTGAAAACGAAACATACAAAAAAAAAAGAGCCTGATAAATGCATATCGTCTTCGCCTTTATGGCTCTAGTAAATTTCATACCCTAGGCTAGATCGAATTCACTCTGAGTTGCTCATGCAACAATCATTTTGGAAATGAGTCAATCAACAGGCTTTTCCTTACTCATTATTACTTTGCCTAAAAATCTTAGAAATCTGTTTTTTTTATTCCTTTATCAATTTATTTCCAAGTAATATTGCTGCCTTTACTTAGCACTGAAATCGTTATTTCGTTTCAGTTTATAGTGGTTGCAAAAATAAAAGATTTCCCTCTAACACCAGAAACATCTACTTCTGCAGTTGAATATTTGACTTTCTCTGAAATGCTTGGCTAATAAAAGAAAATTATTAAAGAATTTTCTCCCTGCAGCAGGTGAGTGTTAGAAAGGGCAGTGTGTGTTATTTTTAAAACCTTTGCTAATGACTTTTATCTACAAATGAATACCCCCAAAGAACTTGGATTTAGAATGATTTAATTCTATCCAAGTCCATGACATTAAATTGGTTTCGATGGATCGCAGCACTTCAGTTTTACAGGATTGTGGGTTGGTCCTTGAGCTATTAGATTATTTTATATTGCCACCCTAAAGACAGTTATATTCAGTCTCCTGGGGCATTAGGGAAGACAATATTTACAAACCTGGCCCTCCTTCTTCCACACTGGCCAACAAATAAGATGGTAGGAAAGAAATAAAGATGACCTAAAATGGTTTGTAAACAGCTCTGTGAGAACATTGTATATCAGCTTTTCAATGTGTGTGTGTGTGTGTGTGTGTGTGTATATATATATATATATATATTGTAATCTGCCCAGAGAGCTTTGGCTATGGGGCGGTATATAAATTTAATAAATAAATAAATAAATAAAATATTTGGAGTATATGCACATTTTTCTCTCCTAGCATTTTCAAGTAAACAAAACCTGGAATAGAAATCTTGAACTTATGGCCTGAAAACCATGGAGAAAAAGTAGGGAAGACAAGCTGCTCTTCGAAAAGGCAATTCTAGTTGTAATACTTCCTAACTCAGTGGAATACCTTCTCTACTCAATGTCACTTGCCATTGGATTATTAATACAGATGACTGTTCACCAAGTGGTAAACGTGGGTAGCCTTTCCCCTTGATTTTTATTTTCAGAGAGAGCAATCCCATGACCCCTAGACAGTGGGTTCATCTACACCAAGCAGGATATAACACTATGGAAGCAGTATATGGTATGTGTCAATGGGCCCCAACAATTATAAAGCAGTAGTGTGGCTCCTGCCTTTTATATACCACTTTCATAGTGGAATATCCTGCTTGGTGTAGATGAGCCCAGTGTCTGGGGGACACACAGGATTGTCTGGTTTACTTGCTCTGAGGTTGGAGCCAGGGTATCCTGCACTCCTTCCCCCCATAACCTGCAGGGAGAGAACCGCTTCGGAGCAGAGAGAACTGCTTCAGCCTGGAAACCTAAGCACAGAGCTGGGGAAAAGGGGAGGGGGGCGTCACTGAGGTGGGGAGGGAGGAGACAGGGGCTGCCTTATGCAGCTTCCTATTCTCACCCCAGCTGCCTTTCTACCTGCTCTGAAGTGTCACGGCTAGATAGGCGAACTTAATTACTGTACTTTTAAACTGCCCAATAAATGAAGTTCCCTGGGTGGTGCAGAATATATTAAAAGCATGCAGTACAGATGTTAAACCAAAACATAAAAACAGTGCTCAATAAAAACAAGATAAAACCAGCAGCAAAGGATAAAATCATTACAGCATCATAAAGCCAAACTAAAACCAGTTGCAGAATAGAGTACTAAAAACAGTTCTTAAAATGCCTGGGAGAATGAAAAGAAGAAGTACAGCATCGGTGCCAGGCAAGCCTTTTAGGGGAGGGCATTCCACAAACGGAGCCATCCCTGAAAAGGCCCTCTCTCTTGTAGCCATCTGTCTCGCTTCTTTTGTGTTAGTCCCCTTGGAGAGCTGATTACGGATCTCCACCGCCATGTCTAATTTGACTTCAGACTTATTGGTCAACTTTTCTCAAACAACAAAACTCTGAATGCATCTACCAGGGAGCCTGCACTTTTAGGGTTACATATTTTAGGGTCAGTGGGCACATTTGGAACATTGAGAGAGTGTCATTTGAACTCTCACAAAATGGCTGCCATGGGTAGCTTGCCCATTCACAAAATGGTTGCCACTGTGGACATGACTAGTCACAAAACACCCATTTGCTTTTAATAGCAAACTGCTGTGATTAAAAGAAAAGTAACTCGCCCCCATATGTAAGGTAGGGGTGGATTCTCAGCTCCAAAGGTACTCTTTTGAATATACACGTTTCTGTTCCACCACTCATTTCACAGAAAGCAAACTGCTGAGGCTCACAGCTGTGACGCCTAGAGGCATTCTTGGAAATAAATATGGTGCTTGAACATAACACTTCATTTTGCAGCATGCTGCCTTTCCAGTGTTTTATTTTTAAATGCTTTAACTAAAAATATATAATTAAAAAATAAAAATAAAATTGTTAGGGGCAGGGAGTCTGGTGGGCACCAGAAGATGTCTGCAGGCACACTGGAACCCACAGGCTCCAAGTTGGACACCTAAACACTGACATTGCTGGCAAAAGGTGGAGCTGCTGGTGCTGGTTGTAGGGGGACATTCAAGGCTCTTTCTTCCTCAGTTTCCTCCTTCATTCCTCTGCATGCATCCACAAGGGGGCTACACCTGCAAGGTTATGCTAAATACTCTTCTTTTAATATATTTTTAAAAAGAGAATCACGTTGAATTTCAGGAATTACCAGCAAGGCACAGAGCACATTGTGTGGTGCATATAGTTTAGACCTCTACACAAACGCAGGCTGCAGTTTAGCTGTCGAGGCACTATCACTCTTGTGAAAGGTGAGATGATTTAGAGGCCCGGAGAAGCTTAATTTTTCTTGATCACCACGTGCAACCTGGAATTTTAATGGCAGGCATAATTAATTCTTCTGATGTTAATCATCAGGGCTGGACTCCACAATTATCAGCCTTGTGCAGCTGGGGCATGGTGCAGACATGAAAAATTAGGAAAATGAATCCGTAATTGGGTGGCAGATTTAATCTGCATCATGAAAACAAAGTTAAAAAGAAGGGAGACTGGGAGAATTTCAAGCCGAAGCTTTTGTGCCAATAAGTGCTGACAGAACTGAAAAATGTTGCCGATGTCCAAAGTGATTGGTAATTACCAAGCCATTGAATTTTTTATTGTCAATTTATCATTGCACCAGAGGTTAAATTTAACATCTTCTTCTAAAGCCATCACTCTAGGAGGAAGGCAAGCTTTGGATCACGTGATCCCAGGAGTCAGTGAAAGGTTAATCAGGTATTCCTTTAGCTGGCATGTGCTTCCAAATAATTCTTTTTTGCATCCTTGTGTGAGCGTACGTATCTTGGGACGGTGGTGGTGAGAAGGAATTTTCACATTTGCATCACCTGTTCATTTCAGCTAAATATTTGATTACATTTCTAGACAACATCTGTATGATTTCCTTTGCTGTTTATTTACACTGCTATATATTAATGAACCTGCCAGCATATGTTCTATCTTTCTCCCTCTTTGACTAGGTTCCCTCACTTTCTATGTCTCTCCCTGTACATATATATTTAAATTTTATTGATAACAACACATTTTGTTATGAAATACAAGGGAGGACATTTCAGTGTGTGTGTATGCAATCATATCTTCAGACACCCCCCCTTTCTTGTCAGAAATCTTTATATTTGCTTGCTTCTTCATTTTCATAATGAGGCGTAGTTGGATAGTTTGTTGGAAAGTGAGTGAAACATATTTTTAGAATGGATCTTTTTTTCAGTTGTAAGAAATTTAGGGCACATTTATGTGTCGTGTGTAACACCCAAAACAATTACACTTCTTTTTAAAAAAGGAATGTATAACATGTTCCTATCCTTGAACTGTGTATTATTCCCATAGTCCGAACATACATGGCATAATCCAGTCAAATAAAATAAAATAAGGTATATCTATACTGCCTTTCTGAAGCCAACCAAGGCAGCTTACAAAAAATTCAGAAGGTAAAACTTAAAGCACTTTAGTCCCATTGATTCCAATGGAAGAGGTTCAAGCACGTATCTAATGCACCAACAGAAATGAATGGACTCAAAATGTTTAATTTTGATTGGATTGTGCCTTTAGTCTTAATAATGCAATTTTGGGGGTAAAATGACCATTAGATTATTTTTTAAATTCCCAAAATGATCTTAGCAACCAATCTCTTGTTCTTGTAAAAATCAATAAATTGCCGTACAATTGCTGATTTTTTTTTTAGCTGATTGAGCTAAAGCCCAGGTAGTCTCCTGCCCAGCTACAAATATGAATTCATCTGTTTATTGTGGTTCAACTACCTTTTAATATGATACTGAATTAACCTTTTGTTCACCTTAATGCAGGCCTCTAATTACTCTCTCATCTTTCCACTGAGCAGCCATTGTATTTATTCTGGAATCCCGGGGTGTGCTGTGATGAAAAGGAATTGTATGCATTTTCTATAAATTAAATATGGAAATGACCTTTAGGGGAAAGTTGGGAAAGGAATCAATGTGTGCATTAATTACTGCAATTCATTACCCAAATAAATGCAGGACTTAGCCCTTTTTTTTGCTGGATACAAATGTAAGGACAGGAGATGTTTACCAGAGACAAAGGCTTTTGATCCTAGTATGTTAATCTGCAGATAAAAAAAGGGGAAAGTGTGTCTTCAGCCTCAGTTAACTCCTCTGGGGATCTCCTAGCTGGGATCAATTCCCAAATGCAGGCAATGAATTATTGAGGCTGAATACAAAAGCTACCCATCCCACGTGACACACACTGCTATCACCTAACAGTACATCGGATGTTCTTCATGTTCTGATTCCTTCCGGATTTTTTTGTTATTAAGCTGGACACATAAAGCAAGTTGATTGTTCTTATAAGCAAAAACATGATGTATCTCATTAAAGCAATTCATTGATATGTGGGGAGGAGGGAGGAGAGAGAGGCGGCTCAATGTTAAAATGAAATCTTTAGCTTCCTAGGGCACAAACAGAAGACTTGAAAATATATATTGCACCTAATTCTGTGGGAAAGAGGCAGTGAATTATTGAAAAGACGTCCTGCTCCCCCGTGAATTAGTGTGTCATCCGTTCCTTCTTCTTTTTCTTAAGAAGAGCACCGCGAGAACATAATTTCCCCTCGCACTGTTTGGATGCCTTCTTTTATAGCCCGAAGATAAATGGCCACAGAAAGGTTTTTCCATGCAAAACCTGACCACGAGGTATGGTTTTAATTCTGCAGGACTTTGCGTAGCAGCCATCGCTAGGGATGTAGGGGTGCACAGAGCCGCACACAGAACGGAAACGTCGGCTATTTTAATTGGATGCCATCCAAAATGGCAAGTAATTAAGAATCAATTTGAGGCCATTAGTAAGGGAGGCTAGCTGGCCAGTCTTGCATATTTCAGAGGAGTTAATTTTAATGAGAGGAGTTCCTGGATGGGGAGAGAGGGCGAGAAAACTAAACAAAACACCAGGGAGAGATTAAAGATAGTGTAAGGACTGTCTACTGCTAAACTAAACAACTAATGGTACATGGAAAGATGCTGAACTTGTACTGCTCTCTAATTGATCTACTTAGGGTGCAATCCTATGCATGTTTAGACAGAAAAAAAGTCCTACAACTCCCAGCATGCCCCAGCCAGCTGGCTGGGGCATGCTGGGAGTTGTAGGACTTCCCCCCCACCCTTGTCTGAACAGGTATAGGATTGCGGCCTTACTGTTCTTGAGGAAACATTAAAGAACGTAATGTAGTTATTACTGTGCAATTGTGGTTCAATACATATTTACAAATATTATAACTTGGTGCGTCCACTTCAGTCCCTTTCTGTGGAAACATATTTTATTTCTTCAAAGATATCTTTTAAACTTTCTCCTTTCTAGTCTATGTAGGCCTGCTGCATCTGTTTGCTGATACCATGCTATCAGCAGACAACAATCTTTAAACACACACACACACACACACACTTATTAAAGGGTTTCAGAGAACCATACATTGGGCTTGAGGAAGGCTATTGGTTCATTTGCCAGTTTTTAGAAGCTCATTTGATTCATTATTGATCCTTGGTCATATTTAGAGTACTTCCTCTCCCTCTCATACTCTGTTTCCTAATAATCGAAGTCCTTTTTAAAGAGAGAAAGGGAGAATGTAGCATTAAATGCTGGCCTGGCTGTGAAGATTATAGACTGGAGGTGTGCAGTTACATTCGAAGAGTCAAATATTTACTATTGGAAGGCTAATGCAATAAATCAAGCACACAGACCTGAACACAGTCTCAGCGTTTCCATTTCAGACTTCACTTTCCCCATGGACTTCTATCTGGGGAAATTATTTGGGCTGAGTTCCTTAGTTTGAGGCAAAACAAATACAAGTGCAACACTACACTGGCTGTTTTGCTTATTGTGTTTTTAACACACACTCCAACACAACCCTTTGGAAAGTTGTTTGTGTCATGAGCTGAGCCCATGGTTCCTTTAAGAGAACATTTTTTGCTTCATCCTAGGGAGAGGGAGAGGGGTTTCTTTGTGTCCGAAAAGGGAGTAGCAAGTGAAATGCCAAGGCTGCACTGGGCAAGAAGTGCCTGGCATCTGATAATGCCTTCCCTGGCTGGAACTGGGGGAAGAGTAACAAGAGTAACATCTTCGGGAGAGGTGTGGGTTGCTATGGGGTTTCTATTGGTCAGGGTGGGTCTGGTGACAAGGAGGTCCCAGAATGGGATAAAAAGCTTGGGCACCCAAGGGTCCGGTCTCTTTCCTGTGGGTGTCAGGAGTCCAGTGTGTGCGTGGTTAGTTAGAGCATCCAGGCCGGGCCGGCTGGATGGTGGAAGCTCCATGCGGCCGATGAGGGAAAGAGTCTTAGTTCGAGTGGCGTAAAGCTGAGTCGGAGTGAGCAACGAAGAGGTTGAGTTGCAATGTTAAATGTTTGTTATGTTTTAGAATAGGTTTGGGTACAAGTGGGCAAGGGACCTTGCTGGAGTTACGGCTGGTGGGTGGTTAAGTGGGGAGTGAGTGTGAATTCAATTGGCTTGAGCGTGTAAAGGGTGAGGGTGAGGTATTAGTCCCTGCTGTCCTGAGTGTGTTATACCTTTGTCCGTGTTTCCCCCCCAAACCTCCTATGTGGACCCTTACGGAAGTGTGTAGTGTGAAGAATAAAAGTGTTTGGTCCCTATCTCTGGAGTGTGGTGTCGTTTCCTTGAGAACCTAGACTTTAAAGGGTTCAAAAGCGGCAGTGAAAGTCAGACCCCCCTTCTCCGGCCGGGGAATCGCTGAGCTAAGCGGAGCAGTTCCACCACAGTTTGTATTTGTAGTCCATGAACAGAAAAGTACATTGTTTGATGCAATGCTTATGGGATAATAGGTTGAGCCTTGATAAGGTTATGAGTAGAGGTCTCTTCTAGAAGTGAATATAGAAAAAAGGAAATGGCAGGTGCTTTAATAAGTGCCAGAAATGGAGAGGGGCACCAAGGAAGATAGAATACCTCGACAGGTGCTTGGAAATAGTTTATTATGAAGCAGGCCGCTTGTCTGGAAGCTACATGATCTTGTGGCTGAATTGAATGAACTGAGTTACTCCTGGAGAAGCCTCTTTAGACCTGAAAAGCCCTGGGCTACAGCATTTCTTCACAATCAATGTTTCTGAGCACCTGTGGAGACCGTTTTGTTTCCTCTAGTTGTTTTAGACTAGAACTCCCATAAGACCAGCCACCGGAGCCAATTGGCATGGATAATGGGTTTTGTAGTCCAACAAATCTGAAGGGCACCAGGTTGGAGAATTATATTTATTATTAGAATTTCTTAGTCCCCTTTCTCTTCAAAAGACCTAAGGCGACTTAAAACCAAAATGATTAAAACATACAGAATATAAAATAGCTAAAAATAATAGCCATTAATTTGTGAACCGCCCAGAGAGCTCCAGCTATTGGGTGGTATAGAAATGAAATAAATAAATAAATAAATTAAAATACTGAAACATAATAAAACAACTAAAACATCAGTTCAGGACAGACCCTAACCAAAACCACCAATGCGTGAAAACCGCATCATATGCCTTCGTTTGCTTGGGAGTAAAAATCTAAGATAAATAAAAGCTTCATAATTTCAATATTCGAAGCATAGGTTAATGACCATAGTAGGAAAATTGCCTTGATATAAGCCCCTAGTGAGTAAGAAAATGAGGCCTTTTACTTTTTATGTATTTAAAGTTTGGGAGCATTTCGGATGGGGATCTTAGGGATCGCAACGAAAAAGTAGCACAAAGCCGCCTCTTTTCTTTTACATTTCAAGCTGGGCTGGGCCAGGGGTTCAAAGTAACTGGTGCTTCCTCAGCTCTTTGCTGCTGCCAGTTGCCATGTTAAAATCCCATAATGCCTCAGAATGAGGATATGTCATGACTTCACATCATTTCAAGGGGCGTTATGGGGAATCACACAGTGGATGGCATTGGTGACAAGCTGGGAGAAGCAGTGGTGAGTTATACACACCCACCCTTACATTTCACCCTAACCCCCAAATAGCTAAAATGCCTGTGCAAATGGGCTGGCAAAACGGGGGGTGTCCTCCCCCCGGTAGAGTAGATTTAGGCTCACCCCTTATTTGCCATGTCAAATATAGCCAGTGTAGATATGTATCTTAGGAACCTAGATCTGGTCATACGTCTTACTGGGTTAGCAGTCGCAGGCAGTATCCAAGTGATGTCATTCCATTGATGGAATGTTCTTTGATTCAGCAGAGGCTTCCATCAGCCAAAAGGGGAAGGAAGTGATTTTGCAGCACCGTAGACCATCTTCCACCACTATTCCAAACTGTATGGGACTCCAGGGGTGAGGGGGAATGACTGAAAATCACTTTCCTCCTTGTTTCGCTGACAGAAGCCTCTGCTGGATCACAGACCATTCCATCAGTGGAGTGACACCTGTTGGATTCAAAACTCCTTTTCACATGATGGTGGAACAATGATGTGGCGCTCCCTTCCACCGCACACAGAATGGAAATTGGTATTCCTTGCAGAGGTCGGTATGCATGAAGACCAGAATTGTGCGGTTCTTTCCCTCTCAGGGATTGAAAGGTCATGTGAATCAGATGGTCTGCCTTGCAGACTGCCCACCACCCACTTTAGGATATATGCCTGGAGAGATGAGTGGGGGGA
This sequence comes from Elgaria multicarinata webbii, assembly GCF_023053635.1. Lineage (NCBI taxonomy): Eukaryota > Metazoa > Chordata > Lepidosauria > Squamata > Anguidae > Elgaria > Elgaria multicarinata. Next base: position 39,863,731 of record NC_086172.1, read on the forward strand.
CGACTCAGGGCTCCTCCACCATGCAAATAGGATTGCTAGCCCAGTAAATGCGTGGATCTTATAAAGTCATATATGGAGAGATGTTTTAGAAAGTGGTTGTCATTCATAGAGAAGGAAGCACAGCAGAAGTGAGGATTGGGATAAAAGAAACAAGGATCAGCAGCTAGAATAGATAATTGCAGTTTGTTAAATAAAGTGATTTCATTTCATATCATTCCATTTATTACATTTCTATACTGCCCCATAGCCGAATCTGTGGGGGCGGTTCAGAAAAAATAAGTGATGTTAGTGTTTGAAGCTGAGGATGTGCAGATTTTTTTTTTTAGTTTCATTTTTCAATTTGGTTGTGGCAACTCCAGTATATTCGTTTTTCATTTCTCTTTTGTTTCATTTTTGTATTGATTTCAGTGGACACCTGGCCTGTCATCCGAGACCCATAAAAGCTGGTGTTTTCCATCCTAGCAGCATGACATGTTCAGATTTTGTGCTATACTCCCATAGCATCAGACCTACCAGGTTTCAGAGATATTGGAGAAAGAGCCCCTGTTTTATCAGCAGTTAAATAGGGGTGACATAGTCTAAGCTTCTCATTGCTTTCAGATTGGACAGTTTTAATTTCTTATCATTTTAAGAGCACTCCAAGTTCCTCACTGCCTACAGCAGCCCTCCACAATGTGGTGCCCTCCAGACATTTCAGATGACAGCTCCCAGTGTTCCTGACCATTGGCCATGTTCGCTGGGGCTGAAGGAAGCTAAAGTCTAAAACTTTTGGAGTGCCCCAGGTTGGGGAAGGCTGACTTACAGAAAACACCCTGAATGCATCCATATGTACCAATTTGCTAAGGAATGCAGTGCTGCTTGCCAGTTCCAAGAGTCCCTTTTATAAGAAACGAATGGAAGAAACTGCCCTGGCTAAGACCTATAGGGCAGTGGTTTTTAGCCAGTGGGTCACAACCCAAAAGTGCATCATGAGATCAGTCCAGATGGGTCGCAGCAAAGCTGTTGCTGCCATATTGGGCAATTATGAAAGTTAATCCCCATGCTGCAGGTTGGGAGTCTGAGGTGGGTCTTAGAATCATAGAATAGTAGAGCTGGAAGGGGCCTATAAGGCCATTAAATGCTACCCCCTGCTCAATGCAAGAATCCATCTTGGGTCTGGACCACTTGAAGGCCACTGCTCTAGGGGGCTTTCCAAGAAGCTCAAGCAGCTGGAGAAGCTGCAAGGGCAGAAAGAGCATGCCCAGCCCTTAATCACTTCCTTACACTAAGGTAAGCATGGAAGCCTTGCCTCCTGAGGAATTTCTCAGAAATGGTCAACAACTCAACGAAAGAAGGAGAAAAGCAACTAACTCTTTCTCAGGGACTAATGTTTCAGACGGATGTCTGTATGGGTTCTTTACCCTGACCTAAACACGCAGATTCACATTTCAGGACACATGACGCAGTTGTCCATTTGCTATAGTGCCGGGTTTTTAACGCAATAATGCGCATATTCATGCTTGTAATTTACTGCAACTTTTGGATCAACATCTGAGTTTGCACTGCGTTATACTTATGTGTCGTTGGGGGAGTTAAATTGCATTTTGACATGTGAGTGTAGCTTGAGGGCAGGACAAAGTGATTGGCCGATTTCCCACCTATCACGTCTTCCTTTGGCTCCCTCGTTCCTTCCCGCCATTTTCATTTTAAATTATATGATTCTTTGGAGCTCCACAGATAATAGCTTCGGCTATTGGGCGGTATAAAAATGTAATAAATAAATAAATAAATAAATAAATAAATAAATAAATAAAGCTTATAATATTAAAACACAGAGGGGGAAATGGGCAGCCAGAGGGAGGTGACATCTTCAGTCCTCGTCTCACTCCTTGGAGAAAAGCCTGTTTTCTCTTTGGAGGGTTATCTTTTGCAACATGCTGCTTCCCCCCGCCTCACATCTTCCTTTGCTGCCTTATTCCTTTCCCCCCTTCTCAGTTTTTCTCTTTATTGAACTTGTGGAGCTCCACATATAAAAGGTATAGCTTCGCTCCTCTCTCCTCCACAGCACCGTATCATTGTATGTGTGCATGTGCTCATTAATAACTGCACTACCAAAATAATAAAAAAAAAATTCAGGAGATGAATTGCTGTTGCTGCTGCAGTGTGACGCTCTTTGCCTAGATTCGAATCAATGAAAATTCAGATTTATATTCAATGAGGAGCAATCCCGTTGTCGTATAGACGGTGGCCTGAAAAGACCGGTAATCAGGCAAGCTAATAAAGGAAACAAACTGCTTTATTTTATGTACCAGATATGAAGGCACAGAGGTGGCCAGGTGGCCCTATTTTGTGCCTCTATTTGAAGGTCTGTCAGAAGACAGGCCTCTGTTGGAAGGTGTCCTCTATTTGAATGGCTGTCCAGTCCAAGTCTGGTTTAAAGTCGAAGAACCGTAAGAAGACGGAGCAGGGACCTTAACATTGCCTATCAAGCACCTGGAAAGCAGGCTTAGCAGGCACACAGTTCACCTGCTCGGTCTTCCTCAATATGGTGAGATGTAGAGTGTTATCAGGCGAGCATTTTATCCCACGCTCACTACCGCCCACTTACGGATGTTCACGTGTCCTTTAGACGATGTTGTCCGCCTCCCATTCCTTCCGCTCATTTTTCCATCGCAAAATAGAACCCTTTTAATCTATCTTTTTTCTTTTCTTTTTTTAAAAATGTACCACCATTTTAAAATGTACCACCATTTCCTGGAATGTACCACCATTTCCTGCTGTGTGCAGGAAAAGCGGTGCGATATAAATGACCCTTGAATGGGCCATGTGGTCGTTGCTGCTTCCTCTTTGTATCCCTGTGTAAAGAGACTGTTGCTATTGTGGGACAGCAGCAGGAGGCCATAGCGACGGTAGGGAAGCATGAAAATCTACCCATCTGATGACGCTCGTTCTGTGATTTTATTTAAATGATAGTGATTATTTCTAAATTCACATGTATACATTTAAATTAGCATGTGCAAATGTAATGCAAATTGGAGTTTTCTTTTGACCTCTTTTGCATTTCTTCTTCTCTTAGCATAGACCATGTGTCACTTCTCCAATTCTAAAATGGCTACTGAAGGCTTGCCAGGTTCTCATGAATGCAGATGGTGCTGTAGCCACATGGTGGAAAAATTGGATGCAGAGACTGCAAAATATATTTCTGGCCCTTGGTTTTACTGATAATACCAAGAAGAGAGCTTTGCTTTTGCATTATGCAGGAGATGAGTTTTATGATATATTTGACACATTCCCAGATACAGGGGGTGAAAATGACTTCCAAACAGCCCTTAAATGCCTCGCAGATTGTTTTAACCCTAAAACAAAGGCAGAATTAAACATTTATAAGTTCAAGCAAGCAAAGCAGCAAGTTGCAGAAGCAAGGGATGAATATCATACCAGACCAAGGGAACCAGCATTTGCAAAGACTGATAAAGAGATCAAATCAAGTCACAGATCATATAGTATTGCGGTTCAACCCGACCATGAAAGCCAGGACTGAGCTATTCTGATATTGTACTGCTAGATCCTGCATGCAGAATGGAAATAGTTGAAGGGCAAGTAGCCAGTACTGAAAGGTCAGATCAGCCCTTAGGAGAAAAGATCAATAAGCTGCAGACTCAAAAGTGGAGTAAAGTAAGCATACCTGGGATAAGACTAAAACTGAACCAGCAAGCAAAGAAAATTCCTGCTTCTTCCTGTAAAAATACATGCCCTGCAAAAGAAAAAAAATACTGCAATTCTTGTGGGGGAAAGATAAATAATCATTTTGCTTGAATGAAATAATCTGACTGAAAGAAAGACTAAAAAGAGAAACAAACCAAAGCTCTAGGTAAATCAAGGAAGTCAAGAACTGAGCAGTGAAGAAAATAATGTTTTTGGAATAGAAACAACACCTTGAAGCATACCGTAAAAGGTGCAGACAGCAACATAAATCTAGGGCTAGCTCTAGAAGGTGGTGAAATTGGGCATTTGCCAGGGCCCCAACAAGACCAGTAGAGAGAACACTACCATAATAGTGCCATTATTTCAACTTTGCACAGAATATTAAAGAAGATCAGATGCATGCCAGGAGAATTATCAGTTTTCATTTCCTGCTTTTGAGAATTACATGCCTGATGCCCCCCCACCAAATCCTAGAGATTGCACTGCCTAAAACAACTAGTACAAGAGAGGAAAGGAAAGGAACCTCTCATGTAAGCACTTGAGTCATTGCTGACTCCTAGAGGGACGCCTGCTTTCGCTGACGTTTTCTTGGCAGACTTTGTAGCGGGGTGGTTTGCCATTGCCTTCCCCAGTCACAGTTACCTTTCCCCCAGCTAGCTGAGTACTCATTTTACCGACTTCGGAAGGATGGAAGGCTGAGTCGACCTGAGCCGGCTGCCTGAGAACCAGCTTCCACTGGGATCGAACTCAGGCCGTGGGGAGAGTTTCAGCTGCAGTAACTGCTGCTTACCACTTTGCGCCACACGAGGCTCCTAGTACAAGAGAGACACTAATATAATTGCTGGTGGATTCTGGAACAGCTATCAACTTCCTAGATGAAATTACCTATGGCCTGAAGGTCCATCCACAATATGCAGGGCTGGGAAAAGGCAAAGAGGTAAAAAAAAATAAAAGTTCACACTGATGAGAAAGAGATGTTAGTTCTATAGCTACAGGCACATACCGGTTCACTTTAGAAAAAATATGGAAGCAAAACTATGAAAATTAGAAGCATTTGACATCACAGAATGGGTGTGAAGGGAAGTGTCACCTATAGTTGTAGCACCTGCTCCTCCAATGAGATATACCTCTGGATAGGCATGCAACAGCTGCTCAGGCGATCATTTGAGAGAGACATATCTAATCAACAACAGAGGACATGGATGCTACTGGACCTCAGTGTTGCACAAGTATTCCCCAAGGTTAACTTGAATACACCAAGATATCACTAGATGAAGCTAGATCCCAGTTCCAGATTCATAAGTGCATTCTCCACCAATGCAGGCTTAATGATATATAAGAGGCTAAATTTTGGAATCTTGTGTCAGGAATGAAAACTTGTTATTACATCATTGTATATGGCAGATTGGAAGAGGAACGTGATTATTAAAGGCAGTATTTCAGCACTGGAGAGAGAAAATGGCAAATATGGGAATCCAATAAAGATTCTCTAGGATTCTATGGATATGTGCTTTCTAAGATGGGACTCAGCAGACTGGACTACAGTAATGTGCTCAATGTGGGGCTGCCCTTGAGGCTGGTTTGAAAGCTGCAGCTAGCGTAGAATGCTGAAGCAGGGCTATTGAGTGGAATGCCTTGCCACACACATATAAAGCCTTATGGCATCATCGCACGAGGGGAAGTCGTATTTCTTTACCATCGCTTCTCCGCCCGCACATTTGTCCACTTTTCCCGGCTACTGCATTTACTCCTGAGTAGCTGGGAAAAGCGGCGGATGGGCCACAGCGCTCCATCAGGGCTACGGTGGGGAAATGGGGGTGGGGGGCGGGAATCGCAGCCTACGGGACATGCGGCAGCGGGAAACGGAGGCCATGGGGAGATTGGGGGTGAGAAACAGAGGCCGGGGAGATCGGGGGGGGGAATCGTGGCCCAAGGGCGATGGGTGTGACATTGGACATGGTGGGCAGGCGGGGCGGGGGCATCGGACATTGCGGGCGGGCGGGGGGTGGGCAGGGGGAATTGGACATCATGGGCGGGCGGGGGGCATCGGACATCGCGGGGGGGAATCGGGGGCAGGGGGAACGGGGAACCCTTTTTTAAAAAAAACCTACCTTTCTCGTTGGTGCGCTCCTGTGCACATGGCCCCTTTAAACAAAACAAAACAAAATATGGCCGACGCGACAGGGCTTTCCATTGCATGTTACGTGTAGACAGGAGCGACAGCCCACGCTGGTTCATGAGCAATAGGATAATCCTCACTTTAGGTTTAAAAAATATTGGCTACTGTACACAGTACAAAAGAGAAGTGCTGACAGATTGTCCTTGGGTAAGGTGGACATATGCCTGCAAACGGGCAATAAGCTGACACCTGAGCGCTTTCGTTGGTCATAGCTCTCAGGCGTGTGCTCATGGTGTGTTTGCCAATCTGCCTCTCACTTTAAAGGTAACTGTGCATTCACCACAGGAACGCACAGATGACGTGCTGTGAGCCCCACTTTTTGTTCTGTGTGAAGTGGTCCTCAGCCATGAAGTTGTCTGCTTCCCTGGATCAGTTTGTGTTGGGATTTTTTTTTTACACTTGTTGGCTAAGACAAAACACACAACCATAACATCAGAATTAGTCAAGGGTTTGGGGAATATCCTTCCTCCCCCAGGCAATTTTCATGTGCAGAAAGAAGACTAAATGGCAAGTGGCTGAAATTTGGGGACATTGTTTACTACTGTTTAGGTGACTAGGACCTAGAAGGACTACATTATAGGTCTACTTTAATGTAAAGTCTGCAATGAAACATGTACTTGGGTTGGATTTTGCCCCACTCCTCACTGCTATGTTTCTCTTGGTATTTTAAGGTATTTTTAATCGTGTATAAGGTGATTTGAATTATTCATAAGAAAAGTAGAAATTATTATTATTTCCTCAGTAATATTAATGAGTCCCTCAATGAAACAGTGCACAATAATAATAATGACACTGTCATACATATGATCACATCAAGATTGCTTTTTTTCAGTGTTTTATTTATTTATTTAATTACATTTCTATACCGCCCCATAGCCAAAGCTTTCTCAATTTGCAAATAAACAGAAAGATATGAAAGCTATAGCAAACTTCACAGGCTCCAAGAAACACAGAATCATTTCTTTTAATACAATAAAGGAGTGGTATAATATAATAAAGGAATGGGACAATCATCTCTACATTTCTATGAAGAAGTTGCAGAAAACACTTTCAGCTGCTATTGTAAGCCTATGCGGCAGGGCCTTGCTATTTACTGTTTTACTCTGTACAGCACCATGTACATTGATGGTGCTATATAAATAAATAAATAAATAAATAATAATAATAATAATAATAATAATAATAATAATAATAATTTCTCTGGGAGTGAATCCATTGAAGCCAATGGGGCTTATGAAATGGAAAAGACTATCTCTATTGGTTGCATACTGCATATATGCAAAGTAATTGGAAAGCAAAGTATGTTTACTGGAAAAGCAAAGTATGTGTATGAGAGTTCTCTAGGCAACGAAGCACGTTAAAAGCAATACTGTGTGCAGCGTGGCAGTCCAAATGGGGGAGACAATAGAACCAACTGTGATTTTCTGTGCAAAGTGAGCTGGAATAAGAAGGAATGGCTACTGACGATTGATGTTTGCAGACTGAAGATGAAGGGGATTTGGGAACCATTGCAGCCTCCACATGCTGCATAGCTTGCTGAAAAGGAAATGCTCCCCCTCTGCACCTACTCACTCTATCCAAAGCAACATTTAGATCTGCAGCATCATTAAAATTCACATCACACCCGTGAAGCTGGTGTTTTTATAGATAATCCCCCAGAAATTTCATCAGTATTAAACCTCTAGTGTACGGTAGGCTGCAAATGATAAGGGCCAATATTTAATAGAACCACTCGAAAGGAAGCTATATTTTTGATGGGATGTTTCAGAAATGATCTGATTTACAACAGATATTAGACAGCTTCTGGAAATATGAGGAAGACCCACAGTTAAAAACTCTCTGTTGTTAGTTATCCCTAAATAATTGGTTCATACTTATAAAAGCAGCTGGAATTGAAAAGGAAAGGGGATATATCTAAAGTCTAACTCTTCCATATAAGCCAGAAAGACAACACCTTTATCATTTATACATAATCTATCATTAGTAAGGGAGCAGGGGCGGGAACAAACTTTTTTTTAAAAATAATAATTTTAAGGGAGGCAATAGGTGTGCTTGAGAAATCCAATCTTTGTGAATTTTGATGCAAACTGTTCTGACCCACAGTTTCTGGAGTGATGTGTGGATCGGAACACAGTGATCTTTTGGATTCTTAACTTCGCAGTGATCCCTAGCTTCACTCCATTGTCGTCGTCTTCTTCTTCTTCTTCTTCTTCTTCTTCTTCTTCTTCTTCTTCTTCTTCTTCTTCTTCTTCTTTTATTTATTTACTATTATTATTCATTTAGGGGAGGGAGATATATTATACTATAATGTTTGTGATATGTTGATTATTTTAAAAATAAAATAAAAAATCTTTTGGATTGTGTACTTTTCCAGATTTTTCTATGCAGTCCTTAACTCATAAAATGTACCAAAATACCTTTAAGTATTTCTTTTAGAATAAAATTAATTTAGAAAAGTGTAAGTTTAGATTATGTTTAGGAATGCATATTTTCTGAGAAAATTGATTAAAATATGTATTATTTACAATTTTCATGCAGATTTTTAAAACTTTGTATATTAATGAGGAAATGGGACAGAACTGGATTATGAAAGAACATGCAAAACTGCTGTAGACTGGAAATATCCATCGTCCCTTGGAGACAAACAATTCAACCTAAATTTGAGTTCTTGAATGGATTCATAGCTTCACACTTGGGAGTTCTAAATATGACAGAATACACATATATTTTGTATTTTCAAAAATAGGGATATGACAACTTTGGTGGGGAGAAAATGGAAATTCACCAATATTTGCCATGGATGAGCTTCAATACAACTTGATATGGATATGCAAGAAGAAAGAAAAAACAGTTCCAGAAAAAAGACTTTCCTTTGCAAGAAGGAAGCAAGATGAAGTGCTAGTGGTTTTTTTTAAAAAAGATGAGGCACATCTCTTGGACACAATCAGGTAAATGAACTGGACAGATATGACAAAGTTGAGGCTAAATTGTAGATCATGCTTGAGGATATTTATGCAAACTGATTCACTTATGTGGGGTCTCCAGATCTCGTCAGACCTTGTCAGATTTTCTGGGGCCAATGAGACGCAGTGTTAGAACGGAACAAGCAACATTCTGAATTAGTGAGCCAGTGGCTCAGGCCAAAAGGAGATTATACCAGAAATGCTAGGACTTATGCTGGCATACATCTCCTACGTGACATACTCTCTTAAGAACCATGAGTCCCAGAGTTCCTTAGTTCTTGCTTTCATTTCCTGTGCAGAAGCAAGAAGAACCATTTGGAAGGAGGGAGAAGTACCATAATAGATTAATCGGGGACACTGAAATCTCAGGGACAGTATCAGTACTGCCAATAGGATTTACATGCTCCGCAACATGCCTCTGAGTGCATGGAAGAACTCCAGGCTACATGAAAGATCCCATGATCAGGCTATCTATCTATCTATCTATCTATCTATCTATCTATCTATCTATCTATCTATCTATCTATCTATCTATCTATCCATCCATCCATCCATCCATCCATCCATCCATCCATCCATCCATCTTGGGAAACCAGGAAAAGACTTAAAGAAGAAATAAAAAAGGTCAAGCAAGTAAGCTCAAGAATCAAACCTCCATCCCCCCCCCCCCGCCCAAACAGTCAAGCATTTACATAGAAAGGTTGGGAAAGCCGGTGTGTGTGTGTGTGTGTGTGTGTGTGTGTGAGAGAGAGAGAGAGAGAGAGAGAGAGAGAGAGAGAGAGAGAGAGAGTGAAATAGGCTTGTTCTGGACCCAAAGAAGTGATTACAGTTGGGCAGTGGATCCAAATAGCTGAGCACCACACTCTTGTTAGGTGACAGCTTTCCAAGGGCTCAGGCTGGGGTTCGTTCCCAGCCATGCAATCTGGATCTGCTTGCTGTGGCACCTGGGAGACTCCCTGTATGCAAAATATGTGCTGTGGTGCCTCGTTCAAACAAAGGGCACGGAAGTCAAACAAGATTTCCTGTATGCTGGACAAATGCTTTCACCAGCTTAGTCAGGGTCTCCTACTTGTGATGTTGCTAGTAATGTCACTCCTCTTGCATGTACGGCCTATTTCCTAACCTCTTCAAAGGATTGATTTGTCTCTCCCCCCCCCCCCCATGTATATTTTATTAGGGGCTGAATGCTGCCTCCATTACAACCACATATTCACCAAGTTTGTTCTTCCAATCACACACACACACACACACACACACACAAATGGGCAAATACCAGCAAAACTACCCCTTTGACCTGCAGTGATAGCCCATCATCTCAAGGCCCAGTGACTTTTTAAAAAAAAAAAAAAAAATTAAATATTTTTGAGATTTGTGAACTCCTCCATTGCATTGCTGTAGCACAATCTCCACTTTAAGCAAACTAATGAGTTTCAGTAGAATCTATGTTTCCATGGCTCTGGAATGGCTTGGCAGTCATTCATTTCAATGATAGTAATTGTGGACAATACATATTAGAGCATGTACTCTTGATGTGAGTACATTGTTGGCAGAGGAAAGACAAATGGTCCCACAAACAAACAATGCATTGGGCATTGCTTCAACAAACAATGCATTTTGAAGAACATCTGCTTGCTATTTTCAATGGTGAATATATTACAAACCTGGATAGGAACCAGCTTGTTGTATACCTTGGAAAAAATGAGTGATTTAAACCCATTCCTAATGTATCTTGTAGGTAAGCAATAACTTGATTTGCTGAGTGGGAGAAATTTATGTGTCTAATGCATTAGGTAAATAAAAACATCCTCATTCAGTAATAAAGGTGAGGAAAATGTCTATGGTTGCAAATAAATAAATTACTTAAGATAGCCAGACCTGGCTTGCCAAGCCATTTTCTAATACACATTTCAAAAAGAAGGTGATTTACTTTCCCTCCCCAAATATTTATTTCAAAATATTATTTGAGTTTACCCAAAGTTTTCAGAAGCAAATTTAAGGAAGTTATAAATGTACTCAATTTGTATCCAGTATTCTTTAAGGGAATGGTTTAACTTATCAATATGACTTCACATTTATTACTGAGCAAGAATGCTTCTATTTGCTTAATATAATGCATCAGATCCATAAATTCTATCCACTTCACAAGTCAGGCCATTGCTTGTGCATTTAAATCAGTCACATTTTGAGATATATTGCATCTGATTCCATAGACAGTCTTGCTTACCATGGATGTAACTTACAACGATTCACTACGTATGGGACTGTGAACAACATGTTAAGAAACAGAAACAATACCAAAATTAACTGTTGATGAAAAAATGATTGAAATGGAATGTTTGCGGTACTTTCACATTGGCCATTCTTTACAGTATTGACACCATTTGTTCATTCATATGTTCCTTTACTCATTTGTTCCTGACAACATCCATTCCTGTACATTTCCCTGTTGTGGTCGTGTTTTTTCTTTTTTGAAAAAAACACTTTTAATTTTAATTTAGTATTGGTTACAGAAGTCAAACAATATCTTAGTTCGTTGACCTTTCACTTTCTGCCTGGCTTTAAAGAGGCCATAGCTAGACCTAAGGTTTATCCCTGGATCATCCAGGGGTCAAACCTGTTCATCTAGGTGACACACAGGGGATCCAGTGCTCAGGCAGGGGCGGACCCTGGATGATCCCAGGATAAACCTTAGGTCTAGCTGTGGCCTAATCCTTATTTTTTTAATTCACCATAATTCATTGCTCACAGATCTTAATTCCCATTGATACACCAAGGCCATAGCTAGACTTAAGGTTTATCCCTGGATCGTCCAGGGGTCAAACCTGTTCATATAGGTCACACAAAGGGGATCCAGTGCTCAGGCAGGGGTGACCCCTGGATGATCCCAGGATAAACTTTAGGTCTAGCTGTGGCCCAAGTTTCATTTCAGACATGTTGAAAAAGGAGCTCTGTTTCCTTAGATTTACGCTTTCCAGAGTCCTGTATATGCTGATGGAGGTGTGGAACCATGTTCTGCTGTATTTACAAATTCAATCAATTTCATCCATGCCCCTTCAGACTAGTCTTTCTAGTCTGCCCTCAAGCTATCCTTAACTTTTGTGTCAATTTCTCCAGGAGAGCAATTTACCATACTCTCTGTTAACAGCTTTCAATATGAAGCCCTTTACAATCCTTCCAGTGTTTGGCTATCAACCATATTGCTGCTAACAGTAAATCGCTCACAAATTCCTTTCTTTGCAGATAAAGATCTAATCCTTTATATAAATTTAACAAGGTTAAATGTGAAGATGGGTGAACCCATTGTCCTATTATAGAATTAATCTCTTGAAACACTGATTTTCACAATTTAGATCACTGTCACCGCATATGCATATACATTCCTACACCTGAGAACCCCCTCCAACACTCCGGGAATGCCCCAAGGCTCATCATTTATAATTTCTTTGGTATGAGCTACCATCTGTGGGTCCCTATTCCCTATTTTTAACCAATATAGTTTTATATGGACACTTATCCCACAATGCATCCCAACTTTCTTCCTCTTTGTGAATCCTGTCTCCCATAAGTGACCCACCATCCAGTGTGGGTCACTTATGCCTGTTTTAGATGCTACAATCCACTTATATAAATTAGATATCAAGCCCTTTGTTACTCCTGCATATGTCACCAACTCTAATTCGAAAGCTGTCAGCTTCCTGGAAGCCGCTATTTGCATTGCTGATTAAGAGAGAAAAGAACTTACTTGTGCGATGGTTATCCACTATGCCCACTCCTGACCTAATTTTTTCCTCCAATTGGTCCTGACTAATCAATTGCCCATTTTTATAGAAATCCATGTGGTGATAAAGCCCTCTGGATTTCCAATTAGCCACTGTCCTGTTTGTTTTAATGTACTGGTTTGTAACATTTTTTATATAATTGCAGCACAGGCCTTCCAGATGTGAATTGGCAAAATGCTATTGTTTTCCCTGCTGTAGAGGAGTGGTTGGTTTGGTTTTATTAGCCCTGTCTTCTGTATTTCCCATCCACCTGCTCTACCATAATCATTTCCATCCAGTTCCTTCTCTCTCGCTGGTGAAACTGACAAGGTGGCAGAAAAGCCTTGTTAATTTCACTGCTTTCACCTCACTTTCCTTTTGTTAAGGTACTTTGCTAAATAAAAGTTAAGCTTCACAGCAGCAGCAGCAAAGGTCAGGATAATGGAAAAGCATGGATAGATGCTCCGTGGAGGGAGAGAACTATTCAACCCTACCTCTCTTAGTCTAGCTCAGTAGCAGGATTTAACCTGCCTGGGTGCAATCAGACTTCAAGTGTTTGTATGGAAGAGCATGCGGAGCACAGCTGAGGGATAGGAAGAAAGTTTGATGGTGATGCTGATACTGGTGCTTTCCTGCCAACCTGCCGTCCCTCCTTCCTGGCATTTGTGTTTCAAAATTGCAAAACCTGTATGGTCGGAGTTGACAGTGAGAGCATATGTTTTGGCAATGCCTAGTAGTTGCCCCCTTTTTGGGAGGAGGTCATTATTTAGTAACTCTCCTTAGTATTTACTTATCTACATGCTCTTTGAAATGATCTACCTGCTTCCTGGAAGTTAACACATGGTCAATGTAAATTGATTCTCTGTGCCCTTTTGACAGCTAAAAGACTGATATTACAATATTGCAAGGATAAATGCTCACCTGCAATGGATTGAGAACCTTACCATACTTTCAGTATTTGAATGGGTGGTGTATAGATGCCACCTGCAAATGGATACTTATTTGGATATTTGGGCTGCTTTTGTTGAAGTTTATGTATAGTTCTTGGGAACCTATTTTCATTTATGTATGTATACACACACACACACACACACACACACACACACACAGAAACATTTCATATGGATGTATTCAAATTAATGTATTCAAATCTATGTAGCCACATTTTTATCCCTCTTCTATTTATTAAATATATAATAAAAAAATAAGTTAGAAGAGTTGGCACTGAGACAAAGCAAATGGGTGTGTATACCATGATGTGTACATACCATGATCATCAGACTGCGCACACCATGATCCTTCTGTCAAAGCACTTTCACCTCTCTCTCTTTCTCTCTCTCTCTCTCTCACACACAGTGAATGAATGTGGCTGAGTTTATTACCTTGGAACCTTCTTATACCCTCCAGGCCAGCTGTAATTCAGAGGCGAGAAGAAAGGAACAGCTAACATTCCTTATATTTTGCTCACATAAAAGCCCAATTCCTCAATGGCTTTGCTGGTTTGAACTGCTGAAGATGATGGCTATAATGATGATTTAAAAAGTCTAGGAAGATCGCAGTTGTCCTTGCATGGTTACTCAAGTGAAAAGCATGTCCTGCTTCGACTCCCAACTTCTGTCAGCTTCTTTCTAACATGCATTCAGAATTAATTTGAAGAGTATGGCCACTTGTTGTTACCAGTTGATGAGCAAGCCTGAGTGCTGGGGATATTGCACGATTGACAGGCTGGGTGTTCAATTTAGTCAGAAAGTGCTGCTTATGCTGCAGCAGAGGCTGATATATCGTAGCATTTGACACTGATCGTGATGAGTGGTGTGCAATGTCAATTTAAGAGATGAGAAGTTAAAAACGCATTCTAAAGAGGAAGACTGCAGTGACTCACAGAGAGAAAGGCCATGCCTGGCTTGAATTATATTACTGCAAAAGGTGATGGTGGAAAAGACTTGCTGTTTAATAGTATGCTCTGCTTCCCTTTTGGGTAAAGCCTAGATTGGCAATAGGAATAATGATAACTTCACTCTTGGATCAGGAGGAAATACACCAGAATAAAGAAAACAGAAGGCTGTCAAATTTCTTCCAATAATGCATCATGTCTTGAAGAAAGATGGCTTTGGAATCAGAAGCCTTCACCTTCCACGTTTCACCACCCCAGCTTGTCCCAGTACAAGAACATATTGCCTCCATGGCACAGGATAGTGGCAACCTCTATAAATCAAGACGATATTGGGATGAAATAAGCAGCTACAGAAATGCACTATTGCTAGTCTAAAGGGTTTAAGGATCATGAGGTTACCTCTCCTCATTGCCATCATGGTAAAATCTGAAGATCAGCGTTACAATCTGTTCTTTTTTTCCACCTCGCCCCCATGAATTCTAACCAGTGGAAGGTATGTCAACATCATTATTTTTTTTACAATTTTTACAACAATTCGAAAAGATTAGAACTGGGCACAAATTGCCTCTTGAAATTCCCCACTCAATTTGTGGGCAGAGAAACTGGATGGGGGTGGGGAGAGACAATTTCACAGAATTTCTCCAGGGGAGGAGAAATTTTCATCAGCTTCTCGTCAGTAGTGCTTACCATTGGAAAGGTTGTAGCAGAGATTCTCTCTGTTTTCCTAAGAGGTCTGAGAGTTTTTGTACTGCCACTGGAAGTGGCAACAGCATCACTTGTGTTGGCAGGCTGGTCCTCATTTTGAATCCACCAGAATGGAGGTGTGAGAGGAGCAGTGTTGTGTCACTCTCCAGGGAAGAGGTGGAGCTAACCCAAGATAATTTCTTTACAATTTACTTTTCCTTTGCATTTCTTTTTGAAGAAATGTCTTTTACAGAAAGAACAAGGATGGCGCTCTGATGGCCATAAAAGGAGCAATCTATCAGGGATAACTATGAGCTTTTCTACACACAATATTTATTGTGCGCTCATGATTCTTTACTCACTGTTGTTTATGGGTTCTTTAGATGTCATGATCCCCCGGTTTTGTTTCTGTTTTTTGAAGAGCACTTTCCCAGGTTTTTTTAGAGCAGGGAAAATGGAGCATTATTTCTGAAAGTGAAAGAATGACTGGTGTATTTGCTCTATTCTGCTATAGCACAGTGCCTCCTAGAGGTTATGTAGTGAAAAAACAGGAAACGAAAAGTTCCTCATGTAGTGCATGGATCTCAATTCTGCAACAAAACCGAAAGCAGATAAAGCGATTAATAGCCTTGTGTAGCAAAGTTCTAAAACCCTGGCCCAAAACGTATCTTAAGTGACAGATTAATTGAGTCTAATTATTATTTCTACAGTAGTAATTAAGTAATTCATTGGCATTTTTGTCGTTGTCATCTATTAAAAATCCAATTTCCAGCATTTGTCATACTCCAGCATCACATTCCAGTGTCCTGCCAAGGAACAGAATCCAGAGTGTGTATAAGCAGATGAAAAGATGGAGCTCTTATTTATTTCAGGACTGACTCAGTTTCCATTGATTTCTATGATCCAAACTAAATGGACAGGAGTAGGTAAAGTTGTTCAGGGGAGAGCAAGAAACATTTAACTGTAAGAAACTGGGGGAGGGAGAAGCTTATGTTCCTGCCCTACATTAATGGTGTCACTGAGCAGGGGAAAAGAAAAAAAAAAAAGCTACATCACTTCCATGGGTGAAAATGTTATCTGTTTGGAGAGTTTTGTCCAAAGCTTAACACCTTTCTACCTTCTAGAAATACTTATAGTAGTGGCAGGGACTGAAGCCTGTTATCATATAATCCATTTACTGGACAAAAATGAATTCATGTCAACACATCTGGTAAAAGAGAAATTGACTGTATTGTGTATTTGAGTGATAACCTGCAATAGATAGATAGATTTTGTTACGATCATCGATCAGCACAGATAACTTGCAATGGATTTGTATGAATGCCCCTTATTTTGATCAAGAAATGAATAGTGTAAACTCTTGAAATCTAGCTCTTAAATTACGAGTAACACATTTCTTTTTTTAATTTTTCCTGTTTTACATATCCTGGTTATCATTTTCAAAATTCATTTATTTCACAGCTTAAAAAAATACAACTCCTGGCATTCAAGGCCGAGGTTAAAAAGAGATATTAGCGTTGCCTTTAGCATGAATCAATACACACAATATAAGCAAATAAACTGTATAACACCACAACCATTTAAAACATTTTGTGCACTTTTATGCCCTTAGGCAACAACTCAAGAGGAGCCTGAGTTATTTGTCTTGCAATAATCTCTGAAAGTCAACAAGCTTGGGCCCAGTTACACTGATATTGAATGATACATTGAATTGCAAACACACCTCTACACAAGCTGCACGAAAATAAGGATAACCTACTCAGGAAACCCATCAGCTGCCATGCCGATACATGATGAGTAGACCCAAAAACTTTATTGATCAGAGGAGCTATCATTTTGAAGTGCTCGAGATAATGTGGAAACCAATAGAATTGATGGAGACTGTAAAATATGTCTATGTCTACACCTGCCTTTTTTCCAGGGATCATCCCGGGATCATCCCTGTGCATGCAAATGACACACAGGGGATCCCAGGAGCAGGTAGGGATGATCTCTCTATTTTCCTGGGATAATCC
This sequence comes from Elgaria multicarinata webbii, assembly GCF_023053635.1. Taxonomy (NCBI): domain Eukaryota; kingdom Metazoa; phylum Chordata; class Lepidosauria; order Squamata; family Anguidae; genus Elgaria; species Elgaria multicarinata. The sequence continues at coordinate 39,880,908 of NC_086172.1, forward strand.
TTAGGTGTAGAAAGGGCCTTATTGTATTGTAGATGCTTCTTTTGTTAAGTGTAACTTGGGTAAGAAAAGTGTGCTAGAGAGTGAGTGAAAGATGGGAGGGGCTTGTGTGTGTGAGGATTTTAAGATTATATAAAGGGAGATCTGACAGCAGTTGGATAGGGCTTAGGGATGGAAGAAGCAACATCTAGTTAGTGGGGTAGAGTAGGTCGAGATTTTGTTTATGCAACATCCTTGTTCCTTTCTGTTGCTCCAAGAAGCCAAATGGGTGAATGAATGGGTGTGCAGTGCTGAGAAAAAGTAGAGATTCTCCTTATGGCTGGTTGGAACTGCTAGCTGCTACAGTCACCTGGAAGCTTCTTGCCATGTGAAGCCTCATTCTTAGGCTCCTGCATGTGTCAGAGTGCTCATTTATTCTTACAAATGCATCTCCTCCACTGTCTTTAACATGATCACTGATCAGATGTTTACACACAAATATCTCAGGAGAGGATTTAAAATTCATTTATAGTCTCAGCTATGAAATCAATCTAAAATTGTTCTAAGCATATGAGATTATATTTAGCACAAGAATGCAAACAACACGAATTAGGAGAACACACTCGATGCACTTTTTCCTTTCTAGAGAACCAGATGGGGACGTGACCCTAATGAACTTTGCATGATTTATTTATTTTAAAGGCTGTACTGTAAATCTTTCGTTAAAGAAGAGCTGGAATATACAGTCTTCATTTCCAGTCCTCCAGAAATACCCACTGCCTTTTCTCATGCTTCTCGTTGAACCCTACTTTCTGTAAATATTGGGAAAGTCTGGTTATCATAAATCCTGAATTCAAAGATGCATACAACAAAGTTATCCTAATCATTTTGATGGCATTTTTGGACTATAATGATGACCCTTTTTCCTTCCAATGCTTCATATACAGATTGAAGAGGAAGGAGTGTCATACCACTGAAGAAGGCTGCAGAACATGATATAAGCAACACTTTGCCTTGAAATGGAGCTTCTCTTCCCACTCCTCTTATTCCCTAAACATGGATACCAGAAAAGAAGAGGCAGGGGATGGGGGCTAGGACAACTCTAACACTGGGCAGGGTAAACTGAGTATGCAGAAATGATCAGGCAAAAAGGCATAATGTTGTAGTCAAGGCTAATTGATAAAAAACGGATAGATGCACCCCATTTTCTAGGGACCAGCAACTGAGTGCACTGTCTTGCTTGCTGTCTCTTGGGAACAGACTTGTGGAGGGAGGAGCTGAGCTGAGTCTCTGGGTACAGAGGGGGTGGGGAGATGGAGTTGAGGTTGAGAGCGAAGAGGCTGAACCCTAAGCAATGAGCTTCTAGTTCTTCTACCATTCTATCAGATTCACAATTTGTGCCTTTTCAGAGTTCTGCCTGAAACCCAGAGCAGATTCACATCCTCCACTGCCTAAAAGGAATTACTTCTTCACAAAGCACAAAGTTAAACTATGGAATTCACTACTGGAAGATGTAGTCATAAATTCCTGGAGGAGAAGGTGATCAATGGCTACTACTCCTGATGGCTATATGCTACCTCCTGTATCAGAGGCAGAATGCCTATGTACACTAGTTGCTAGGGGACATGGATGGGAAGGTGCTGTTGCACCATTGTCCTGCTTGTGGTTTTCTGTGGGCAGCTGGTTGACCACTTTGTGAACAGAATGCTGGAATAGATGGACACTTGGTCTGATCCAGCAGGGCTCTTCTTATGTTCTTATGCTCTTGCAGTGCCCTTCAGATGTTTTGACTACAACTTCCATCAGCCTCAGATAGCATGGCCAATGATCAGGGATGATAGGAGTTGCAGTCAAAATGTTCTAGAGGTCATCAAACTGGAGAAGATGCACAGTGGTTTTTTAAACCTATGAATTGGGGCTAATTTTATCCTGATCGTGAGTTGTGTGATTCCTATCCCTGCCTTTAGTAGAATTAAAATGCATACCACCTCCCTCCCTCCCTCCCTCCCTCCCTCCCTCCCTCCCTTCCTTCCTTCCTCCCTCCCTCCCTCCCTCCCTCCCTCCCTTCCTTCCCTCCTTCCTTCCTTCCTTCCTTCCTTCCTTCCTGGGAATAGATGCTCATCATTTGCAATATTGCCCCTTACTCTTTAGTGTAAGAAATAGCTGTGTATTATTCTTCATGTTGGGCACTGTTCTGTGCAACTATCACCTTATCTGCTGGGCCAATGAGACCGGTAATGGAAACTCTGGCCAAACAGATTCGTTTTTTGATCAATAGTTATTTACTTCTGAGAGGTCAGAGCTTGGCTAATATAGCTGAATAATTTTATTGATAGATACCATAACAATGAAAAATAAAATTTAAAATGGAAGATGAATACACCACTTTCTTCAGAACCGAATATTATTATTATTTGGGAATTTTAATAGCTGCTTGAGTGTCGAAAGGGCAGACAACAAAAGCATTGAATAATTGTCCTAGGTCCATAATCAGACTTTCATTATTGACCTCTGCTAATATTCTACTGTAAGTGTCTGCTAAATTGGTTCCTTGGGGCTTGAAATATACAGTGATGTTATGAGTTCCTATCGTAAATTGCCACGCAGAGAAGCCGTGAGCCTCCTGAAATAGTGTCGGCCCTAGTTTGATCAATACTCAATTCTGCGCCGTGCAATAGGCAACTGTTTCCATAGAAACATTGATGTCACAGAGGTTGAACAGTGGCTGTTACAACAAATCATTTCCTTTGAGCAGTTGTAATTGACTATATGTACAGTTGGCTGTCACCAGAGACTATTTACATCAAGCCGGTAACAGAGCTGCATTAGTTATTCTAGGACTAAGAGGGTTAGCTCTTCCTTTGGTGACCTTACAAATACTTAGGAGGATGTTGCCATGGCAACCGGAGATACAGCCGGCTGAGCAATAATGCAGCCCCAGGATGTGGCAGCATCCTTTTTGGAAAGCGAGAAGCAGTTTTAATAAAGTTTATTTTGCCATTGCATCACATAAAAAAGGTTGTGTTAAATAACTCCCATGCCCACCTGTGCAGAGTTCAGATTTGGCAAGAAACAGGCAATCATTTGGAGGCTGTGTTGAAAATGTACAATACGGGCAAACTCCATATTCTAGTAAGTCAAGGTGATACAGGAATATTATTGAGTTGAAGGAAGAGTGACATGATACCCCATGACATGCTGGACTAGTGCAATTCTCAATGAATACAGTGGTGGTCATCTTCAAATGTTGCATATGGAAATTTAAGTTTAAAGTAGCCATGCCCAACCTGGCATCCCCCAGATTTTGGGACTACAACTCCCACCAGTCCCAGTCAGCATGACCAATGGTCAGCGAATGATGGGAATTGAAATACAAATCATCTGGAGGGCACCAGGTAGGGGAAGGCTGTATCAAGAAAGAAGTATTAATAAAAGGGCTGTCCTTTCTTTGCACCCCCCACCCCCCCAAGTGTTCCTGAAAAGCGGAAACAGGGGCACCCAAGCGGTGCTGGAAAGGGAATGTTTCTCCCATCTGTTTGTATAACAAAAGTGCTACGTTAGATAGTGATTTACTGCAAGAACCTGGGACCTTAAGGTGAATCCAGTGAGATCTTGTCTCTAGGCTGCAATTTGTATTTTCTATCATGGTACGTTAGGGCTGAGATCAAACTACTCACTTTTCTCCCCCACACAAATTGTTCATTACTGGAAAACACCTCCTCTTTTGTGACATTTTTTTTTACACAGCTTGAGAAGTGAGTGCTTACCTGTTTACATTGCCTGGTTTTGAAAGCTGAACACAGGGCCTGATCAGAAAACACGCTAAGCCATGGTTAGGCCGCTAACCCTCTTGCAGCAAGTGGTTAGTGAGCATGTTTAAACCATGGTTATGTAGCCACTGTGGTTAGGAATGGTTCACACGACACACTGTCAAAACAGAAGCCTCGATAAAATGGCAGGTTAAAAGCCTCACGTAGAAAAGCCACGAGAAAAGCCTCAAATTTCCAGTGACAGTGCTGATTATCTGCTTAGTGGCAGGAGGGGTGGCACAGGGATAGATTCAGTTCTTCCTAGCTCCTGTCTGAACAAACGCAGCACTTGGTCGTACACATACTGTATTTTTTCGATTGTAAGACGCCATCGATTGTAAGATGCACACTAATTTTAGTACCACTAAAAGGAAAAAAAAACCTAAGACACACCAGCGATTCTAAGACGCACCACATTTTTAGAGATGTTTATATGGAGAAAAAAGTGTGTCTTAGTATAGAAAAAACAGGGTAGTTCCTCATGTGACATGAAATGTACACAGAAATTGGCCTTTTGTGAGCACATCTGGCCCTAGATCAGAGGTACAAAATGAAATACTCTCAAATAGAGCAGCATAAACGTATGCTTCAAACAATAATTCTATCGATAGTTCTTAGTTCTTACATTACCATCATGTACATGATATGAATTGTGCTGATATGTGCTAAAGTTATATAGTTCTGTATATAGTTATGATACATGGCATTTTTAATCATTTTCTGATCATCGATTTTACTTTAAATTCTTGAACTTGGAGATTGTGCTTGTTAGCCAACTCCTCTTATAGTTGCAAACTTCAATTCATTTATGGTCCTTTTTGTACTTTGGGTCTCCAAAGAACTTAAGTGCAAACTTTCCCCACAGCAGTGAGGGGGCAAGGAATGAGGGAGCAGGAACGAGGCAGTCAGGAGGACAAGGAGAGGGATGCCAGGTGTCTGAACCACCTCTCCTCCCTCACCTCCCTCTGGCTGCCCATTCCTTCCTCCCCATTTTAATTGTTATTATCGGTATCTGTGCAGCTGCACAGGTACAGATAATAACAATTTAAAAAGGGGGAGGAATGGGCCGCGTTCCTCTCCTCCCCCTGTTTTTTTTTAAGAGGCAAGGGGCCTGTTCCTCTCCTCCCCTCCCTGTTTTTTTATTTATTATTTTCCACAGGGCACAGGGCTCTCCTGAGGTCCGCCCCCTTCCCTGTCCAGCCCATGGCGACCAATCAAGCCTCCGCTGCCGAAAAAGTCAGGGTAAGTGCCCTACTTTTTTCCAGTGGAGTTTCCAGGGTTTGCCCCTGGATGGCTTCGCAATGGCGGCTGCGTCATATAGATGGCAAGCTGCTACTGTGAAGCCAGCCCGAGGCAAACCCTTCGTGTAGATGTGCCCCTAGTTTCATCAGAGCATCTATATACATTTCTTGATTTAGGTAGGACAATTAATTTAATTTCTCAACAATAAATTAGTTAATTACATTTTAATACACATTTTTGTAGTTTTACTTAGTTTATATTATTTTAAGCATTCATAAAATAAAAAGAACATCAGAACACATAAAAGCACATTAAAGAAATACAACCATTAAAATATTTATACTATTTAATATTCTTTCAAAAATACTTTTTAAAGGTCAAGATGTAATCCAAGAATAAGATATTCTCTAAATATGGCCTATATTCATAAATGTTCTGAAAATGTAACATTTATCTTTATCAGATAACAATTGACCAAATATTATGTTGTGTATAAAATGCAAAATATAATTGGATCAAAAGTTTAAGATAAACAGTTGTATCCAATGGTAGTCCTATTTAGAGTAGATCCATTGAAATAACATTAGACCAACATTGGATGCAACCAAATAAACTGATTATAGAATTCTAATGCTGCAATCCTGTACATACTTAACTAGGAGTAATCCCATGGAATTCAATGGATCTTATGTCTGCAAAGACACATATAAGATCCCATTGCTAATGTTAGAAACCACATATTGAAAGTCAGCTACCAAATACATATATCATACACTGAAAAAACAAACAAACTCCAAAGGCCATATGTCAAGCACCAAGTGTTGAATATTAAATATCCAGCATATAGTCTATGAAAACTTATGCCATGATAAATTTCTTAGTCTTTAAGGGGCCACAAGACTCTTTGTTGGTTTTGCTGTAGCAGACTAACCTCTGGAAAATATCCAGTAGATATCCCAAGTACAGCATCAAAAAGAGTGCATGAGTGGATGGGGATTGTGTGGAGGATAATGTCATTTCAGCTGTAATACGTAATGTGTACAAAATTCTACAGTTGTTGTTGTTGTTGCTGCTGCTGCTGCTGTTTTTCTTTATTAAAATAGGCTAGGGAGTCTTTACAGGATAAGCAAAAGATCTGAGATATGACTTTATTTTGTATCCTGAATAAAAACACAAGAATGTTACTTATAGACCTCGTTCATACATAACACTAACTCATGGTTTATTTAACCCATGAGTCATTGGATGCTGGATTGTTGTGATGTGCTAAGAAACCATAGTTTGTTGTTGGATTACCTTTGTAAACCGCCCAGAGAGCTTTGGCTGTGGGGCAGTATATAAATGTAATAAATAAATAAATAAATAAATAAATAAATAAATAAATAAAATGAACTCTGGGCTCCTCAAACCATGGGTTATCATTGCATGTGAACCCAGAATGGTGGATTGTTTATGGATTGTTTCACAAGGCTACAGAGGTGGCAGGCAAGAGCAATAAAACCCACCACAATTGCTCTATATGCCAGTACTACAGTGCCACAAAGGCATTTGGGATACAGGGAGGGAGTGGGTAAAGGTGGAGGGAAACAACCAACCCATGGATTGAGAAAACAAAACATGGCTTGCTTAATTGTCTCCCAGACAAAATCTGGGTAGGGCAACAAACCATAAGTTAAACGTAGGTTAAATAAACCATGGGTGAGCGTTATGTGATCAGCCCATCTTGCAAAGGCAATGGAAAGAACCGATATGAGAAACAGGTGTTTGGGCAATGCTAATAGCAAGTCTGAAATGCGTATTGCCTGCTTAAACTTTCCTGCACTGACAGAAAGCCAGCAAAATGTCAAGACATGTTACCTGAGAAAACACTGTTTTGTGAAGGAAGAGGAAAGGGTATTTACACCCTATACATTAGACCTGTTTATGTGCGCTAAGAATTGGAATGGAGAGATAATTATGACAAAAGGGCAGATTAATTAAGATTGGTCCGCTCCGAAAGTCATGCCAACTACACAGCAATCAGAGATTTGCTCTTGTGGAGAAAGGCATCCATGCTTGAGGAGAGAAGCTTTGAATTATGAACTCCTATGCTGCTGTATTTATCACCTCAGACTGTTTCTAAGAGCGTAATGAAACACCTGCAGCTCTGCTTAAAGACTGGAGTCTCACCAGGAATGCCACTGAACAAGGAATTTATGTAGTATCACTTTTTATACAATTTGGCTGCAACTCTCTGCTCACATAGGGAATAAGCCCCATTGAATTCAATGGGACTTCTCAGTAAACATATATAAAATTGCACTGAAAATGAATTATCCACAGAAAACTTGGCCAGTTGAAAAGTCACTTTGTAAGACTTGTGATAGACATGCCTGTGTTGTGTTTAAGGCCATCCTATCCCCAATGCTGTTTAACATCTGCATGAAACTGCTAGGAGAGATCACCCGGAGGCATGGAGCGGGGTGCTATCAGTATGCGGATGACGTCCAAATATACTTCTCTATGTCTTCAACAACAGCATCCGCTAAGGATAGTGTGTCTCCTCTGAATGAATGCTTGGAGGCAGTAATGGGCTGGATTATTAGCTTCGTCCCACATACCTCTTTCCCTCAAATTATCCCCTACAGTGTTAAGCTGTCTCCATTGTTGTTGTTGTTGTTGTTGTTGTTAGGGCGGCAACGCTCCTAAGATCCTTTGCATACCAGGAAATGGGTTTAAGGGGGGAAATGTAAAAAATCAATGGATGACCCAATCCAATCCAAATTTGGTGTGCTTAAAGCTCTCCTTAATATCTATTACTGTGCCAATTTTGATGTCTTTATTTTTAAAACTTACACAGATGTAAGCATTTGTTTTATTTTTCTTTAAACATATCAAATCCTGCTCCTGCACCCCCAGTGGCCACTTGGAAACAACAAATGATTCTCTAGAAAAGTAGTACCAAAATAGGGCGAGTCTTTTGCCTTTGAAGCACAATTAAAGCAGGATGCATGGGAGTACTTCACAGTCAAAGCAGATTATAAAGGGCCAGATCTACACTAAGCAGGATACAACACTTTGAAAACATTTTGAAGACTGTATAGGGAGTGTGTCCTGGGCCTCAACAGTTGTCACTACTGTTATAAACCGTTTTAAAGCAGGAGTGTAGATCCTGCCCTGGAAAACTTCAGAGTACTTCACAATAAAAACAGATTATAAGCTGGAGAACTTCGGAGTCCTTTGCACGCAATTTGCAGTGATTGCAAAGTATAATGCTGGTGTGATAAAGCTTGAGGAAAAACAAACTGAAGCTGAATCCAGACAAGATGGAGGTGCTCACTGTCAAAGGCCCCAACCTTGGTTTGGAGACGTGTCAACCAGTTACGGATGGGGTTACACTCCCCCTGAAAGACTGTACTTGCAGCTTGTGGGTGCTCCTGGATTGGTTGCTCCAAATGACAGCTCAGATAGATGCGATGGCCAGGAGTGCCTGCTATCAGCTTGGGCTGATACGCTGACTGCGCTCCTTCCTAGAGTTCGAAGACCTAAAGATGGTAGTGCATGTGCTGGTAACGTTGAGGCTCGACTTCTGCAATGTGCTTTACATAGGGCTACCTTTGTGCCTAGTCCAGAAACTTCAATTAGTTCAAAATATGGCAGCCGGGTTGGTTATCGGTTAGGGTGTTGGTTATTACCTTTAAAGCCCAACACGGTTTGAGTCCAAGTAACCTGCGGGATCGCCTTCTCCCATACAGTCCGCCCCGCACATTCAGGTCCTCTGGGAAATTTTTACTCTAGTCAGCAAAAACTAGGCTGACAACCATTACCCAGAGGACCTTCTCTTCTGCCGCTTCCAGACAGTGGAATGGCCTGCCGGGGGAGATCCGTCAATTTAACAGTCTTCCGAATTTAAGAAAGCCATAAAGACTGATCTCTTCCGGCAGGCCTACCCAGTTGAATTTTAAGATACCTTTTAATAATGTATTAGTTTTGAATAATGTATTAGTTTTGTATGTTTTTAATCAGTTACATGTACTTTATGATGTTTTGTATTTGGTGTTGTACCCCACTTCGATCCAGAGGGAGAGGCGGGTAAGAAATAATCTTTATATTATATCATCATTATTATTATTATTATTATTATTATTATTATTATTATTATTATTTTGCAGCAAATTGCCTGGAATGCAGTGTTCAATGTGTGCACTGTGGCTCCATTTCATTATGTATGTTATGCATTGTGTATGATGTCATGTTTTGCATAGGTTCTCTCTCTGAGGGGAGCACAAAGCAAAGCAAAGCAAAAATAAAAAATAGCTAATGCCACTTCTTGAGTGAATGCAGAAAGCTGGGTGTATCTAGAAGGAAAAAGCGAGAAGTTTCTGGCTGTACTTTGAGTTGGTTGATTAGCAGAGAAAGGGTATATTAAAAATAATGAGTTGGATCCAGACTCAATCATGCTTAAAGTAACCCCATTGAAATAAATGGGGCTTAAGTTAGTCAGTGTTATTGACTACCCAATGTTATTTTGAATGAAAAATTCAATCATGAAATGGCAGTGATTTGATTCCTGGTGCAACCACAATTCTGTTGCCTCTTCAGTTTGTAGAAAGGAAGGACCCCCATAAAAGATAACAGGGTGCTGTTGGCATGTAATAAAAACTGTGTCATAATGAAGGCAAATGCAGAACAAAATGAAGTTGTTGCGGTCTGGCACTTCTAATTGCTGCACGCTCAGTATTTTCCCCTATACCTTTTCACACAGGTTTCGTAAGTAGTTTTGTTTTTATATAATTGGCGCATATTATCTCTATCCTCAGTCCATAATGTTAGGAAGCTGCCTTATACCATTGGTCCATCTAACTTGGCATTGTCTGTACAGTAACTGACAGGGGCTTCCCAGGGGGTTCAGGCAGGGGCCTTTCCCAGCCTTATATGGAGATGACGGGGACTGAATCTGGGACATCCTGCATGTAAAGTGGGTGCTCTGCTCCAAGATGGGCTGCCTGCACATGCAAGTCATCTTCATAGGTCCTCCTCTGAACCACTCATCACCTGAAGTGGCAGGAAACAGGGCCTTTTCAGTTGTGGCACTACACTGGAATTCTCATCTAAGGGAGGCTCTCCAAGCACCTGATGTCTTTCGTCTGGTGTCCTTTCAACAGCAGCTGAAGATCTTTTCATCTGTGATGGATTAAAAAAAAATACAATGGGCCCTTTATCCTGGTTGTTTTATTTATTGTTGTATGATTATTGTTCATTGTTATTCCTGTATTATCATTGCTTTTAGATTGCATTGTTACTTTGGGCTTTTCTATATGAGGCTGTTCATCCACTGCATCCACTTTTGGTTTCGTCGCAGAATTGAGATCCAAGCACTACAGGAGGACCATTTCCTTTTCTGCTTTTCTGCTTCATAACCTGCGAGTGGCACTCTGGTATAGCGGAATAGTGCAAATGGTATTTTCTCTCACTTGCTTTAAATAATATCGCATTTTCCCTGCACTAAACAAATTTACGGAAAGTGCTGTTTACAAACAGAAGTGAAATGGGAGGGTCACATCATGGTCTAAAGAAACTTGAAACAACTGTGAGTAGGGAATGATGAGTACGCCATACCATACCATACCATACCATACCATACCATACCATACCATACATCTTAATTGCAATGCATAGATCCATGAAAAAACAAGAATCAAACATGAAACATCAGACAGTTAGAGCTATTGTCAACTTTCGTCTAATACACAGAGAGCTCTAATCCTGGCCGCCACTGTAAGAAATTTAGCAAAGCCAAAGTTACTTTTGAGGACTTATCTTCCAACAGAAACTTAACATAAAATTTGTCTGAACTTCTGCATGCCTTGTGTAGAAAAGGTATTTGTAAGCCACCCTGCAAACGTTAAATAATGAAAAGTGACATACAAAATAAAGAAATAAAATAATTGTCCACAGCACCCAATAAGTGTATCCATTATTTCTCTGCTAACATTTGTCTTCCTATTCTTAAAGCTAGACTGTCTTCAAACACCCAAACAGAAATTTATACTCATTACTGGCTGATCCTTTCTTTCTTTCTTTCTCCCCCCCCTCCCCTTCCCTTTTTTTCTGGCAAACAAACAAAGAACAAATTAGCTATCTGAGTGTCAGTGAAGGGCTTGCCAGCTCCCCCTTTCACTCCCACCATTGAAAACCCATTAAAATTGTGGCTAGTCAGCTAATCCAAAATAAAACACCTGTTTGCCAGATAGACACAGCTGGACTGTGTGCATATCATTGGATCCATCTGCAAAACATATGCCAACTTCAGTACCCATTGCTTAGCTGCTTTATTCCGGGTGTTCAGGGAGAAGGATTCGATATACAGAGGCTGAGATCCAAAATAACGTGCAATGAATTCTACATGATACCCAAGGGGGCTTTGGTGCTAGGTAGTCTGCAGAGCAGGTGGGGATGGCTGAAGCATCCTAGGATTCCTTGGGCCCAGGACAGCAACGACGGTGTAAACAGGATCCATCCGATATCTTTTACAAGCATGCGTCAGTCAAGAAAGGGCTGGAGCTGAGTGGCAGAGCTCATGCATTATGCCCTGAAAGCCTTAGTACAGGTTGTGGATTAGGATGTGACCAAGTGTCTCACTTTAGACTGAACAGTCCTCTATTTGAAGAACTGCCTGAGGGCAGTCCTTGAAAGTGTCCTCTATTTGATGGGCTGCCTAGCCCAAGTCGGGTTTAAAGTTAAAGACTTATCGGAAGGGAGACCCTAGAAGGGGCCCTGAAGTTCCCCATCAACAGTGAGCAGCTGGACAGCGGAATGACAGCAGCTGGACACACTGGACGCCAGGCCTCAGTCTTCACCATGATGGTCAGTTGGATTGTATTTATATTTAAATTATAATTATTATTTCTAAATTTGCATCTATACATATTAATTAGCCATAGCACATGTTGTGCAAATTGGTGCCTTCTTGTTTTGGTGATGTGTAAGTGGCCACCCTAAGTGGGGAATCTTTCCTCTGTTGAGGACTGCATTCACTCACGGGGAATTTAGATGGAGTTATTTAGTAACAATGCCTTCTGTTAGAAAGGCAATTAGCAGAGAATAAACAAAAGGCAAAACAGAATGAGCATTTATCAGTCCCACGTGCACACAGACAGTCTTAGAATAACAAAAGGAGACCACACTCTTTTTTCAGTGAAGCCATTTTACTTGCATGTATTCTCGCATAAACAATGTAGGTTCAGAGTAGAGTTTCAAAAGAGTTTGTTCAGTCTACTTTGTGCTCCACAGGCAGGAGTGAGAGAGCAAACATATATGCTCCCAGCAATGGAGGAGGTCAGGGGAGTGGGGCGGGGGGAGAGGAAAAGGAGGACCAAAAGGAAGAAATCACAGGAAGTGACATTGTCAGCTATAGAAATCCTAAGGCTAGCTGTGGCCTAAATTTCCATGAACTACATAACTGTAACACTGCCCTCTTTCAGGAACTTGCAATATTCACATTTGTCATGGGTTGTAGGCAATGGTAGGAAGGGCTGAAGCCAGTAGTGAGAGGGAAAGAGGCAAAAGTGAATGGCCCATGCCTTCTCTCTCTCTCTCTCTCTCTCTCTCTCACCCTCTTGCTCTCCCTGCCTGCCCAGCAGGCTCCTAGGGGAGAGACAGGTCGCAGGTTGCCCACCCCTGCGCCTAGCATGTGGTTAAAACAACCTTAGGTTGGCGCAATGTTGTACCTGAGATCTTAGATTAAGAATATGGTCCTATTCACATGATCACAGTGGGAGGGTGGGTAGGGGAACTACGGAGCTGGGAGGGGTAGGAAAACCAAGACACGTGCACCCCTCACATGACAAGCAACCTCGCGGCACACCATGGTTTACTTACCCCTCCCTGGCCACTCCATAAGTAAATCCCTGTCTTCCCACCACCACAGGCGCTTGTCTCAACAGCTGTTGTTGCACTGGCTGCTCCATACATCACTTTGCAATGGCGACCATAGAGTCTGGCTGCGCCAGCTAGACCATCGCCGGATGTTGCAGCCGCTCTGGGTGGCCATCTCTAGGGTCAGCTGCGTTTATCAATGGAGTGCGCAGATTTAACTACAGAACCCCATCACACAACACTGTAAGCCGCTCTGGGGCCCCTTCCCCCCGCCTCTGCAGAGGGTGGGTTCTTTACCAATTGTGGGCGACCCACGGTGGCTTAGCATTATTTGTTTATTGCATTTATATACCTCCCAATAGCCAAAGCTCTCTGGGCGGTTTACAAAAGTTTAAAACAGTAAACATTAAAAACAAATATACAAAATTTAAAAACATAAGAAGCATAAAAAAACAACAGTATTGTTTTTTTTTTATGCATTACGTCTGAACCCACCCACTGACTTTGAAGATTATTTATTAAATCTCTTTCAAAACATTTCCCCCCTTAATATTTTTTTTTCACAAACCAGACCAACACTTTTGAATCTCCCCAGATTGAACCACATGGGACATTTTTACAGGATGAATTCATTAAGGTTTCCCTTTCTTTTAATACAGATGTTTTAATGTTTCACTACTTTCCCCCTCCCCCTCCCTTGGAAAGTTATTACTCTCCAAAATGTCTGGAATTATGGAACTGAGAACGCGAGAGAACTTTCTAAACTATTTCCAAAGACTGCTGCATTTCCCCCCACCTCTTTGGCTCGCACTTATTGGCACTGTTCCATAAACAGCTTTTCATATTCTGTGATACAGGATGAGATTTACTACAGTGACAGTGCGAGTTGGTGCTAAAAATTACACAGAAGAGCTACAGAACCTAAATTCAAAGGCAATATTAAATATTAAAGACAATATTAAAACGGTAGAGGTCAAACAAAATTCAAATGACATATTGCCATTATACTTCCTATCTTATTTAGCTCTACTGTTTGTATTGGAAACTAAATAATCTTGTATAGATAAGAGATGTGATTGATTAGTAGTACTAACTTGGCAGTTAAGGCTCCCAGAATTTCTAGGTTCAGCTTATAGGTATATTATTAATTATTGTCATTATTAAGTACTTATAAAGCACCTATAGTTTTCTAAGCACTATGCAGGTACTGAAAGAGAAGTCCCTGCCTGCAGGCTCACAATAAAAAAGACGTGATACAAAAGGGGCAAAAAGACGGCTGAGCAAGAAAGGGGAAAGCAAGCATTGGAATAGCTCCTCCTTTTCTGCCTGACATGGGGCGGGGCTAGACTGGTCTTCACCTTGCGGTGATGTTCAACCACATCTTCCACTAGCCCTCTGTTGCCCCCGGGGACAGTCTCAGGGACCAAAGTGTGATTCCCTTGAGCTCTGCCAGCCCAGTGCAATGGCAGTGGGAGCAGAGGATACATCCTTAGGGTCAAACTAGTAGATACATCAGATGGGGGAAAATCGTGTTTCCTTACCGTCACTCTTGCTTCCTGCTGCTCTTCTGCTGAAGGGACGAGAAGAATCACACAGGAGAGAAAAGGGAAACAAGCTGCAACCACACGGCCCCTTCAGTGTAGCAGGACAGCGCCCTCTAGTGGGCGTTTTATGGAGAAACTTCTCTGCACACGGCAGGAAATGGCGACCAATTTCATTATAACACAGAAGAGTCACATTTTGTTTGGACTATTTTACTACGAAAAAATGGCAGAAGGAAAAAAACCATGAGACAGAGAGTGGCTGAGTTCAGACAACACTCTAATCAACCGGGGGTGGGGTGTTAATAGGAACAGAATGGGAAACAACCATTCATTAGTGTGTCATCCAAACTCAGCCAGTGTTGGCTCCTGCCACCTGATTGTTCCTGATGTAAGTGGGAAGAGATAAACACCCCATGGATGCTCTGAATTTGGGTTGCTTAGCGCAACATCCAAACTGGGAATTTTGGGTTGCTGGGGTAGAGATATGTCAGAGTTATAACCCATGGTTAAACCAGTGGGAACCAGCAAACTTGCTTGCTCCTGCTGGTTCACAACCCAGGGTTTTAAAAAACAATCCTGGGTTGTTGTGATGTCTGAACTGGGCCATTGTAAGCCTAGTGCTTCTTTGTGTGTGGACTTTGGTTCCGATCCTGCAAAACCCCAAGGTTTTCTAGCCACTTCCCCTCCTTGGTGAGTTATTGCACATGGCCTGTTCTAGCCTGTTACTAGCCTGTTCCTGTGGTGGAGGATCATGGGCTATTTTTTTTTTAAAAAAAAATGGTACTGGGAGTAGCTTATTAACCCATCATGGCTTATCATAATGTCCAAATGCAGCCAGCGTGTGAGGAGAATGTGGAGTTGGGCCCTCTGATTATCACTTGCCATTTTAAGATCCTGTTAAATCTTTGAGGTTCTGCCACACTCAGTGCTGACACGAAAGCTTCCCCCATCCCTAAATATGTAAGCAACTCTTTTCTTCAAATTTCCAATGCCTTTTAGGGTGGCCTCCTTTGCAGTCCTCTATTTGAAGGAATGGTAGAGGACAGTCCTCTGTTTGAAGTTGTCCTCTAGTTGAAGGGCCATCCAGGCAAAATCCAGTTTGAAGATAAAAAATCATAAAGAGGAAGAGCAGGACCTTGAAGTTGCCCATCAGCACTAAGCATCTGGACAGCAGACACTAGGAAGGGCCACAGATCATCCAGTCACAGGCTTCCACCCTATGGTAAGATGTGGTGTATTTCTATTTAAATTATAATTATTATTTCTAGATTTGCATCTATACCTACAAAGTAGCATATGTTAATTTTATTCAAATCTGTATCCTCTTTTGTCTCCCCCCCCCCCTTCCTGGGGGTGCATGCCTGCCTTTTTGGCAATGTGTAAGTGACCATCCCAATTTAGGGTGACCCTATGAAAATGAGTATAGAACTCTTGTATCTTTAACAGTTGGATAGAAAAAGGAATTTCAGCACGTGTCATTTGTATGCATGCAGCACCTGGTAAAATTCTCTCTTCATCACCACAGTTAAAGCTGCAGGAGCCCTGCCCTCTTTTGTATCTGGTCACTCTAGTATAGCTCCTGCAGCTTCAACTGTGGTGATGAGGAGGGAATTTCAAACAGGTGCTGCAGGCATACAAATGACACCTGCTGAAATCCCCTTTTCAATGCAACTGTTAAAGATACAGGAGCCCTTTTCTTCCTTGCCATATGGCCACCCTATGACCCAATTGCTATCCCTTCAAAAGTCATCAGCCTAAGCAACTGCACTTTCCCAACTGTGCCCCATCGTACCCCTTTCTCTAATAAAGAGCTTCCTGGCCAGTAAAAGAGAAACAACAACAACCATCAAACCTTATCCTAGGCAGAAGACAACATATTCCACTTGTATTAAAAGAGAGAATAAGTGGCTATTATGTCGCTCCTAGTCCTTCCTCAAATGTGACATTTGAGCTAAGCAGTATGACTCTGTAGTCATTTTAAAGGGGGGGGGGAACCAGACTTATGGGTGAATTTATAGCTGGCTGTGCTCTGGGAACTTATGTCTTCAAAAGATGTCTGCTTAGGGAAGAAGAAGAAAAAAGTAAAGAGGTAAAAAAAAGAAAGAAAGAATCCAAACCATAAGCAACCGCTTACAATTGCTGCATCCATAAGTTGCCATTTGTGAGCAATATATGCAAATGATAGGGCTACAAGGATTTGGTTGTATGGAAAGAAGCTTAAACTGCCATCCCAGCGTTTATTACCTGAATCACCTCCGGGAGGCTGAGAAACACCTGTGATCTGCTGGGTAATTCAGGAATGGAAGCTGTTCTTGACTAGGCCTGCTTTCTCTCTCTCCCCGCCTCCCCCCCACTCCCTGCCATTGCCCTCTTTTAAATTGCTGTGGTATAATAAACGGTGCATGCAATGATTTTGAACATGCACGGAGTATTCTGAGACAAGTTAGAGTGACTGTTGTCAGCTTAAAGCCCTCAAAGAAAGGTAATAGCAAGAAGAAAGCACAGTTTAGTACCTCAGTATGGTTTAGTAAGAGATAGACAGCAAGGCCAAAAAACAATAGAAACCTGTGGGACTCGGAAAGCAATTTACGCCATGCCATGATGCGTGTTTACTCAGAAGTAAGTCACTCTGTTCAGTGGGGCTTACTCCCAAGTAAGGATTGTATTGGATTGCAGCCTAAGGCATTTCTTCTGAAAGAGTAAAAAGAGCCGGGTTTTGAACAAATATGTATAGTTATAAATGCTTTAAGGTACTACATGATCTGTTGAGTAGTAATTTCCTTGGAAGTAATACTTAAATATATCCATCATCATTTAGGTTTTAGACACACAGTTAAATATTATTGATCATTTGCAGTTATGTGCATCCGTGTGTTCCTATATTAAACCCCAAAGTAACAGTAGCATGAAAAGGGTAGACGATGCAGTGCAAAATGGCACTTCAGTTTCTAATTACTAGGGTTGTTTTAAAAAGATTTTTTTTTTAATAAAGGAAGCCACAAGCAAATTGCAGGCATCCGGTTTATAGTGTTGCAAACTTCCAAGCTTCTAGTCATGAATATGGTAATTTTTATTTTATTTTACACCCTCTCAAGATGTCTTGTTAAAAACATTTTATCGGTGATCTTAAAATTCAGTAAATTTGATGCCCTTGGCACCTTAAAGATAGTTAAAGTCCTTCAAAGGAAGAGAGAGAGAGAGAGATGCCAACAATAAATATTTGGCAAATATAAAGAATATGCATATTTTCCTCAAGCGAGCAATATATTATATGTAACCACAGCTCTCTATTCTGCTATTCTTTTCCTCAAATGATGACACTGCAGTTCAACATGAAAGTGTATTCTGATATTTCCTTCTAGAAATTGCATGTGCACATTCAACAGCTTTGCTCCCATGCAGCTATATTTATATGGGCACCTGGAAGTGGTTACATGGCCACTCTGGCTTGCTGCATTGTTTTGGACAACCAGGTGTAAATGGTCTTTATTTGGAGCAATTAAAATTCTAACATTCGCCTCTCCTGACATGCAATTACTGGAGCTCTGCTGTTTCTACTAATTGCTCTTGCTGAGGACATTGGTGAGAAGCCAATGATTTTGATGGGTAACGGATTATCATTTTTACCCTGCTACCTGCGGAAAAAAAAATCATTTGCAAAATCCCATGTGTAATTAGCACGGCTCATGATTAATTGTCCTGCAAAATTAGCTTCACAGTTGCTTTTATTTTACTGCTTCAAATATTAATTAATGTTAACTCCTTTCGTTCATTTTCGGCTTTTGAATATTCAGCATGGCTTTGAAAAATTAGTTAGGGGTTTCAGTTGCATTAGCATGCCGGGGCTTTGATTTCAGAATAAGTATTCTGATTTAGAAGATCACACTCGGGTCATAAATAATTTTTATAAGAGGACAAACAAAGCATCAAAGCATCACGGGAAGGCATTCATGCACTAACCGAAAGTAAATTGCCTCTGTAATGATTCATTCCCCCGGTGCTTTTGGGGAAACATCAGCAAATATGCAATCCGCTTCATTGTGTGGGGCAAAACAATTCCTAGCTGACAGGCAATCAATGAATATGTTTCCCAGTCTTTTACTATAGGACAGTGGGCAAAGAATACTGCAGTAGTATCCTTTTAGTAGGAACTCCTCCTCTCAAACTTGGATTCCTTGCAGTGCCAAGTCCCTGCATTCTATGATCGGTAGGCTGTTAAGTTTGATGACAGAAACTCGAAAATGGCAAGTGCCTGTATTTTAACACCATCTGCCTTAGTGTTCTCTTAACTATTATGTTTAAACCTGTGCTTATGATAGGCTAGTAGGAGTTACACTCCACTATTGCCATAAAGGCTTCTCCAAGCGAGCGATTTATAGCCTGCTCACGGAAGTTTGCGGGTCATGTTGATGACATTGTGAGCCTCCTGCATGTCTCCCGCTCCTTGCCCTGGTTATTCAGTTTTTAAAAAAACCTTGAATAGGCCGATTCTTCTGAAATATCTTGGGATTTCCACCCATCTGCAGCCGAAGTTGAACTATAAAACACTCACTAGAGGGCGCTGCCCCATTCAGTGCAAAGAGCTGGGGACATTTTCAGTTACAGACCACGTGGTGGCCCCACTCCTCCACATGTAATTCAGCTCATTACAGTTGCGCAAGAGAAGCAGGAAGCAAAGTGCCAGTAAGCGAACACGATTTCCCTTTAATCTAAAGAAGCCCTAAGATGACTGAGTGTGTAACAGAAGAACAGTTGGGACCTACTGACAAAGAGCTCTTCCAAAGTGTTTCAGTGTTCACTCAGAAACTCTGCAGGACGTAAGGAGACACTTGCTGGAAGAGACTGAAGGTTTTTGTAGTCAATATCCTGTTTCCTTCAGGAGTTAGGCAGATTCTCTTGGACAGTCCACAAACAGGACATGGGAGCAAGGCCTTCCCTTATCTTCATTCCCCAGCAACTGATATTCAGAAACATATTGCATCAGAACCTGGAGCTAGCATAGAGCAGGAATGTTAGCATTGAGCTGGAGGCCCAACCTAGCCCTCCAGGGTTTCCCAGATAATCATGCCTCCTTTCCCTGCCTCCATCCCCCTTTCTGCCCAATTCCTGATTGTTCGGTGGTTTTCCCAGCTTTTGCACAGCTTCCCCCCCCCCCCGCCCATTCTAAAAGGCTGAAATTAGCACTGTGCCAAATTGTCCTATTGATTTTCAACCATTGGTTGGGCGGGGAGGGGCGAAAAGAAATCACACCTGAAAATTGAGAGAAGGGGGTGAGCATTTTGGAGAATTTTCTCAGCATGCAGGGCTTCGGAGCATAACTTACTCTAACGAAGTGGCTGGGGCTTTGTGCATGTGCTCTTTGGTTTGCAACTGAAGTCCCCTTTTCCTGTGCTTTTTGGGTCCACCCTGGCTGCTTGTGCTTTCTAAAAAGCTCCCTAAAGGACTTCACCATAATTTCTTCCTTTTGGGGTTTCTAATACTGCAGCCTACTGAGTGCCCTAAAGCCGAGTGAGGCTTTTGGGGTGGGTTTTTTTTGGGCATCGTTAAAAAAACACCTCGTGTTCTTTAAGGTAAGTCCTAAAGTCCCGCACACTGAGAAATTTCTCTGAAATTCTCACAACCTCTGCACAGAAGCAGAGAAACAAGTGCCTCTTTCCCAGGGTAACAAAGAGGCCGCGAAAGACCCAAGGGCTTCTCTATATGCCCTATATACCCGATCATGGCTGGGCAGTGGCGCTGCATTGTTTATATGATGCAACAGCAAACTCACAGCCACGTCGGATTCCCCCCCCAAGACTGCTCTTTTTCGAAGTGTTGTTTTACTGCGACTTCTTCAATTGCTCCGATGCAAATCAACTTTGTGACACCTCTGTGGCTTCCCATCCACCCATTTTAGCCTGCTGAGGGTTACATTTCAGACAGCATGGAAATTAGGGGTGACACAGGGTAGTGACCAGAGTAATGTGGGAGAAGGGGAAGCATTCCAGGCCCCCAGCAAGCGGCAGCATAGCCTTGAAGTGACAGCATGCTTCTGCTCTCCGTTAAAAAGTGGCAAAGGTTTTAGAAACACCCCACCCCACCCCGCCAAATCTGATGTACGGGATTCTCTCCCCCACTACTGCGAGAATAAGATGAGACTCCAGCAGAAACAGCTTCTGTTTTCTCAGTGCTGGAACTTCTGAGTTCCCAGCCCAGCCCCTGGGAGAGCAGAAGGAGCAATGCTGTGAACGTGATGCTAAACCATCCCAGAACGCCTTTCCCTCTCGATTCAGCAAACCTCCAGGGTTTTGTCATATTTTTTCCCATTTCTGAAACTAAGTGTCTTTTGATTGAAAAGGATCCTTCCTCTTTTGGGGTGGGGAGTGGGGGAGGGGGAAGCTGCCTTCTCAAAACCACACCTTCCAGCATGAAATTGGCAAGAACGGAGCTGTTTTTCAGGGCTGGCTAGTCCACCCTCACTCCTGCCCATGTAACTCTGGCCTTAGCTAGACCTAAGGTTTATCCCAGGATTGTCCCGGGGTCATCCCTGTTCATGTAAATGACACATAGGATATCCTGGGAGCAGGCAGGGATGATCCTGGGATAAACCTTAGGTCTAGCTAAGGCCTCTGTCTCTGCCACTTCTCAGCAGTGATGCTGCAGCGTTTAGGGGAAATCAGGAGGCAACGTGGCATCATAACCACAAAAGGAGTGCCCTGCTGGATCAGACCAAGGGTTCATCTGGTCCAGCACTCTGTTAACGCAGTGGCCAACCAGCTTCCAACCAGGGACCCACAAGCAGGACACGGGTGCAACTCCACCCTCACACCCATGTTCCCCAGCAACTGGTGCACATAGGCTTACTGCCTCGGATACTGGAGGTAGCACATAGCCATCATATAGACAGGGCGCAGGAGGGGATTTGGCACAGCACTAGTTGAAATACTTCTCCTATGGCTTAATTACTGGCAGTAAGAGCTTTAAGTTAAAATATATTGGCATTTCTGTATGATGATGATGATGATGTATTTGGCCCCACCCACCCCTGGAATGTGCCCACCCCCGAACTTCTCCAAAATTGAAGAAGTTAGGCTGAAAGAGGTTCAAACCCCTGGCATAGAGGCATCAAGACTCATAGCCACGGATGGCTTTACCTTCTGTGAATTTTGTCTAATCCCCTTCAAAAGCTATCTAAGCAAGTGGCCGTCACTACATCTTGCGCCAGTGAATTCCCAACATGAGTCATGCGCTGTCCATACAGGCCTGGGGCTATTGGGACCTCATTTACCCATCGGCTATAGTTGGTGAATCATATCACAGAATGGCATCGGCTGGGCATCATCACTAGGGTTCATGTGGATTTCTGTCTAACAAGGAAAGAAGTGTGCTGCATTTGGGTTGTTAGACGTTGGAACATTTAAAATGTTTTACATAGGAGGGTGCTTTTTTCTTTGCTTGTTTGGTTTTCCCAGAACCAAGCTATATATGTAGGCAATGTAGGAATACATTAGATATACCTGCCAGCATATCTAATCATCTCTCTTCCTCCACATTAAGCATGGATTACGAGAATTGAAAGAGTTTCAGAAATGATTACGTGCCCCTTCAGACGTAATCACATCTTGATTATGATAGTCTCTTTTAGGTCAACTAGCTCTGAATATTGGTGTTGTGGCTAGAGATAATATTATTATTAGCTAAAGAGAGAGTGAGGGAGTCATTCTTAAGTATTATTATCATTACTGTGTTTAAAAATTATGCCTGGTGTGGAGAATGTGGATAGGGACACATTTTTCTCCCTCTCTCATATTACTAGAAACCCAGGGGCCTCCCATGAAGCTGATTGATGGGAGATTCAGGAGAGATAAAAGAAAGGACTTGTTCACACAGGGCTTAGCTAAACTATGGAATTTGCTACCACAAAATGTAGTAATGGCTACCAATTTGGATGGCTTTAAAAGCATTTAGACAAATTCCTGGATAAGAAGGCTATCAATGGCTACTAGTCCTGATGACTTTATACTACCTTCAGTATCCAAGGCAAGCCTATATACACCAGTTGCTGGGGAACATGGGTGGGAGGATGCCGTTGCACCCATGTCCTGCTTGTGGGTTCCTGGTCAACAGCTAGGTAGCCACTGTGTGGAGAGAATGCTGGTCTAGATGGACCCTTGGTCTGATCCAGCATGGCTCTTCTTATTTTCTTATCTTTAAGATACATAGATAGAGAAACTTATAGAGATGCTTTAAGGATTCCTGCACTGAACAGGGGGTTGGACTTGATGGCCTTAGAGGCCCCTTCCAACTCTACTATTCTATGATTCTATGATAATTCATAGAAGATGCTATGTGAAGATCCAGTTCCTTAAAAGTCAGAAGGAAAATTTCTGGGAATAAGGCAAAGAGAGAATGTCTGTCTGTCTGTCAGTACCGTAGTTCTAAGACCATAAAACCTAGATATCTGAAACTTGGCATGCATATTAAGTGGACCCTTGGGGTGTGCATCTTGGGATCATTAGTCAGTTAATTTAAATTAATTTAAATGTGTCCATGTGTTTGTTACCTGCAGTATCACCTTCAGTCACTAAGTGGCAGATGTCCCTAACCAACAGAAAGCTTTGCCATTAATACAGGTTGAAGCGATGAGGGAGAGGCAGAGATATACATCTAACCACTGCCCTTTGCTGTGGTGCAGCCCCCATCAGTGGAATGGAGTGGGGAGACCCATACGTCAGGGGGCTATTGGCGTGCACCATGGCAGGGGCCATGCCTGGGAATGTGAGCAGTTGTGGCTTCACTCAGATGGGTTGGGCACAATGTGTCCAACGCTAACACCTGCTTAACTTTTGCTTGAAGGCTTCACTGTTTAAATCTAAAGGTTATTCCGATCTGTGCGAAACTGGGTGTATTCGCTAGTAAGACTATAAGAAGAGCTCTTAAGGATCAGTCCAAAGCCTATCTTTTCTGGCTTCCTGTTTCCCACAGTGGCCAACCGATACCCTTAGGAAGCTCTCAAGCTGTAAAAGCAAGGTAGCAGAGAACTGTAGTGTGCAGCCACAACTCCTTATTGCTCAGATGAGAGCACACGCTTGATCTAGAAGCTTTTATAGCAGGAAGTAGGCCCTGCCATAAATTGTGCTCAAGCTTGTTGCTAGTCAAGAAGGACTGTGTCTAACTCTATTTTAGCCAGAGCTTGACTGTGGCATACAACAGCTGAATCCTATCCTGACATCTCCAGGCTTGAGTTCTGACATTATGTGAGTTATTCAAAATGTCACACTAAAGCCCTACACACAAGGGTTGCTAACTGAGCAGGACTTTCTCCTGTAAGTTTAACAACAGCTTGAGATCAGCATTCAAAACTTTTTATAGTATGGAGATGGGCTTTATCACCTGCCAATATCTGCTGATCAAATGGTTGTTATATGCACTGGAGCAGAGGTTGGTAAAAAAAAAAAGTTAGCCACCCTTCTATCTATTAGGAAGAAATTTTGAAATGAACTTCTTTTTCTATTATTATTTCTACTTAGTGTAATGACACTCTTGAATGGTGGTTGCTTTATGGCCTTCTTCCAAAAACAAGTTTTAAAAACCACGACAACCACATAATTTACACTTCCATCAGATATTTAAAGATAAACTCACTCATCTCAGCAAGACTTTCAGTACAATTCAAAAGTCTGATTAACTTCTCCCTCGTAAATACATTTGCCTGGATGAAGAGTCCATTGATTTTTTTCCAGGTAGCTGGTTGACAATGGCTAGCAACAACACGTGCAGCTATTCCTTGCTCTTGAGCAGAGAATATCAAAGACTGGGTTTGTACAACATGGTAACCCACATTCAGTTGAATTGCAGGCCGTTTGTTGAACCATGGCTTAGCATATTGTCTGAACCCAGGACACAGCTTGTTAACCATGCAGTGTGGTGGCTTGTTAACCATGCAATGGCTCCGTTCAGAAGACACCTTAAACAACAGCTTCAACCATGGTGAATAAGGCTTTTTGCCTTATTCACCATGGTTAAAGCTGTGGTTTAATGTGTCTTCTGAACAGGCCAACTTTGGCTTATTTTTCTTGAACAAGCTACCTTGAGAACTCATGGTTTGTTGTTGGGTTGTTCAGGGTGGCTAACAAACCACACTGCATGGGTAACAAGCCACCCTGCAGAAAATGTCCTGGGTTCAGACAACATGCTAATCAATGCTAATCCACGATTCAACAAACAACCCATGGTTCAACAACAACCCACACTCAACCACTGAATGTTGTGTGAACATGTTGTGTGAACAGCCCCAAAGCCTGGAAGGTTCAGTACAATGAATCTCTATGGAAGGATCAAGCAACACATGATTCCTCCCCCCACCCCCGTCCAACAGCTATCTCCTCTTCCTGGACTCTACATCACCTTGATAGTGGATTATTGCACCATCTGCACTTTAGCCGATGCTTATATACTTTGTGAGGAATAAATTAATCCAAATCAAAATTGATTCTATTAAAAATGTCGACATTTTATTTACCACAGTATTAAAGCACTGTTGGCTAGCTACTCAATAACGTTGAGATGAAAACAACTTTGAGGTTATGCTGTGTAGGGCATGGGCCCTGTAAGCACTTTGTGCATAATATATTTCTTCTATTATGTTAATTTCCCCCCAGAATAATATATCATTTTTAACCCAACCCCCCGTGCATCTACGCTTGTAGGGGATTAGCATGCTTAGTCATATATATATATATATATATATATATATATATATATATATATATATATATATTCTTCAAGTCTCAGGTTGCCAAAGTAAATAGAAATCAATGAAAGTAGCCAAAGTGCTGAAGTCGTTTCAATATGTGAGGAGCTCATTAATTTAAATCTTACACCTGACATTGTTAACGGCTAGTCAAAGGCAAGGTCTATATGCCGCTAACTTCCAGAATTGAACCACCAGCACTATGGCTGCTGCTAGTGTGTTTTCGCTTTGGCATTTGTAGCAAATACCTTAGGCTGCAGCTTTTTGTACATATGTTATGTACAGACATTAATAGAGAAAAGAGCTTAGTTACAGAAGGCAAACGTTAGGTGCCAAACATCCAACTTCTGTACCAAGGAGTACCAAATCCTGTAATCAGATTGAGCGTTTTCACTGACGATGCTTCAATCAGGTTGTGCTTCCCTCGGTCTGCCCAATGCAAAGGGTAGAATATGAAGCGCAATATTCAGGCTGCAATCCTATGCACACACCACTTTGGGAGTAAGTCCCATTGATTGCAATGACACTTCCCATTTCTCAATTTCGCTTTCTCATTTTGCCCTGCATTAACACATGGCATTTCCAGATCACAGATGTAGTGTGGGAGGAGCATGAAGACTTCTTTAAGGGTTAAAGAAATTTATATTACATGATTATTTGCTGCTATTAGCTGCTTCCTGCAAAACAGCAGCAGATTGGGGGGACAGGGTATCCAGAAAGGAAATGGCACCGAGAGGGTGTTATCCCTCCCTACACTAGCTGCTTTTGGTTAAAATCATCATCATCATCATCATCATCATCATCGGGAATCCCAAGCACGGGATTCAAAGATGCCTTTGAAGTAAGGTGTATGTTGACCCCGGGCACGTCTACATGAAGGGTTTGCCCTGGGGTGGCTTCGCACTAGCGGCACGTCATCTACATGACGGAGCCACCACTGCAAAGCCATCCAGGGGCAAACCCTGGAAACTCCACTCCGAAAAAGTCAGGCACTTACCCCAACATTTTTGGCAGCAGAGCCCATGGTGCCCCCTGATTGGTCGCCATGGGCGACCCGCGCTTCTAGAAAAGTTAAAAAAAAATAACAGGCGGGAGGAGAGGAATGGGGCCGTTCTTCCCCCCTTTTAAGTTTATAATCTCTATCTGCGGAACTCCACAGATACATATAATAAAAATAAATGGGGGTGGGTGGTTCGGAACGGGCAGCTAGAGGGAGGAGACGTGGGTGGTTCGCTGCTGGTGCAGGTCTCCAGTGCCTCTCGCATCTTCCTCTGGGTGCCTCATACCTTTCCCCTGTTTTTATTTTGAATTATATGTATCTGCGGAGCTCTGCAGATAGAGGTTATATTTTTTTAAAAAAAAGGGGGGAGGAACGGGCAGTCAGTGGGAGGAGACGTGGTTCTCCAGTCCCACTCACGTCCTCTTCTGCTGCCTCGTTCCTTCCCCCCATTTTTCTTTTTCTTATATGTATCTGTGGAGCTCCGCAGATAGAGATCATAATTTTTTTTAAAAGGGGGGGGGAAGGAAAGGCCCCGTTCCATTCCTCCCCCCCTATTCTTTTTACTTTTCAAGAGGCACAGGATCTGAAAAATTGTACTTGCCTTCCTTCCCATGCAGATGCCGGGAAGGAAGGCAAGTGCGGGTGCAAGGCGCCGCACAGCGCCAAAGCACCCCCCGTAAAGATGGGAGCCCTATTATGGTTAAAGAGCAACAGGGAGCAACAGCCATGGCAGAGAAACAAAACCTAGTGCCCCCACCCTTAAATTTTCTGTAGAGCACATGGCCCAAAGCGTTTTAGTGGGTTTTTTTAAAGGGCTAAACGTTTTTGGGAGACAGGGCTGGTGCCAGACTATTTTGCGCCCTAGGCAAGGTGAGCTACTTTCACCACCACCCCAAATGCCAACTTTGATTTTTAAGAACATATGTTTCCTGGAAAAAATAAGAAGCACAAAACTTGAAACTGCTAAATTTATTTTAAAGTGCAAGAAATACGTCATGCCAATTATAACAAACAAATTGGAAAGGAACGTCTATGGGTCTAAAATGCATTATTTAATAGGAATATCACCTCCAAATCATCCCCCCGAACTCACACACGTGCGCGTACACACACACACTCAGCATCACTCACTCCAAACAAACACATGAAAGAACACATGTATTCACTCAAAGACCCCATGCACCCCATTCACCCATACATTCTCTCTCTCTCTCTCTCTCTCTCTCTCTCTCTCTCTCTCTTCCGAGTGTGATTGGAAGTCCGAATGTGGAGCTGCCCCACCCCCACCCCAGCATCCCTGGCTTTGCTTTGGCTGGGCGGGCGCAGGGCGCCATCTCGCTCGCCCAGGCCCAGCTGAATCTTTGGGCCGGGCCGGCTCACAGCCAACGCGCGTGAGTGCTGCACTGCGCCCAGCGCCCCTCTTAGCTTGGCACTCTAGGCGGCCGCCTAAGTGGCCTCTATGGTAGCACCGGCCCTGTTGGGAGAACCTTTTTGGCACATTTGTAGGACTGGAGGTAAAAATGGGGAGAGAGAAAACAGCAGGGTAGAGACATTCTGATGACTTTTTTTGGGGGGGGGGGGCTTTCTCAAGTAGGGGACTTGCAATTTTACCAGTCCGAGAGAGTAGCACAGTGAGAGGCTCTGTTGATTCCCCTTCTTTCTTTTAAGCAGTTTTGGCCTCTGCTTTCCATAAGAGCCTGTTCCATCAGAGGCTGTCTTCTTACCCCACAATGCATTTGAAGAAGGCCGCTGCTCATAACGTCCTCTCCCAGAGGCCTTGTGGGGTGAGATGGCTCCGGATTAGGAATGGACAAACCTGACCACACTTCAGTTTCTCTTTTCTCCAACCTTAAGTTCGGTTCGTGGTGAACTTTGAGAATTCTTCAAGTCTTAAGACCAGCTTGTCCTTGAACTCTGGGGCATTTGCGCAAGAATTCATCAGCATTTTTTGTGTGCGTTTCTTCTAACGCATGCATCTTGTATGCATTTCCCCCTAATATACATATTTTTGCAAGCAATTTGTCGAATTTAATGTGTTTTTGAACCTTATGAGCTAGTGTGGTGTAGTGGCTAAAGTGTCAGACTGGGAGTCAGGAGATCCGGGTTCTAGTCCCCACTCAGCCATGGAAAACCACTGGGTGACTTTGGGCCAGTCACAGACTCTCAGCCCAGCCTACCTCACAGGGTTGTTGTTGTGAGAATAAAATGGAGAGGAGGAGGATTATGTACACTGCCTTGGGTTCATTGGAGGAAAAAGGCGGGGTATAAATGCAACAAATAAATAATAAATACATATTTTTTTATAAGCGAACTCCATTGAGAAATTAAGAGAAGTGAGAATTTCAAAGGAAAACTAAGTTTGGGTTCACACAGTGGTTCGAAAGTGTGCAATTAGATCAGTTCACATAAAAATGCAAACTGAACGAATTCCACACCACATACCCAGCCTGTTCTACACTTGGTGGTGGAGGATCAGTGCTAACATGGGGAAACGGCAGCGAAACCTACAGATTTCTCAAACACGCCCCCGCCCCCATCCCCTAGCAAGGATACTGCTTTCCTCTCTGAGACAGTCATCAGCTTTGAACAGTGACTGGGTTCTTTTAATTTTTGTATAGCTAAGATCTAGTCTTGGTACTATCTAAATAAACCAGTAAAATACATCTATAAGAGTCATAAGTAATAATGATGCTGCACGTTAAAATAATCTGCAGATGCTGGAATACACATTCCCGTCCCCCCAGTGATAAGACTGCATTTGCAGATGGACAATGTAAGAATATTCTCCTCCAGCGGAAAGGAGAAAACATCAAAAAGCGCTCCCGCAGTTTCCAAAAACACCCAAATATGTGCCATGCCTGTGGGCAATTTAAAATGGGATGATGTACAAAGAAGTGGAGGCGGATACACAGGAAGCTAGAAAAGCTTGCATCATCTTTATCTAAGTGAAATGAATGTCCCATCATATGGGAAAGTAATTGGAGGGGTGTGTCAGCTCAGCTGATGTCAGACAGATGTCCATAAATTGGAGTCAGCATTTGTGATGAATGGTTGTTAATAGTATGTTTGGAATACGCCAACTTGTCTCTTTCACCTTTTCCCATAAGTGGCTTTATGTTTGCATAATGAATTGGAAAGATCCGTTAGCTGCATAGGAATTGTTTTGATCATGGAGCAGGCCAAGGGCCCCCTAGTTCAGCTTTTGGTGTCTCTAAGTGTGGACAGCCATGTGCCTCTAGCAGGGTGTGAAAGTGATGGATTCTTCCTAGCAACTAGTATTCAGAGATATACTGCCTCTGTATATGGGGGTTCCATTTGGTTATCATGGGTCATAGCCATTGATCGACCTGGCATCCATGGATTTGTCTAATTTTCTTTAAAAATAATTTTAAAAACCATATAACCAAGACAAGTGGCAATATAGCTGGGTTGGGGAATCTGTGGCTCTCCAGATGTTGGATTCCAACTCCCATCAGCCCCAGCCAGCATGCC
Organism: Elgaria multicarinata webbii; assembly: GCF_023053635.1. Classification (NCBI taxonomy): domain Eukaryota; kingdom Metazoa; phylum Chordata; class Lepidosauria; order Squamata; family Anguidae; genus Elgaria; species Elgaria multicarinata. The sequence continues at coordinate 39,910,560 of NC_086172.1, forward strand.
TACCCCAACCATACTTGTTCCTTGGCCATTCTGTTTTCATCCATTTTAACCATGTATTGTAGGTTTGTTCTACTGGCACTAGCCTTAAGGGAGAAGCCAGGAAGAAAGTATGTGCACAACTGCATCCAGTGGGCTTTAAGAACTCAACATCGTTTGAACTTGGGTGGAAAACGGAATGGAATCCCCACATTCAAGAGTGCTAAGAAGAGGCCCTCCTCTGTACTCCTTCCATGTCAAAAATACATTTAACGTCTACAAAAGAGAGAGCCTTATCTGTGATGGCACCCTAAATGGTCACCCATGAAAGATCTGCCTGGCACCAACTCTGTACACTTTTCAGATCCAGGTGAAAACTTTTTCATTTGCACAGGCATTTTAAAACAAACTTTTAATTTTTAAATATTTTATATTTAAGATTGCATCTTGTTCACTCGCCAGTCCAAAACTTCCAGCTTGCAGTCTGAATTCGACCCACAAAGCCTTTGGGGGTTTCTCCAGGGGGTGAGCCTTGGAATCCCACCTAGAGAAATCCCCACTGTTATCTCCCCACTGACCCGGCTGGGCAGAGAAGAGCAGCTCAATGTGTAGAGTCACCATGTGGAGTTGGACCATACTTGCTAGCCCAAACCATCTATCTATCTATCTGAGCGTTTTATAACACACTCGTTACTGGCCACTCATGGATGTTCATGGGTCATTCTGATGCCACTGTCAGTCTCCTGTGTGTCTCCCACTCCATTTTCTAGTTTTAGCGCTAAAAATAAAACCTCAGAAAACCCAACACTTCTGGGATATATCGATATTTGTTGGGCTTTCCTGTGTGTGCAGGCAAAGTTGTGTTATAAAATGCCCAGTAGAAGGTGCTGTCCCATTGAACAATATGGGCCACATGGTTGCTGCTCTCTTCCTCATGTAATTCCATTGTAATTGTTGCAAATGCAAAGAGAAGCAGGAAGCACAGCCATAGTAAGGGAACGTGATTCCCCCCCCCCACTGTCTGAAGGACCTTGTAGGCTATGACTGCATTTTTATCCTGCCTTTTGTTTGCTCTTGCATGGAACCCAAGATGGCGTACGTGGTCCTCCTCTTCTCCATTTTATCCTCACAACCACCCTGCGAAGTAGGTTAGGTTGGGACTACACTACACTGGCTCCCAACTGCATCGGCAACATCCATGTGTTTGCCGGGCCATCTGCACACGGCCATTTACAGATGACCAAGTGCGCAGATAAAACTGCTCCATACACTCAGCAGCCCTGTGCGATCCGGGGTCCCAATTATCCGGGGTCCCAAACATGGGCATCCGCTCACGCAGACATGCTTCTTTGCAGATGTCAACATCCAGTACATGGATGTTGAGGGCAGGGTGGGCAGGGCACACAAAGTTGCAGGTGGGGCCAACAGGTGCAGCCCTGCCCTGCTGTACACATTCGCCTCACATGTGGAGGTTAGTTTGTGAATGAATAAAATCTGCCTGTTATTTAAACAAATGAATGTAACTAGAATCTGGAAGGCTATTCAAAGGACCCCAACCTTGGCACAAGTGTTTTAAGCTACAACCCTATTCACACTTAGAATCATAGAATCATAGAATAGTAACGTTGGAAGGGGCCTATAAGGCCATCGAGTCCAACCCCCTGCTCAGTGCAGGAATCCACCTTAAAGCATACCTGACAGATGGTTGTCCACCTGCCTTTTGAAGGCCTCTCGTGTGCGAGAGCCCACAACCTCCTTAGGGAATTGGTTCCATTGTTGTACTGCTCTAACAGTCAGGAAGTTTTTCCTGATGTCCAGCCAGAATCTAGCTTCCTGTAACTTGAGCCCATTAGTCCATGTCCTGCATTCTGGGATGATCAAGAAGGGATCCTGGCCCTCCTCTGTGTGACAACCTTTCAAGTATTTGAAGAGTGCTATCATGTCTCCCTTCAATCTTCGCTTCTCCAGGCTAGGAGAAGCTTTCCCCAACCTGGTGCCCTCTGGACGTGCTGGACTTCAATTCCCAGACACGCCCCCCCACCCCCGCCAGCATGCCTGATGGAGGGATTCTGGAGAGTTACTTGGGAGTAAGTTCCATTCAACTCAATAGGGTTTACGTCTGAGTAGACATGTATAGGAATGAACTGTTAGCCGGCAAAGATAGAAGATGCATGTTCAGTTGGTGACTTGAGTGCAGAAATAGAGATATTTCCCCCAAGTAATTAGTGAAATAAAATACAACCATTCTGTGGAATATAAAATCAGAAGGAACGTTTTTTAATACTATCCTGCTCAATGGATTCCATCGAACTTCATGCAGAAATTCATGGTGGTTTAACGAGTGTCGAGAGTGTAACCCCTGGTATTCACAAATAATTTTAAGAATTCCAGTGATGGGAATTTAATCTATCCCATGAGCTATGTATAAGTGAAAGAGAATTATAAGGCAAGTCTTTCCCACAGACTTTGGCCAATATAAATAAATCGTGAATTGTTCAAGCAGCGTGAGCCACTGAATAGTTAAGAACAAAGGGCTGGATTCATGCTTATTGTAAATCTATTGAAATCAGGGGGACTTAAGTTAATCCTTGTCCCATTGATTTCAGTGGGTCTACTGTCTAAGCATGACTAAGGTCTTCTCTTCATTCAGCAAAAATCTCGCAGCCTTACCAGCACAAAGACTTCTGGAGTCTTTGTAGGTTAAACAACTAGCAAAATACATGCCCTCCCCATTTTTGCCAGTTCTTTCTCATACATTTCAATTTTACTGCCAGCAGATGGCAGTGTTTTATAGCGCATTTTCTATTCATTACAGCATTTTCAGGGCTTTATAAAATGGCAGATTCCCACTTGAAAACAGCGCAAGAGGCACCGGAGGTTGAAAAGGAACTAAAGCACATCAGGGAGGGAGCCAGTCTAGCTTCCCTACTTTAAGCATGTCAGGATCCAACCCATTGCATCTATATTAGGAATGGATTTTCTCAGCGCCTTGTTTCCTGAGAGTGTTTGTATGTAAATGGTTTTTACACTACGCATATTGTCTTTTTAATGGTTTCCTTAACTGCTCAGAGAGTTCCAGCTATTGGTTGGTATAGAAATGTAATAAAAGAATGAATGAATGAGTTCAACTGCTAATTTATGAAGATGCAAAGAGAGAGAGTTGCATGATTTAATATGAGTCTCGTTTTAGGATTTTAAATTTAAAAGATGGGCTTGGCTTAAAAGATTTAAACAGATGAAAGTTGGCAGAGCTGCAGGATCACTATATAAGAGGGCCAAGCGAACAACTCTCTCTCCCTCCCCACCTGCCTCCAGGACAGCGATAAATCCTTCTTCTTGCCTTGTAAAACTGATTTAGTGTATCTAAATGGCTTTGCCCACTGATTGGTACAAGAGACTGGATGGACAGATGGAAATTCTTTTAAGTCATAAATACCACTAATTCTGTGATGTTCCAGAAGTTCAAATAGAGGCAATGGGGTGTTAATACCTGCCCGAAGTGCATTCCATCCTACCTTGTTGGCTTGGTGTATCCACTTCTTATCAGTTTGTTTCGCCAGACGGCGTTTGACCTTTGCTTCCAGATGTGGAACGAACAGAGTGCTCAGCACTTGGCCAGAATGCATGAAATGACAAATTTGTCTATGCCTTCTGACTTTCCTCCCTCCCCTAAAAGTGGAGGCTTAACCTTACCCAGACATTTCTGAAGTTTCATGCATCTGTTTCATCTCCTTAAACATTCCCCAGTATTGCCTTTCTTATTCCTCATAGACAAGGCCACTGGGATCCCCTGCTTGTAGAAGTGTTTTCTAAGTCATCAGTTTCTAGAAGGGTAGCCAGCCTTATTAGCCTCTTGCAACAAAAACAAGAAAGGCTGTTGTGGCACCAGACTAAGACGTTTATTATGGCAGAAGCTTTCATGGACTATAGCCCACTTCATCATATGCATGAAGTTAACAGTTTTATCCTAGGCAGCAGACACACACACACTGGGGCATTTATTTAGTTATTAAATTTATATATTGTTCAGTCCATTAAAAATATGAGTACTGAGCAATACAAACAATACAATACAATACAAGTAAGATAACCCTAAAAACCAGTCTTAAAATATTTAGTGAGTTAGGCTGAGAAACAGCATGCAAAAAGTACAGACTGTGACAATCCTATTTTTAATCTGTTGATTTTTCTCCTTTTTATCTATTGATTTTGTGCAGTGTTTTCCCCATTCTAAAAGGTTGAAATGCCTTTTAGAATGGCAGGAAGAGATTTAAGCTTAAAATATGCAGGTATTTTTGGCATTGTTGTCATTTTGGCCCCACCCCTTTTGCCTTTGGCCACGCCCATTGCTGGAATGTAGTCTCCTAGAACTTCTCTGAAAATGGAATTTGACACTTGGGCTTAGGCAGGTTCTGCACCTCTGCTTTTTATGGACCAAACTGAAGTCCTCACAGCCTTTATACATTGTCATGGACAAATTGTTACAATGGACAGAGTTTAATTACTCCATGTTTATTTTGTTACTGTTACAGCCTCCGAGTGAATGATAAGATCCATTTTTATTTTCTTGTTTGTTGTAATGAAACCAAAGTCAAGTGTACAGAAATCTTAAGATTTAATGAGGTAGGACAGACTTAACTGAATATAAAATGCTGTCCTTAATTCATATCTTTGTTATTTGAGCTTTAAAGAATCTAGCAATGTTAGGAAGCATAACTAGAACTGGGAAGCCAATTACATAAAAGGCAGTTAGAGTACTATGGAGCGTAATCTAAACCAGATTTACATACATATAATAATGTCCCAGAAAAAAGCTCCCAAGAATTAAAATTATTATCCACAATCTAATGGGTCTCAATGTGTTGTGTTTAACTAGTGGCCCTGGATGGAGATGTATGCACGCTTACACATCCATCATATTTAATGGGGATTAGATGAGCCAAAAATGAATGTAAAATTCAAAATCAAGATTAGGTGATTCATTTAGGTCGAGGCAGCCTTCAAAGGCCTCCTATGAAGGCTTGGGAATATATTTGTCTAGTTGTTTTGAGTTCTATGGGAGATGCTAATCTAATAAACGCCATGCTTAATTATCAGTGGAATAAATGTTCATTCATTCGTTGAGAGCCAACACTTATTTCTTACAAAACAAAAGGTGGAGCGACGGCCGGCAAGCTCCTGTTCTTCCTTTAGGGGCTGAAGGTTAATATGTGATAGCTCATAATATCTTTATTATAATGCATTTATAATGATTTACTGGAATCATTCTATGGCTAAGTATCTATGGCAATGTCATTGCCTAGTTCTGGCACAGAATAAAGTGTCATATCCTTGGGTAGCTGTAGGGATAATAAGGCTTCAGCTGGTAGCTCCAGATAATTTTACAAACTGTAATAAGGGTAAGGGCAACTGCATTCATGTCAATTAAGCTATTAATAATGCCCATATTGTCATTCCTAGATCTTGCAACCTCACATACATACAATTACTATTGCTTGCTAAGGCTACACATAAACGAGGTAACAACTTTTCTGGGCTCTAATATCTGGCTAACAGCCAGGCACTTTTATGTCCTTTTTAAAAATGGAACTGCAATACATCTACTGTGCTTTGATTTTTTTTAAAAAAACACCATGATTTATTTAAATTATAACATACAGTAGTGCAGCTAGCTAATTTTAGATCCTGGGACTTAATGATCTGAGGGGGTGGTGGGAAAGGGTCCGTTTAGATGGCCATCTGAATTACACAGCTAATGTTTCTCTTCTCTTCCCACAACTGCCATTCCATGCTTTGCAACTAACATTACAGATATGTTGGAACCACAGTGTTGATGCTTTAAAAACAACAACAACTCTGAGCATTCTAAACTCACTTAAATCATAGCACCATCATGACTACAGTAATAAAATGGAGTTTGTTTTTGCTTCCCTCATCATTTGCTTCTCTCTGGGTGATCCAGGGGGTAGGGTGACCATATGGAAAGGAGGAGAGGGCTCCTGTATCTTTAGTGGCTGTATTGAAAAGGGAATTTCAGCAGGTGTCATTTGTATGTATGCAGCACCGGGTGAAATTCCCTCTTCATCACAGCAGTTAAAGCTGCAGGAGCTATGCTAGAGTGATCAGATACAAAAGAGGGCAGGGCTCCTGCAGCTTTAACTGTGGTGATGAAAAGGGAATTTCACCAGGTGCTGTATGCATACAAATGTCACCTGCTGAAATTCCCTTTTCTATATAACTGTTAAAGACACAGGAGCCCTGTTCTCCTTTCCATATGGTCACCCTACCCAAGCTGCCAAAATCTGGTGGTATAGTGGTGACTAAACATAGAAATGGCACTTTGCTGCTGAATATTGGTAGCAAACACCTATGGATTTAGCTTGAAAACCAATTAAATGAGCCTGTTCTAACAACACGCTAAGCCCTAACCCTTTTGCAGAAAATGGTTAGTGAACGTGTTTAAACTGTGGTTATGTAGCCACCATGGTTAGGAATGGTTTACAGAACACATTAAGTCATGGTTCACACGGCATGCTAAGCCATAATATTTAGCTCAAAATGGGCAAGATGTTGCTTATCTCTACTATATTGTCATGGCTCTTGGGAAAACGACGTGCTTTTTCTTCTTAATGGTGACGATTAGTTTTCCTTTCCAAGAAGGAAAACATAAAGAGAAGTGGTTTATTAGCATCTGAAACGTGCTTTCCCCTCATTTTTTCAGCTGCTTGAATAGTTGCCTGAAGGATTGGATATGCCTGCAAAAATTATGTAAAACTTGGATCACATGTTTGTTTGTTTTTAGTATCAGGTCATTAAGGGGTGTTCTTGCTTTTCTTACAAAAAAAAGAAAAGAAAAAAAGCATTCATCTGAAAATCCATCGATGTGATGGGTTGCTCTGTAAAGGGGAAGCCCTTACTAAATGTCAAGACTATTATTAAAATGGCCTCTGTATTAATCACTTAGGAACAGTTCAATTGATTAATAGTTCCTTGTTTTTGTTCCTCAACAAGTATTTTCTTATATTAAGTACATTAGTTAAGTAAGGATATGAGACCTCACATTTAATTTCATAGATAGATAGATAGATAGATAGATAGATAGATAGATAGATAGATGGATCACTGCAGAATGGAAGTGAATGTTTCCACAGAAAGTGCATGTTGGATGCAGTAAAACAGAAAGGAGTTCCTAACCCCTGTGGCAGTCATAAGAGGGTTCTTCCTGTGATCACTATAGCTCAGTGGCTGCAAAGCAGAAAATGAAGATTGTAAAAATGTCACATAAAGAAAAAATGCAGAGTGGATTCGTTTTGCGACGCCCATAATTCAGTAATGCCTTTAAGTAGCTAGAAGAAATATAATAAATGTTTTTCCACAACATTGATCATACTGTATCAGAGGAAATATTAGTGTGCAGGGAGCCATGATTATGCCGGTAGTAATTCTCAGTGTAGAAAACTACGAGGGGATGGGACCCTTTATAGGCTGAACTTTTATTAGCCGCCGTTATTTAAGAATGTCCCTAATACACTGTCCGATAGCTAAATATTTTTGTGAAAACTCAGACCATCATTGGTCAGTAAATCAGAAACCCTGATGCTGTGTTTGTGTGTGGTTGTATTTATATGTATTCCTCCTATGGATGCTCTGTTCTGTTCTGAGAAACACGGAAAACCAACCAATTGACCATTTTTTTAATGACAGAAAGCTTGTAAAACAAATTCTTCTTAACTCTGGATTGGGCCAGGCAGGTTTATTGTGCTTGATCCCATCTAAACATTGCCTGTAAGCATAAAATATCTCTATAACTTTAGTGGATTATTTGATTGGACAATATAATAAAAAATACATGGTTATATGAAGGTTATGAAAAGAAACAACACCCAGATGACGAGGAGTTTCTTATTTGTCTTATTGAAGAAATCGTCATAAGTCACATGAGCAGACATATGAAGTCTGAGGAGGAAAAATATGAGTATTGATTCCTGACTCTCCCAATCGTCTTGAGCTGGGAAACTGGCACTGCTGACAGGGATGAGAAACTCATCAGCCAGGAGGATCACAGGAGAGGATTAAAAGGAAGAAGGAAAGGCTTGTATGAATAACAGTCACCTGTCCAACAGATGAAGAAGGGACATAAATATGATCTAGAGGATATTTGTCCCAGTTCAAAGAATGGAACAGGAGAGTAAAAGGAGAGCAACATCAAAGGTCTTGTGGTAATTCAAAGACCTCCATCACAAAATCTAAGAAGGAAGGAAGGAATTACAACTTGTTTATAACTGATCAGTGTGTGTGTGTGTGTGTGTGTAATTGATAAATTAGGAGTTAGCTATATTGAATAGGGAGGTGCTTAAGCTCCTCCCTGTTCAATGTGGTTTACTCCCAAGGGAGAGGGCCTTTTCAGTGGTGGAATGATTATGGAATGATCTCCCTGATGAGACTCGCCTGGTGCCAATGTTGTTATCTTTTCGGCGCCAGGTCAAGACCTTTCTCTTCTCCCAGGCATTTAACAGCATATGCTAAAGTTTTTTTTTAATGGACCCCAGAACTGTTGTTGTTTAAATGGATACTGTTGTTTTATACTGTTGTTTTTATGTTTTTGATGGTTTAAAATTTTGTACACTTTTTAAAGTTCACTGTTTTTAACTTTTGTAAACCGCCCAGAGAGCTTCGGCTATGGGGCGGTATATAAAATAAATAAATAAATAAATAAAGTAAATAAATATACACAGGCATCTCTGAATAAACATGAAGTGTTTTGTTTTAAAAGACAATTGTCAGGTTGTCCACCTTTATCTGGTGAAAGCTTACATATTAGGGCTGAGTCAAAATGTTTTCCTCCAAGTCTATTTGCAGGCGTGAAGGGCTCAAAATGTTGACAGCTTTCCAAACGTTTGCTGGAAAGACTTTTGTATCTTTTCATCTACCTCCATATGAGCTCTATCGGACGAGCATTTTACTGCATGCTCGTTACTGGGCGCTCACAGATTTTTGCAGCTCCTGCTCATGACGTTGTCTGCCTCCCAATCGCCTCCCGCCCCTTCTTGCCTTTTTTGCATCACCAAAAACCACCCCAGTAAGTCCGATTTAAAACTAAGACGGAAGTTGCCACTATCTCCTGCTGTGTGCGGGAGAAGCAGCGCAATCAGAACAGCTCACTGAATGGGCCACATGCAGGTTGTTTACTTCCTCTTTCAAAAGAGGAAGTAACCAGCAACAAAAGTGGGGGTGGAGAAGCGACGGTAGGGAAGCATGATTTCCCTCCGTCTGATGGAGCTCTATGTCACCCAAGGTAATTCACAGCAAGCCTTCACAAAGTATATAGAACAGTAAATAACAATGGGGTGGTGGTGGTGGAATCTAAATAGCAGATGGGAAAAAAATCATTCACAGGCTACTGATAAAACTCAATACATTGAAACTGGATTTGTTATTTCAGATTTTTCTAAGGTGGCTTGTTTCTTTTCTTCAAAGTAATCTTAAACCCACCAAATAAACAGTGAAGGAATTGAAACTAATGTAACATGTGCTACAGCCTTATAAAACCAATCTCTAATCGTTCATATACTGTATATGATCTCATTCTCAGTACAACTTTAGGGGGTGGGAAATGGTCCAAGTGTCTTCAGACTTGCAAAGGTTACATGATGTTCTGTCTGGCAGGAAAATAACTCTATCCAGAGAGATTCTTTGACCTCTTTCTGAAGCAACTGGAACCTGCAGGCCAGTTACAAAATTGGGCAGGGCTCCTGCAGCTTTAACTGTTGTGATGAAGAGGGAATTTCACCAGGTGCTGCATGCGTACAAATGACACCTGCTGAAATTCCCTTTTCTATGCAATGGTGAAAGATACAGGAGCCCAGTCCTCCTTTTCATATGGTCTCCCTAAGCAGGATGCTTGGCTACAGGTATCATCGTCAGCCAATAATAGTTGAAATCATATATGGCCCCTTAAAATGAGATCCAACTACAGTGCACCATCCTGTAGGATCCTTCAGATGAATGTATAATTAATTAATTAATTAATTGGGTTGGGAAAGGCTGGTTGTTGCTTTAGTGCTGTTAAAGGAAAAGCTGTCAATAAATAAATGTTGCTATAAATAAAATGAAATGATGGTTATAAATTGCAGTTTAAAAAACAACCTGCTTTGTTTAACCAAAATGTCCTTTTCCGCTTCTAGATTTTCTCATGCGACCATCTCTTTGTTGGTCTCACCAATAATCTCTTGTCTAAACTGCAAGGTTGGAGCTTGACTTGATGGGAAACAGCTGTTGCCAAAAGCAGCAGTCAGCATTTGTTCTCTTTTTTCTCTCCACCAGTAATATCTAGTAATACAAAATAAATGACACAAGGTCACTGCTGGAGGCCTTCCTTGCTTTGCCCCAGTTTATTGGCTGCTGCTTGCGAAGCTGGGGAAACTCGCAGCATGGTGATGTTACCGCTGGAGTTTCCCCACCAGGCTGGTTGGTGGCAGAATAGCTCTACTTGACTCGTCGAATTTCAAACAGGCATCTGTGCCAGCCTTCCCTAACCTGGTGCCCTCCAAGTGTTTGGAATAACCACTCTTAGCATTCCTGATCATTGGCTGGGTCATGATAGGAGTTGAAGTCTAAAACTTCTGGAGAACATCAGGTTGGGTGATCTATACAATGTCCCCATTCAGAAGATACCTTAAACCATGGCTTTAACCATGTTGTTTAAGCCAGAAAACAGGGCTGTGTTAAGAAGACAACTTAAACCATGGCTTTAACCATAGTGAATAACACAAAAAGCCTTACTCACCATGGTTAAAGCCATGGTTTAAGGTGTTTTCTGAATGGGCCCAATGACATCCTCAATTTGTTCTCCTCCTGTGTTGTCCTTCCTAACTCAGTGGAAAAGTATGTGATTTGCATGGAGAAGGTTGTAGGTTCAATCCCTGGCATCTCCAAATAGGGTTGGCGGAGACACCTGGGGACCATGGAGGCTGATGGTTCCAATGTCAGTTGGCCCATGAATCTGCTCAGGATTCACTGATTCAGGATTTACAGGATTCAGTCAGAACCAGCCAGAACCCTAAATAGGGTTCAGCACCTTGGATAGCTCCTTTGGAGTTCTGCCTGAAACCCAGAATGGATGCCTAAAAGGAAGGACTTCTTCACACAGTGCATAGTTAAACTACAAGATGTAGTGCTGGACACCAATTTGGATGGCTTTAAAAGGGGGTTGGTAAATTCCTGGAGGAGAAGGCTATCGATGGCTCCTAGCTCTGACGGCTAAATGCTACCTCCAGTATCAGAGGCAGTAAGCCAATATACATCAGTTGCTGGGGAACATGGGTGGGAGGATGCTCTTGCACTTGTGTCTTGCTTGCGGGTTTGATTGATCACTATGTGGACAGAATGCTGGACTAGATGGACCCCTGGTCTGATCCAGCAGGGCTCTTATGTTCTTATGAGAGCTGCTACCTGTCAGAGTAGAAAATACTGAGCTAGATGGGCCAATAGTCTGACTCCATGTAAGGCAGCACCTTATGTTCCTTGTGGTTCTTCTTTATTTTTTCAGACTGCTGGTTTGTTCCAAATAGTTTTAATACTTGAGCTGTTGAGGATAGAAAAAGAAGAGCCAGCTCTAACAAACCAAACCAAGCATTATTCTCGAGGCAGAGCAAGAACAATGGATAAAGGTTATTTCCAGCTGTCCTGCAATGATCCATTTTGCTGAACACAAGTAACTATATATAAGATAATGTGATTTATTCCCAACATGATCCTATACATTCCTAGCGAGAAGAAAGTATATTTAATGTCAGTAGGGCCTACTCCCAAGTGGTAGCGTTAAAATCTTAATTTATTTTGAAGTGTGTTTCTCCCCCATCCCACCCCCTTTTCTTTTCCAATCCTAGATAATGTATAGGTTTGGATGTGTAGCCTAGACAACCACTGGATGGCAGTGTTGCATTCACCTGAAAGTACCAAACTGTTTGAAGGTGAAATGGCAAGGCAGAGATTTATGTAAAGCAAATGTGTCAATATTTGACTAGTAAGATCGGCTTCACACACTACAAAATTCCTGCCATTGAAATGAATGATGCACAGGCAGGGGTTCTGCAGTGTGTACATTCAGAGTGTGTGTGCATTGGAAACCCACACCCAATAACCCAAGTGCGCTAATTAGCAGCACAATCCTATACATGTCAACTAAGAAGCAAGTCTCTTTGAGATCAATGGGTAAGTGGATGTAAACTTGTGCCCCAGTGTAACGGCCTGGGTATAGGCTGCGTATTAATTCTTGCTCCTTCATGGAAAATATTTGAAACAAGTAAAAGGGCCATAGACACTGTTCACTGACAGCCAGTTTCGACTTGCATCCCTCGATTTCATTTCACTTGCGTTTGGGTCTATTTCCCTGCATTTGGGGTCTCGTTTATAAGTGGTCATCTGTGGGAGTGTGCAAGGCTGCCACCAGGCTCACAGTCCAATAGGAACTGTACAGAAGCAACAACTGCATGTGCCGGTGCTTCTGCTTGGGCATTTTACAGTGGTCCCTGCCGTCTGTAGCATTGAGACATCTTCGAAAAGGGAGATGATGGTGCCGCCGGCACAGTTGCCCGATGGAGATGCTATACGCCGGCCTTCCCCATTCTGATGACCTCCAAATCTCTTGGATTTCAACCCCCATCAGTCCCAGCCAGCAAGACCAATGGTCAGGGATAATGGGAAAAGTAACCTGAAACACCTGGAAGGCACCCGGTTGGGGAAGGCTGCTCTACACAATTCCTGCTGAGTTGTAAGCCCCACTGTTACGTAATAAGAGTGTCCTCAAAGCGAATGAGCTGGGCCGTGTTTACTCCACAGTGGATGAGTTGTGGCAAATGATTCCACTGAAAAGTGTTTAGAGTCAGGCACCTGTCAGGGTTAGAACTAGGAACAGCAGAATCAGCGATGTTCAAGGTAACTGAGATTCTCTGAACTCCACCGTGAAGTTCAGATTGCCTTGCTTCTGTCTTCGATGCTCATTTTAGTACACATGTAAAGTGTGTCCTTCGCTCAAGTGTGAATACGTGGTGTGTGTTTTTTAAAAAATGCACATTTTTTAAAGTGCACATTTCTTTTATAACATGAATGCAAGTTGAACAGCAAGTGAGCTTTTCCTAAAAGAAAGAAGTGCTTGCATTCAATTTTGAATCTGAGGGTGCGAACAGGGCAAATTTGAGTAAGAAATGAAGTGAAATGGAATTCTTGTACATCCCTAACCAGGAACATTTGATTCTGTGTGTGACTTATATTAAGGGAGTGACTTATATCATTACAACAGCTTGGAAGTCCTTCCTCATAGGGTTCCCAGGTTCTGGATTGACCCTGCCCACCAGGGCTGGCCATTGGGCCCTCTTGGGCTGTAAAAGGCTTCCTGCTCGGGCTGGGAACTTCCTGAGCTACAAGTTCTTCCTATCTTTGGTGTATTTCTGTGCATCCCTCAACTCTCAGCTCCATCACACATAATTTCCCCCCTTGCTTTGCCTCTGCTTTTTTTACTCCAATGCATAAGCACATCAAGATTATGTTCCCTTTCACCCAAATACGCTGCTCTTTCACTTGTTCCGTTCCCTCCCCTCCCCTCCCCTCCCCTCCCCTCCCCTCCCCTCCCCCCTTCTCTTTCGCCCTCCAGTTCATTGGTTGCTCCTTCCCCCCTTTAATAAGACTTATTCAAGCAGGTCCTGTCAGATGAGTACTTCAACCAGACTGCCTTTCTGCCCAGCAAAAATGGAACGACCTGTTAGTCTGGCTCTTTGGGGGCATCGAGGGAGTACAATTCTGTCTTTGCAGAGATTTGGGCATTCTACAATTTAATGCTTTTGAGCCGGGGATGCAAGGTTTGGGTTTTATATTGAGGCTTGTCAGCTGCTGGGAGAAATCGCTTTTCCCTGTCAGGACCTGATGCAATCCATTCAAGCCAACAGCAAGGCTTGCATCACAGCAACCCCCACCCCCCACCACTAACAAAGGAAAACGTGAGAGTAAAGCACCACATGGAGGCTTAAGGATGCATTAAACACACTTAGGGAAAATAATCCAGACTAGGCATTCTAGGAAAAGACGGAAAAGGCTGGTGAAGAGGTGGGGTGTCAGCAGGACAGGCACAGCGTCATGTGAGTACCAGGCTACAAATCTGCACATCAGGCATGGCGAGAGTGCATTAAATCGCTGGTGAGATGGAGCTACCTGACTTCCCAGCTCAACTCCTGGTTCTCTTCTGACAACTTCCCACAGTTTAGCCTTGACATTTAGTTTCAGATGCGACTCAAAAAAAATACCTCTCAGAGATTGACATGGAGTGGGGAAGTGGGATCATGCCTGCTAGCTGTGCTTCTCTACCACTGAACCATGTGCCAGCCATGCCCCCTGCGTGTTTCCCGTGATGTATGCAGGCAGAAATCTTCTATGCAAGAGGGGATCTTAGCCCAATCAGGGTGTTGGTGGTAGAGGTTAGGGTAAACCCATATGGCCTTGTGATCCACTCATGTGCTGGGCTTTTCTGCATGAGCACTTGAAATAACATTTTTTTGTCATTTGAACTGGAATCCCAGAAATAAATAAATCTGCAAACAAAAGGCTACCACGTGAAAGACACAAAAGAAGAGCGATTTAGTCAAATTAATGAAAATAAATTACCAGCTTGGGTGATCTGTTATATTAGGCAGCACACCTGCACACAGATATAAATCCTACTGATTTCACCATTATGTCTGACCATATAAGTTATTGTTTTTGTAGGATAACAGCCTGCATAAGTGGCTCTAAAATGCATAAGTGGACTAACTGTTGGGGAAAACCATGCCTCCGCTACCTAAGCCTGAGTGAGTCCAGGAGCATTCCTGAAGCCTTGTATGATTGAGCTCCTTCAAATCCCAACCTTAGTACTGGTGAGATAAATTTATTATTATTATTATCTCTCTTTTCTCGCTCGTGGCGGCTTTTCTAGACAAACATGACAGGCTTTGCCAAGTCATGCTGTCTTTTACTGATTCAGGAGTTTCCTGACTAGTGAACATGTTTTAAGTATGACTGCTTTCTGAACGTTGGTGTGGATGTATTTTGGTAGGCCCAGTTGGTTTTCTGTGTAGTTTTGTTGTTGTTGTTGTTACCACCACCACCACCGTTTTACAGACAGTCTAATACCCAAATCTGAAATACAGTTCTTGAAAAAAGGTTGGTTTAATAGCCACATGAATGGCTGTGGTGGAATGTGAACCCAGGGATGAGATCTAAAGAACTGAGGTAGCTGTTGCATATGCATCATACATATGCAAATACAAGAACGTAAGAGAGCCCTGCTGGATCAGAACAAAAGCCTATCCAGTCTGGCATCCTTTCTTTCACAATATCACAAAGAAGTGCTAAACTTCATGTTGCATTAAATGTGTAGCATGTAGGTGATCATAGCCTTTTCTTGTACTTTCATGTAAATGCACATGGGTGGATGGGTTAAACCTGCCCATCCAGCCACTTTGCCCCTTAAAATTCACCTGCTCCCATGTGGGGGCTTAAGAAAAGGGCGGGGAAACTCTATTGATGTCAATGGAGGTTTTATTCCTTTCTTAAGCCCCCACATGGAGAGGGGGATCTAAAGGGGAAAAGTTGAACCCACCCACCCATGTGTGGCATATTACTCCAAAGTTCCAAATGATCTTTCCCATTGGTTTTTTGTAGATATGAAATAAATGGGGGACAGCATAGAACCGTGTGGGTCAACATAGAGCAAAGGCTGTGAAGTCAAACAATAATACTTTCGTTGCATCACTTTCTGGACTTAACTTGAGAGAAAAGACTGGAACCAGTGCAAATCAGCTCCCCCAAGGCTCAGCCCCATGGGGTGGTTGAGAAGGATACCACAGTTGGTGGTACTGAAAGCCACTGAGAGGTTCAAGGGAACTAATGGGGTCACACTTCCCTCTTCACGTTCCTGGTGTAAGTTAGCCACCAAGGTGACCAAAGCAGTCTCCGTCCCATATTCCATCCAAAAGCCCGATTGAAATGGGTCAAGATAATTAGTATCATCCAGATGTATCTGGAACCACACCACCACCAAATGACAGAAGCAATTTCCTTTTAGGGCAAGCGACCACATAATTAGCTGCAAAGGAAACTGTGAGGATAGGCATTATTGGGGGAATATTCCCATGTAGCATGAGAACAAAGGTATGGCCTATTGCTCCCATTCAAGCAGCTGAAGGCAGTCCCTGTTATTTTTATGTGTCTTTTAAACACAGGGAGGAAAAGAATTCAGAACTGCTGCCCAGAAAAGGGCTTAAAATAGCAAATGAGCGATTTGTTTTTCTCTATATTTAGAAAGTGCTGGATGTTTTCCCCTGGTATTGTTGCAAGCTGCTATCTCCTTTTCTCTTTGCCCTCGATTTGTTGTTGTTGTTGTTTAAGTTCCCTACCTGGTTCTGAATTTGGAGACGCTAGTCCTGTTTATGAAAGATTCTTGGCCTGTGCTTTAGCTGATGGGGGAGGGGAGATTTACCTTCTGTTTCTGTAAAGCATCACAGAGCTATGGTTGTCTTCGGTCCATAGGATGCTTTGATCCAAAAATTTCAGTCATTGTTTCCACATTTAGAGGCTGGAAGGGACATCAAAGAAATGGGTGTACTGGGTTTACTGGATGCCAGAACAGTACAATAACACAGAGAGGATATAAGCAACTCCCCAAGGCGAGACGTGCTGCCAAGTCTTACACATAATAAAAGCGCTAAAGTGACTGTGTATCTTTGACAAATGCATCATGGTATCAATGCCAAGGGAAGGAACTAGCCCACTGAAAGGTGAGGCGGGGTGGGGGAAGCAGGCCGCGAACAATCTGTGCCATTTGCACATTTCCTCGGCGTATTTTCATACGAGGAAAGGAGGCGATCCGGATGCTTTCGGTGATCACCAGAGTGGACCACAAATCTGCCAAGCCTTCTTTGCTTGTTTGTTTTTGGCACAACCTGCCTAAAGAACAAAACGTGGTTAGAACTAATTAATCTCCGAGAAGTTTTTTTTTTAAAAAAAAAAGCCACAAAGAAGGAAACTGATCCATTTATCCTCTCACTCTGACAGGTTCAGATTTAATGTCCATATGGCTCTTGCATAAACTGTTCTGTTCCTTGGGCTTGTGCTGCCTGAAATGTTCACAACAATTCTAAAGGGAAGCTTTGGATCCCAGGTAAGACTCTCCACCGGCTTCTCTTCACCAGGACCCATTACTGCCAACTACTGTCTATGAAGGGTTCTGACCTTGCACTTTCCCTGACATGCTTATTTTCTATATGCAGGGACTCCCCCCTCTTGCAGAAGCAATTCAGCCATGTGTTCTACCGCTGAAGCAGGACAGTCTAAACTCAAGACATAGGGCTCTACCACCACATCTGCTATTGAGAACTATGTTAGTTATTTAATCCTCTTAGACTGGGGTGGGGGATTTTGCCCCCCTGAGGGCCACATTGCCTCAGTGGCAACACGTTGGGGCTACATGCCAGAAGTGGGAGGGGCTCAAAGTGGGTGGGGCCAGCATTGGCTATGAGTGAGGCCACCTCTCTCTCTCTCTCTCTCTCTCTCTCTCTCTCTCTCTCATGTCCCCACTGGAGGAATTCTCAGAGGAAGAAATAGAACTCCCAGAAACTAAGGACACCCCAGAGCAGTCACTGTCACTAGACAAGGAGGAACCCAGGCCCACAAGGCAGATGGCTGCTATCTGCCCCTATCAGGGGGTGGAGACTCTTACTTTGAGGACCCCAGGAGCTTCAAGCCCTGCCCCCCAGAAACATCATTGCCTCAAGTGACAGAACAGTAGGGCTCCTATGAGAAGGAGTGCTTGCTTGCTTGCTTGCAAGAGAGCACTCCTAAGGAGAAAGTGAATCCTCATGAGTAGGGTTCTGACCAGAGAGCTGTAATGTACTGCAGCTGAGCCCTGGTTGGGGTAGCAGGTTTTGGAGTTAAAAGCCTTCTGTGTCTACTTAGCCAGTACTGGAAAAGTAACACTGTCCTTCCAGCTCCTGTGTCTTCTACCGTGCCTCCCAAACCTTACTCTGCAATGGATGCCCTGTGATACTGACCTCTGGACTCCTTCTTGGCTCTGCTTATGGACTGTGTAACATATCCAACTGCCTCACTGTGTATTGACCCCTGTCTGCTATCTTGATGCCTTAGCTTGACCTCACTTATCTGAATGCTTGCCTGTGCTTTGACCACTCCTGCTTAGCCTGAACTCCACCGGACTGAAACTTGTGTGCCTGAACATTTGCAGGCTTCATTGCCTTGCTTCTTGGTTAGTCCTTCGCAGCGAGTTCCACCAGACAAGTGTTTTATTGCTCGCTCGTTACTGGCACTGATGGATTTTCGCAGGTCCATCTCACATTGTCTGCCTCTTATACGCCTCCCGTCGCTTCCAGTCCTCTTCCTGTGACAAAAAAACACCAAAGTTTCTCCTGCTGTGTGCAGGAGAAGCTGCGGGATCAAAATGGCCCACTGAATCATCCACGAGCGCATTGTTTACTTCCTCTTTCGAAAGAGGAGGTAGTGAGGGACAAACACGTGGGTGGAGAAGTGACGGAAAGCAAACACAATTTCCCCCTGTGTGATGATGCTCTCAGAATCTGCTGCAGTCAGTACAAGACACATACAGAATACACACACACACACACACACACACACTCCATTCAAATCAATTTCTACATGGGGGGTAATTTGGAGGGTTCAGAGCACAGCTGTTTAACCCTTCCCAAGTGTGACCCCCTCTTCTTGCCCCATCCTTGCAGCAATCCATTCTGGGGGAAAAGTCTTCCATTGCCTTCAAGGAAGAGCATTTTCCAAGCCAAATTGCAGGTTGGAACCTGATTTTATGAGGGGGTGGGTGGGGTTGCTGCACATGGGGAGGGTCAGCCCTTACCCTCCCAGCACCAACCTTCTGAAAATGCCTCTGCGTGGCAATCTGGCTTTCAAGAAGCTTCCATTGGCATCAGTGGAGGCAATTAAAATGCCTGAGTGCTGGGCAGGGCCAGATGGGAGGCTACTGGCTGAATGGGGAGGCTTGAAGGCCACATCTGGCCTGGGGGATGCAGTTTCACACCCCTGAATTTGATGTTACACTCTTTCTCATTTCGTCATGAGCTGTAGCTAGAAATATACACTGTGCGAAATGTTGGCTAAACTATAAAGGAAAAGAAATGAATAATTTTGTTTGATTTTGCTCACTCTTTTCAATTTGGTTGCTTTTTGCAAAATTTTAAGTAAAAAAAAAGGGTATGAAACAAAAGAAAATGGGAGTCAAATAAATTAGAGGTAAATTCCTTGCCCTGCTCACTTCCTGTTTACTACAGTGAAGGACAGGAAATAACTCAGACACCAAGCATATGGGAACACATGCTACTGTGTCATTTGGACCTCCTCCGATATATGCCTTCTCCCTTCGCCTGCGGGTTTTAAAAGAGAAGGTGGCTTTTGAAAGTCAGTTCTTCTACTGAATCTAATAAGTCAATAAGGGTAATTATGTTCTGTTTGATTTTTGGCATGTGTTATTGACACAACTCATGGCAAAAAGAAAGAAGGAAAAGGAGTTCCTATTGTACACACTGCTGATGAACTTTGCATATAATTAGGCACCAAGTAACGCATTTAATTTATGGTTAGTTAATAATACACAGATGATGGCACTGCTGGAAAACCTGTTTTGGTGGATGCTAACGTATCTGTAAACCAAGGAAAATTAAAAGCTGACAAGCAGTAAACTAAAAATGCAATGCGGTCAGGGAGAGAGGGAGTAGAATGCATGCAATATCTTTTTAATTTTTTTTTTAAAAGTTGTGTTTAATAATCCCTCACTTTCCTTATTTATTTGTTACATTCTTATTTGAATTTCAGCAGCAAATTCAGTGGCAAAGGAGTGGTGAGAAGTTGCCCCCACCCCCCACTCTAGCACGATAGAACTAGATGATATAGAAGTACCAGGACATTGGAATCTGGCTATTACATAAAAATGATTTGCAGGTTGTCTTGCAGGCAGGAATAGCTTTTTCTGATGTTGCAATAGACCAGGCAGGTAGAAGAGCCGTTCTGGCTTCCGTGGACTTAGTAATGCCACAGAAGCTCTGGGCAGCTTGATGTTAAGGAGAACTGGGAAGACCTTAGAATTGCGATGGAGAATATTTCATATTTATACCCCACCTTTTCTCAAGGGACTTCCTTCCATGTTAGCTGTAAGGTAGGTTAGGCTGGAAGATAGTACCTGTCTGAGTGAAGATCTGAGAGTAAAAAATGAGGCAGGCGCCAAAATGGTACACACACTCTCTCTCTCTGGCAGGATCTACACAACTGCTTTAAAGCGCTTTATAACAGTTTTGACAACTGTTGGGGCCCAGGACACACTGCATATACAGATTTCAAAACGTTTTCAGAGTGCTTTAAAGGACTAGACCTTTAATAAAATGGAAATGCCCAACATTTTGATGAAAACCTTCCTGCAGGTCACAAGAATTCAATTTAGTGACTGGATTCACAAGCACATGGTTGGTATAATAAGTCATGGTGGTTGATTAACCACCGATCATGTGTGCCAGGTGTGTGCAGCCAGATTTCTCTAATTACCCTCACTGGGTGCAGTTTGTCATTATGTGTGAACGTGTCTTGGGTGGGTGGCTAATAAACCATCCAGAAGCCATGGTTTGTGGTAGGGTTACTGGGTAGTTTTTTTAAACCACCTCAGCTACCCACCCTCACCGGCTTCAAATGTAATGATAAGCCGTGCCTGGCAAGGGTAATTAGTGAAATGAGCTGGCACGCATGGGACTGGTTAACAAGCCACCATGGCTTATTAACTACCCTTGTATTGTGTGAACCAGGCCATGCAATGTACTTTTAGTAAGGGTACATATCTCTTTCTGTATGGAGATTTGAATTTGTTATCTTCCTAGTCCAACACTACACCACATAAAATTTGCTCTTAACCAATTGGTTTTCAATACCACATAAGAATTGTCTACAACAGGGTGGGCAACAGGTAGATGTCCAGACGTTTTGGACTTCAACTCCTAGAAGTCCATGCCAGCATGGTCAATGGTTAGGAATGCTGGGAGATGAAGTCCAGGCCCTTGTCTAGGCCCCTGTCTCCTGCACTTGCATTCCTTTCCAGCATCTGCATGGGAAGGAACGCAAGTGTGAACTTTCCCCGTGGTGCTGAGGGGGCAGGAATGAGGCAGCCAGGGGCAACCAGGAGGATGAGGAGAGGGACGCCGGGCACCCGAACCACCTCTCCTCCCTCTGACCACCCTCTGGCTGCCTATTCCTCCCTTTTTTATTATCTGTATCTGCGCAGATAATAACAATAAAAAAAGGGGAGGAGGAACAGGCCCCGTTCCTCTCCTCCCCCTGTTTTTTTAATTTTACATTTTTAAAGAGGCACGGGGCCCGTTCCTCTCCTCCCCTCCCCCTGTTTTTTATTACTATTTTCCACGGGGTACAGGGCTCTCCTGAGGTCCACTCCCTTCCCTGTCCAGTCCATGGTGACCAATCAGGGGGCGCCATGGGCTGTGACAAGCCTCCGCTGCCAAAAAAGTCAGGGTAAGTGCCCGACTTTTTGGGAGCAGAGTTTCCAGAGTTTGCCCCCGGATGGCTTCACAATGGCATCTGCGTCATGTAGATGACATGCCGCTACTGTGAAGCCACCCTGGGGCAAACCCTTCATGTAAATGTGCCCCAAAACATCTGGACATCTACTTTCTGCCCACGTGGTCTATGGGCCATGCCTATGTGGACGGGATTCATTACCTTCAGTGTGATGCAGATTTCTTAAGCAGCTTCAGAGCTTTGCAAAGAAGCCATCATTGGCTGCAGACCAACATTGCTGCGTATGTATGCTCTCTCTCTCTCTCTCTCTCTCTCTCTCTCTGTGTGTGTGTGTGTGTAAATATATACATCTCAAAAGGCAAGTTCCTACAGGCCAATGAATTGGCTGCATAAAATTGCCCATTTATATGCCTATTCCACTACAAATAGAGATTTTCTTATGAAAAAGCATGTTTAGGTTTGGAAATAAGTCATCTTAATATTTAACTAATATTTACACCGGGGGGGATGGCATGGCTAAAATAATACCAGAGTATCATATTTATTTTTGATTTATTTTTGCACTTGTGTGTGGTAACACACGGCATCCTAAACTAGACTAGCACTAGCTAGTAAGCCACGTTTTCATAGTGTTTGATGAGTCATAGATTCTCACATTCTCAGCCCCTTTACTCAACAGCAGTTCTTCTGTTTTTAAGAGGATTAGTGTGAAATTGGAGACCCTAGGTCCCACATTATGATTGCCCAGCTATACAAGTGCTCCTTTAAATTTCTCTTGAGATTAACATGGTCAAACTGAGAATGGCAAGAATTCATCTCTCTAACTTACTAGATTTCTAAATAATAATAATAATAATAATAATAATAATAATAATAATAATAATAATAATAATAATTTTACAAGCAGCACTGTGAAATATGGGGGGTGGGGGGAGGAGTTGGCTGCTTTGGTTTTCCATTCTGCATACCTCAGAGTTTACTTGAGCATGGTGGCCTCCAGAAGCCATTGAATATTGAATGCCAGTTGGAAAAGAAAAATAGAAAACAGGATATGCTCAGGGAGTAAATTGGCTACTTGAGTCCTGTACAGTTCCTAGTATCCTCGAGGACAGTATGGCTGGCTAGGAACAGTCCTATGGGGGTGAGGATACATGGCAAAAAAAATATGTTGCTGGTCCCACTCATTAATCCGGAAGACAAAACAAGCAAAGAATCTTCCTTTGCCCACTAGGCTACTTCACTAATATGAGGTGTGCACATTGCACTGTATGGCGCTTCAAGATCATGATGCCAGTCGCTATACAGAGTACCAATGGGTGCTTGGCAGCCCAGACTGCAATTTTGTCAAACTGAAGTACTTAGATGTACAAATATGCATATTTGCTCAGAAGGGATTCCCACTGAGTTCAATGGGACTTAAACCCAGGTAATTCTGCATAGCCTAGCTTTATGGTGCAATCAGACGTAATCTCCAATGAGTACTGCAGGACTTACTCCCTGGTAAGTGTATATAGGATTGCAGCATGTTTTCAATTGTATATTATCAACTTATATTTATTTGACCCATCTGTGATTTAGGGTGGCAGTGAACCACTTTCTTTTAAGTATTCCTATTGACTTGAACTGGAATATTGTATTGTAGGAAATTCGAGGAGCTCAGCTTAATATGATTTGGAAGATTACTTTCCTCATTAATCTTTTGTATTATTCTTTTATAAAACCCTCTATGTCTGGACAGTAAAAAAATAAAATGGCTTCAAGCAGACTAACACAATTTACCCATGCAGTACATGCAATACTAATCATGTTTGAGAATCACAGACTTATATAAGGGTTTGACTTTTATGATACCAAAAATATTTAGCTTATAAAGTCTTTTTGTGGGTTGATAAAATAATTTTATAATGCTGTCAATTAGTGGCACTTTTGCAATATTTGCTATTGCTTTCTCTTTAATGACCGTACCAATTCCCCCCCCCCCTCATTTGGCTTTGCCAAGGGGTGGAGAAATAAAAATAAAAATTCTATTTATTTGTCTGTGAATGTGAAGGCATAAAATAGCCAGTCTGTTATTGAGAAAGCATTCACTTTTCTTAGTGTTTCATCATCCACACAGTTATTGTGTTTAATCTTATTGCACCAAGAAACTTTCTTGTTGGGCATCAATGTGTTTCTATGTGTGTGGTAGAAGAGGAATGGTGTGGCACAGAGAAAGAAAGCAGAATGCAATTAGTACTGTGCCGAAAATTTTGACCATTCCATTTCCATTTCAGGCCGGGGGGGGGGGATGAAAACTCATGCAAAAGAGGCTGGGAGAGGTGAGAATTTTCTCCTTGGGAGGGGAACAGGTTTTCCAAATACCTTTTTAAATGTAGCCAGTTGTTGAGGAGTCTGCTTCCTTCCTTTTTATTTTATTTAGAACACCCCCGAGAATTTCAGGAGTGCTTACTGGATGCTTATTGGCGAGGGCAAGGTCCCGTGGTCTCCAATAGACATTCGCTAAGAACTGCTGGGTTCATCCAGCAAGAAAGCCCCACAGTAATTGGCTACACTTAAAAGAGGTATGCAGAAACCCTGTCCCCCTCCCCAAGGAGAAAATTATCTGAATTTTCACCCCTCCCTGTGAAAGAGGCCAGGAGGGAAAAAGCCTGTTCCGCAGGGGGAAAGTTCCTGAACGTGGGGGACACGTTTCAGCCTATGCCCAGCATTGCATTTTGCTTTGTCCACAACCAGCTGTGGCCCCTGGTTAACTTTTGCCAGGGGTCACTTCATAGGAAGAAAGGTCCCCCCACACTTGATTTAGAGCAGGCGTGTTGAATCTCTGGGCTTCTCCACAACAAGCCTTTTATCCCACAACTTTACTGGGGCTTCTGCTTCTGGATTCTTTGCAGGTTTAAGATTGGCCTCTTTAAATGCATTACCCCTGGGTTTCCCCCCAGGGAGTTTCTTTATTTTCAAGTTCTATATGTTTAATTATACAGCCACTAGATGGTGCTGTGGATATAGCACAACTCTGTCATTGCATGTTGAGATTCAAATTGATTTAAACCAGCATTTTTTTAAATATGGGAGAGGCCCTGGAGGGTGGCAATGTCATGTAAAGGACCCACAAATTTCTGTGAATAACCAATCTTGATTGAAGGATAAAAGCGCCATGTAGAAAAGGCCTCTTTCAACCTGAGGGCTGAATTCAATTTTGGAGAGGCTCCCAGGGACCATCTTCCAGTGGTGGATAGGGGCTGAAAGTGAAAAGGGGCAGTGCTGATGGCAAAAGAGGTGGGACCAAAATACAACAACAACAACAACAACAACAACCAGCATATTTTAGCTTAAAGTCCTTACTGCCAGTAAATAAGCTTTAGTAGAGGTATTTCAACCTTTTAGAATGGGAAAAGCTCATGCAAAAGCCAGGAAACCAGGGCCAGCCTCAAGGATAGGCATTTTTGGGCACCTGTTGAGGGCCCACGCCCAGCAGAGTCCCATTGTCAAGAGTGGCCTGGAGATGTGCCTCCTCTTCTTCACCTGCCTCTTGGTTTGGTGCTGGTGAGTATGAGAAGTAGAAGGCGGCTCTGCCTATTGGTTCTTTGTCAAGCAAGCAAGCGGTAGAAATTAGGGGTGTGCACAGACCCCCCGCTCCGCTTCACTTGCAGATCCACCATTTTCCGGATCGGGCCGCTCCGCCCCGCCCCCGCTCCGCCCACTTCCGCTCCGCTCCGCCCGGAGCTCCGGATCCGGATCCGGAGCTCCGTTTCCCCCCCCATAGGCTTGCATTGAAAGCTAAAAAATTATACAACTTTTTTTCTGTTCAAGTTAGAAACCTCATGTTTGGCACCATGACACCTCATGGGGATATACACACGCATGCCAAGTTTCAAAGCAATCCCATCATCCCCTGATTTTTGGCGAATTTTTGAAAATCGGGCACCCCACACACACCATCCCTGCGAGGTGGGCAGGGGAGGAGGGAGGGAAGGCAGGCAGGCATGCAGCTGGCATTTCTGGGGGCATAAGGAAGTGAGCCAAGGATAAGCCAGTAATGCATATAAAATGGAATAAATCAATCAATAAACAAAGGAGGGGTGAAATTAAAAGCAGCAGTGTTGCTCAATAAACAACAAGAAGAACTTTTTTTAAAAGGCTATATCTGTCTTTTACCAGCAATAGGGGGACGTGCCCGGGGGAGGGGGAAGTAGCTGCCAGTTCAAGACACTGACAGCCACAGCTCCGAGAAGAAGTAAAACGCTCACTTCGACTCAGAACAGGCATTGCTCCACCACTGAAAAGTGACCATTCACTTCAACTCATGAGAGGCATTGCTCCACCGTTTTACTCTCTTTGGAAGGCTCTATGGCCTTCCAGTGCAAGAGAGAGTGGGGGCACGTCCACGATGAGATGCCCTAGGGGAGCTCATCCCCTTGCACCACATCGATTCAGTTGTTCCCCAAGGTTAGGGTGGGGAGCAGTGCTGTGTTTTTCTATCTCTTATTCTTGGCTTAGTATATGATTTCAGGTTGTGTTTGTGCATTTGGTGGGGCTACTGTGTTAAAAAACACGGGGAAAAGCCTGTTCAGATGAAGAAAGAGAAGTTTCCCAGAATCCCAAGTTACCTGTTTTGCCTATGCCCTCCTCCAACTTTGGGATCATCATGACCGGGAGCTGACTCTGCCCCTCAGCCCTTTGAAAAAGGTATTTTTCCCGCCGATTTTTTAAAAACGTCTAGCCCGCGACCCGTACGATGCAGAAAGTTGAGAGTGGTCTCAAAATGACCCCCATCCACGACTCTCTGTGCACAAGAATTTTCAGAACGATAGCTTAAACCCCCCCCAGTTATCCCCGATTCTTTCCCTCAATGCAATCCTATGGGCGAAAAGCCGAAACGCAGTTTGAGCCGCGCGGTTGACCCGATTTTTAAAAAAATATTGCACGTGAACCACAGCACGCAGAAAGTTGAGAGTGGTCTCAAAATGACCCCCATCCACGACTCTCTGTGCACAAGAATTTTCAGAACGATAGCTTAAACCCCCCCCAGTTATCCCCGATTCTTTCCCTCAATGCAATCCTATGGGCGAAAAGCCGAAACGCAGTTTGAGCCGCGCGGTTGACCCGATTTTTAAAAAAATATTGCACGTGAACCACAGCACGCAGAGAGGTGAGAGTGGTCTCAAAATGACCCCCATCCACGACTCTCTGTGCACAAGAATTTCCAGAATGATAGCTTCAAAAACAACGTAGTTATGCGCGATTATTTGCCGCAATGCAATCCTATGGCGAAATGTTTTCAAGATGGCGACCGGAGCGCTCCGCCTGAACTCGGAGCTCCGAAAAATGGTCGCTTCTCTTCGCCTTGCTTCTAGGGGGTCCGCGGTCCGCTCCTACTCCGCCTCTGGGTAAGGCGGAGCAGGCCAATCCGCTACTGCTTCTACGCTCCTAATCGGAGCGGAGCACATCCCTAGTAGAAATGATGAGAAAGAGGATGAGGAGTAAGAGCAGCTGGTGACAGTGGGGGTGAGAAGGCAGACTCACTGAGGGAGGGGGCCCTTGGGGGTGTTTTGCTCAACCTGGAGCTGGCACTGCAGGAAAACACCAACAACTGGCCGTCGGCAGGAAAAGGTAAGGCTGAAAGATGAGCCCGTGGCCATCTAGGGAACCTGGGCCTGAAGTTCAACACTCCAGCATATCTAGAGAATGAAGACTCAGGCCTTAGTTAGACCTAAGGTTTATCCCTGGGTCATCTCTATTCATGTAAATGACATACAGGATATCCTGGGAGCAGGCAGGGACGACCCCGGGATGATCCCGGGATAAACCCTAGGTCTAGCTAAGGCCTGGGACTCTTAAAAAAAGGAAAAGAAGAAAAAAGACTTTATGAGAATTCCAGAGTCAAAGCTCCTGTAGCAATACATTCCTATGCAGGACTAATCTGAAGTAAATTCAATTCAATGGTGTCTCCTTCCAAGTAATTGGGTATAGGATTGCAGCTTAAGAGGCCGCTCTGCCCACCAGCAGAGACAGAGGGAGAGGGAGAGGGAGAGAGGGGGATCATAAGCTGTCATTTCTTTCATTGCCACCAGCTGTTCCACCTGGAGCTGGGACTGGCTATTAAGGTCCACCATATATCTTTTAAAAACATCATCATCATCATCATGTGAGTAGGGAAAAGACTTCTCTTTTGTATTGAAGTCTGTCTTCTTTGCGATCGAAGACTGTGTGTTTCAGCAGCAGGGGCGCCATGAAGAAGTGAGAATGTAAATGGAACAAGACAAAGTGTAAATCTCTAGACAGCTGCATTTTGGAGAGGGGCAACATCTATCTATCTATCTATCTATCTATCTATCTATCTATCTATCTATCTATCTATTTTATTGCATTTATATCATGCCTTTTTTCCTCCAAGGAACCCAAGGTGGCATACATAATCCTCCTCCTCTTCATTTTATCCTCACAACAACAACCCTGTGAGGTAGGCTGGGCTGAGAGTCTGTGAGTGTCCCAAAGTCACCCAGTGAGCTTCCATGGCTGAGTGGGGACTAGAACCCGGATCTAAACATGAATGGAAAATAATTATTCGTTATTAGCCTTCCTTTGCTTCCTCAAACATTTCATTGTCCTGGTTGATTTCTTGGCGAGTGATTGCAGCAGCTCCTTATCCCTCCCACTGAAATAAATGGAACTGAAAGTGCTTAACTATGGCTGGGTCATGCCCTTAGATCACATGTGGGCAACCCACGGCCTGCAGGCTGCATGCAACCCTCATACCGTCTGCCAAATGCCACAGGCACCCACACAAAATCACCCCCCCCCCCATTGCCACCATTGATTTTTCCACTGCTGATTTTGCAACCAATTTTTACTGCCTTCCATCCCCTGCTGCATCTGCTGTTGCTTGTATCCTCCCTGGGTCTACAATGAACTGGCATGCTCCATGTTTGGCCCTCCAAGTGCAGATGCCAGAGCCTCTTTGAGCATATCTGAGGCTTGCAGGGTTCGGGGACAGAGATGTGAGCCACCCTGAGCTGACAAGATAGGATGAAGGTAAACACACATTAAACAATCATAGTAAATGGTGGCACAGTTCTAGGACCAAGTGAATTCGTTTCACTGCTGAAACGATTGTATGGAATATCCACAATCTTACACTCTTGGAATAGTTGGTGGCCGTATGGCTGGCACACACACATTGGTAGAGGTAGGTTTGGATGCACAAGTTGTTGCACACAGAAAATGAGCAGGACAGGTGCAACCTTACATCAGAACCTGGCCTGACATGCATCCTGTAGATAGCTACCATTGTGAGTAACAATCCAATTTATTTAGCCATCTGATTGTCTTAATGGCTTGGAAGCCCTCTGGTTATTTGCATAAATGACAGAGCATTTCAAAAGCTACAATGAACATTAGATACAAAACATCCTTGCCTTAAGCTCATTTTTTGGGAAGAACGTCCTGTTGGAATCAATGGGCATTTTAAGCAGATGTGTTTAGGATTAAGGGCATGGTGTTATATTTAACGATTTAGCATCATTTTGTAAAGTCTGTATGTGAATATTAATAGCTGAGTGTTTGAGTTGATCGTCAGCGGCTGAGGGACTATTTCATATAAGCGCAAATTCGCTTTTTTCGTTGCCTTTTTATTTCAGAAAGAACTTGTTCCTAAGGGCTAATTCATTTCAGTCAGGATTCCATAACTTTCAGCTTTCATTAGCACGATCCTAGAGCAGATGTGAATTATCGGTGCATTTTGTATTCATAAACACCCTTTAAATAGTCTACCTTTCAATGAACTGTAGTTGCTTGTAGGATCAGCAATTTCTTTTATGGAATAAACTCTTTAAACAATATTTGCATGACAGTCCTTAGCAAATCATATTTCTCGTGTGTGTGTGTGTGTGTGTGTGTGTGTGTGTGAGTGTGTGTGTTTGTGTACATGCAGTCTTTCTAATCAGTAAACCACGAGTGTAAAATGGCTTTGCTCTACTGACTTTATGGAAGCAGTAGCTGAAAACCGACTTTTCGTGATTGAATTTATGACTGATTATTAATCTATTGGGGAAGTAGTGTTCTTCTATATGCTTTTTAAAAAATATTGCCTGAACTTTCAAATACTCCCTTTGAGATCATTTTTACTCCCCTTCGTTTTATACACATGTTTCCCACAAATTGCATCTCGGCTGTATTACCACCTGCTGTGGCACCGACTCCCACAGACGTATTAGCCCAGAGCATTCACGTGCCACACATTTATCTATTTATTTGCTTGTTTATTACATTTGTAATAAACGTACGTCTTTATTACGTATAAATAATAACGTATGACTTCCTCCAAGGAAGCCAAAATAGTGTTTTTACTTCACAACAGCCCTACACATGTTTATTTCATGCTTTTAAATGCCATCTAAGATGGAGGCAGTGGTGCAGTTAGGGGTGGACTTTGGGGCTATGTCCAGCCCCCCCCAAAGCCCAGGGGGGCCCAATGACCATCCAGCAAGTGGCAGGTGATGGAGCAGGGGGAGGGATAAGGAGCTGTTGCAAGAAATCAACCAGGGCAATAAAATGTTTGAGGGAGCAAAGGAAGGCTAATAACAAATAATTATTTTCCATTCATGTTTAGATCCGGGTTCTAGTCCCCACTCAGCCATGGAAGCTCACCGGGTGACTTTGGGACACTCACAGTCCCTGCGTCAGCACGTACGATGGCCTGAGCCTGCCAGGGCCCACCAGGGCTGATGCTGCTCAACACAGCATCCTTGGGGTGTCTTTACGATGCCGCTTTGCTCCTTATTCGCAGCTGCGGGTTGGGGATGATGCGTCCTCCGGCCGGAAAAGCTGCAATGCCAGGGGCCATGCAGATTGTTGAGCCAGCCCCTTCCCTCCGCCCAAAGACTCAACCCGAAGTGAGGTCACCACCGACAGACGGCTGAAAGGAGGTGGTGACCTCGGATCAAAGGAAAAAGTTGCTTTAAGTCAGCATTTTTAAAAAGCACAGTTTTGGGGGAAAGCCTGCAGTGGCTGTGAGTTGGCGGCTGCATCATACAAACAACACAGCGCCAACTCGCCACCAGACAGGCCGTATAGACAAAGATCCTTATTCGAAAAAGTATCACATTTTAAAGTTAGTGGTGGCCAACTGGACATGTACGTTGTTACAGACGTTTGCTTTATTTTGTTTACTTATTTGTCTACAACAAAATGATGCTTATTTTCAAGATAATATGCTAAGCATTCAGGAGGAAGAAGCAAACTCTGTTTTCTTCCTATAGTCTTGGAAGTGCTGTGGTCTAAGTAAGTTTAAAATGAAAAACTGCACATGCTAGGATCTTTTTTAAAATTGGGTTTTGCAAACGGATTTTTGTCCACCCACCACCACCAATGTATCAGGAATGTAGAAGATGTTGTGAAGCACGGAATAGGAGGGGTGTGTGTGGAGAAGGGAAATGCTAGCTCTCTGCTTCACTGTGGAAGTAATATACATGGCCGTCTAAAGCAGTGGAGTGGGAAAATAAGGGCCATTAAGGCCGGGGTCTGAAATTATGTAGCTGCATTACTGGATAGAAGCCATTATTAACACACCCCTATGGTAGGGATTTCCATAAATTAATTTGAACTCTCATGAACAGGAATTTTTGGTAGCTCCCTTCAGTAACCTCTCCCATAAACTTTGTGCATTTTCACATGCACTGCTTTTGCCCCACCCCCAACGTGAATGTCCTGTGCTTGTTTGGTGGAAGGTCTGAAGGGGGGTGGAGGATGGAATACACAGCTAAGTGTATACCTGGGAGCCCCACATGATCAGGGCTTCCCCTGTAGGTCTTCTCCCAATGCATGGAAGTCTGGTGGGCAGAGCTGGCAGAGATGTTCACAGCAGAGACAGGTGCCAGCACATGTGCGGTTCTGCTCCACTTTAAAGGCATGTTCTCTGATGCATGGAGGGGATTTCTGAGGGAGTCTGGAGTCCAAACCGCTGCATCTAGGACCTCAAGCAAAAGGTCACTGTCAAGGCTGAGTCGGCGGAGTCCTCCTATTGGATGCTGGAGGCTGGGGGAGGGGCCTAGGCTGCCTCCCCTTGTTAG
The DNA here is from genome assembly GCF_023053635.1 of Elgaria multicarinata webbii. Classification (NCBI taxonomy): domain Eukaryota; kingdom Metazoa; phylum Chordata; class Lepidosauria; order Squamata; family Anguidae; genus Elgaria; species Elgaria multicarinata. The sequence goes on from NC_086172.1 coordinate 39,942,188, forward strand.
AACAACTTGCCGTCACAGTGCACCAGGGTTTGGCATTGCCAAACTGTCGCCATGAAGACAGCCCCTCAGTCTTGCCTCCATCCTGACAGGATTCAACCTGGATATGAGTGCTATGCCAAAAGTACTGCCATGGGTTGACCATCTCATGTCGCATCCACAGGCTTAGATGGTTATAAGAGGCCATGAGACACTGTGCCAACAAAACAAGGTGGCAAAATTTACTTCGAGTTAAATAAACAAGAATGCATGTGATCATGGCCCTCTCATACAGTCCTCCCCACACACTCAGGACCTCTGGGGAGAACTTACTTCAGTCAGCCAAAACTAGGCTGACAACTGTTACCCAGAGGACCTTTTCTTCTGTCGCCCCCAGACTGTGGAATGGCCTGCTGGAGGAGACTCGTTGGCTTAAACTCTCTGAGTTTAAGATAGCTATAAAGACTAGTCTCTTCCAGCAGGCCTACCCAGATGAATTTTAAACCTAAGAATTTTAAGATGTCTTGATTGTTATTTTGATATTGTATTGGTCTTATATGGTCTTTTAATTAATTTTATGTATTTGATTTATATTGTATTGTTGTACTAATGTTGTTCCCCACCTCGATCCAAAGGGAGAGGGGGTAAGAAATTATTATTATTATTATTATTATTATTATTATTATTATTAGGGATGTGAGTGTTATTTGCACTCGGTGTTTTATGATAATTGAGTCGATTATGAATGGAAAGGAAACAGTGAGCCAAGGTGCAACCTAGAGGCATTAACAGCTAAGAGGAGTTTTTACTTCATGAGATGTAGGATGCACTCTTCCTTTTATAAGATTTCTTTTTTTAAAAAAAGATCATTGGGTTGGATTGATCCAGGCTTAGTCATACTTAGACTCTTGAAAATCAATGGGATTTATGTTAGCCATAACTTAAGTTCCATTGGTTTCAATGGGTCTGCTCTAAGTATGATTAAGTCTGGATCCAATCCATTGTTTAATACAGGATTACAATTCCAATGGGTTTGTAAAAAAAAATGATGCTGAGAAATATCTATTTATTCTAAAGCACTAGTTTTAGATAAGCAGTAATTTTTAGTATTAAGGAGACAATGGGAGAAAAAAAAATCTGTGCTCATTACACACAGCAATCCTATGTATGTTTACTCAGAAATACATACCATTGTGTTCAGTGGAGCTTACTCCCAGGTAAGTGCCAACCTTACTTTTTTCATTAAAGATCATGGTTTGGTTTGAGGATGCAAAAAGAAAGCCTTGCAATGAAGCAGGGAGGGGAGTGTTAACAGTAAAGAAAACCCTGTCTAGCTCTTCCAAAACAGGGACAGGTGTAATCCCATTATGAAAACCAAGTCAGCAGAATGATGAATTAAATAAAGGCATGTTATGGCTGCAGCACGAGGATTTTCTTTTTCCTTTTGATCCACAAAAATGCATTTTGTTCTACCAGCCTTTCCAAGAAATGGGAGACATTGATGAAAACAATGTTTAAGAGGTTTCGAAAAACACATCACTGAGATGATGTCACTCTTAAAAAAATAAACAGCACTAAAGAATACCAATACAGGTAAAATGGCTTTGGGAAACCAAGGACTGAAAAGCAACAGCGTGCTTTATAGCTTTCCAGTGTGTGATAAAATCTGTTCACCAGATGTACTATCTGTCTCCTGTGTAGCATACTTGAGCATCATCTAGGCTCGAGGCCCATTTATTTCATGTAATTGCTTTCCCTGTGCACACCTTAGGGCACCCTAATTCTCCCTTTTATTTCAGGCACTGCACAGGGTACCATCTGGTGGAGCTAAGCTTATTTCATAGCAATTCTGGGACGGCTGTGCAGAATGCTATAGCATTTGTTCGCTGAAGAAGTGGGGGCTCTCTTACTGCCTTCGATTCATCTGGCTCCATGGTAAAGCAGTCTGAAAAAGGTACACACACGCACACACACACTGGTGTATGTCCGTCTTCCCCAAGTGGTGGGGCATTCCAGGGGCCTAGCACTTACCTGGCTTGGTTTCCTTTGGAAGGATGGATCACTGGAGACTTAAGACATTTTATAATAGTCGGATTTCTTTACAATCATACAGGATAAGCATAGGTGGAGGTGTATACCTTGCACAGTCCAATAGCAAATCCATTACCCCACATCAGATCTCCAGGCAAAGGCATCCCCCAAAGGTACTTTCCGAGCTGAAAATTAGCCATGAAAACAGCAGTCTCTTTGTTTCTGGCACAGACCCTGATTCTGCTTTCATCATTTTTCTCTGGTGGGGGAGGGGGGAGGGAGAGAGAGAGAGAGAGATAGAGATCTTTTGCCGAAATGGATCTTGCCTTCCAGAGGTGTCTCTAGCTTTTTTCTAGTCATTGGGGTCCATTTACCTGTCATTTCCCAAACCAAAGATGTGCCTGGCAGCTTGGCTTGCTGAACATGAAGGGAAGCTTCAAGCCATCCGTCTGGCTCCATTAACGCTCCAGTCTCACAACAATATGTAATGCTGTGTAAAATTCTTCCATTTTCATTGCACGGTTATAGCAAGTAGTGCTTCCGGAAGCAGTGCTCTCTTTCAATCCTGTTCACTGCCATTATTGTTCCTAATGGATGATGCTTTAGGCTACAATCCTGTACACCAGGGATGGGGAACCTTGTGCCTGGGGCCCAAATGTGGCCCTCTAAGGTTCTCCGGATGGCCCCACCACTTCTCCTGGCCCCACCCACTTCCCTCTAACCACCAATATTTGTTGGTTTCCTGGCTATTGTGCAGTTCTCCCCAGTTCTAAAACATTGAAGTGCCTCTCCTATGGCTTAGTTACTGGTTTAGTTAAGCCACAATATGCTGGTATTTTTTAGTATTTTAGTCCCCGCCCCTTTTGCAATTGGCCCCACCTACCACTAGAATGCAGCTCCCAAGAGCTTCTCTGAAATGGAATTTGGACACCCTGAAAATCTAGGATTCACTAACGTAACGTGTTGTATATGGTCTGCCTTTTATTCAGTTCAAATTACAGCCTACAGGCAGTGGATTGTGACTGATCGATGCAAATATATCTTACCAGTATCAATAGAACTTCACTGGCTTCTGGTCCATTTTGGAGCACAATTCAAACTGCAGATGGTTACCGTTAAAGCTTAGGACCCAGGTATATGAATGAACACCTGGTGCCATGCCTGCCCACACATTAAGGTCATTTTCAGAGGCTCTTCTCCAGGGGCTTGTCTATACGGCTTGTTTACCCCAACTTAAATGCGCATATTTGTGTTTCAGGACACATGACGCAGCCGTCCATTTGTCGTAGCGCCAGGTTTTTAACATGTTAATGCACATATTCGCATTTGCGATTTACCGCGACTTTTGGATCATGTCCGAGCTTGCACCGCATTATAGTTATGTGTCTTTGGGGGAGTTAAATCACATTTTGACATGTGGGTGGAGCTTTGAGGGTAGGACAAGGTGATTGGCCGATTTCCCACCTATCGGCTGCCTTGTTCCTTTGTGCCATTTTTAGTTTGAATTCTCTGATTCTGCTGCCTCGTTCCTTCCCCCCTGCTCCCGGTTTGTCTGTTATATGAATCTGAGGAGCTCCGCATATAAAATTTATAGCTTCCATCATCTCTAGTCCGTAGCATTATACCATCGTATGTGCATATATGCGCATGTGCGCATTTATAACTGCACTATAAAAAAATTTCAGGAAATGAATCACTGTTGCTGCTGCAGTGTGATGCTCTTTACTTAGATTCGAATCAACAAAAATTTGGGTTTATATTTAATGAGGAGCAATCCCGTTGTATAGACAGGGGCCATGTCTTCCCACCATCTGAGGTAAGGCACCTTCCCACCACCTTCTCAGTGGTGACACCTCATTTGTGGATTCTCCCCGCCCCACAAAGTGAGGTCAACCTGGTTCCCTGCATGGTTGTCCTTCTAGCACCAGGCAAAGATTCTTGTTTTAATTCTACCAGGTTTTTAAATTTATTGTAATATATTTTTCTATTTGCTTGGTTTTTTTAAACATGTTTATTATTGGTATTTGTGTATTTTATCTTGTTTTGTAAACTAACTCAGAAGCTCCACTGAAGGGCAGCACGTACAACTTATGAATGAATAAAATCACAGGGACCCATTATTGTGGCTTGTAGCATTCTTGGATCTAAGAAGTAGCCTGGATGTCAAAACTGTTCAAAATAGCCTCTTATTTTAGCGACTAGCACCAAGCAAATGTTAACACAGAATCCCTATTTATTTATTTATTTATTTATTTTAAACAGTGCCTTTTGAAGGCCCGTATTTGAGTGGCAATAGTCATGACATGCAGGGTATTTCACAGCTGCCAACGAGAATGCCATATTTCATGTATATACATTCAAAATGGATGCATCCTTCTAGGAAAAAGGGAGAGGAATGTTCTCTCCCCACCCCACCCCCAATTTTGTGTGAATTCTGTGTAAGGTTTACTTTCACTGGCAATGACAAATGCAGCTAGATGCACCTGGATGTAGCTGTCTGCTTTGATATAAAGCATGCTTGAATGAAAAAGGGGGGGGAACCCATCCTCTCCCAGTTATTCATTGTCATAAGCAGAGTTTATGTCACTGGTTTGCAGCACAGCAGAAATACGAAGAACCGGGCTATGAACAGAGACATACCTATAGCAAGTGTGTAAAATGCTTTAAGTCGATGCCTTGTAAATCACGGGATGTTCCCTGAGTCATTTTGTATATCCCTCATTTTTCTTTCAACCCAACATTGTCTCCATCCAGAATGGATTCCAGAGCCCAGAGTTTGGTTGTGAACTGTTGTATCAGCACACTTGCATTAGTGTTAAGAGCACCAGTTCTACACCAGATATGACATTTTGAAAATGGTTTGAAAACTGCACATGGAGGCCAGAAGCATCATCACACGGGGGGAAATTGTGTTTGCTTACCGTCACTTCTCCGCCCTTTTGATAGAGGAAGCCAACAACATGCACGTGGCCCATTCAGTGGGCCATTTTGATTCCACTGCTTCTTCTGCACACAGCAGGAGATAGTGGCAATTTCTGTCTTTTTTTTAAAGTCGGACTTACTGAGGTGTGGGTTTTTTTGCGCGAAGAAGGCTAGAAGGGGCAGGAGGCACCTGAGAGGCAGATGATGTCATGAGAGGGACCCACGAAAATCCATGAGTACCCAGTAACAAGCGTGCAATAAAAAACCGCTCGTCTGATGGAGCTACAGATCTACACCAAGCAGGATATAACACTTTGAAAGCAGTTTGAAAACGGCATATGGAATGTGTCCTGGGCCCCAACGGTTGTCACTACCATTATAAACCATTTTAAAGAGTAATGTAGATCCTGCCTTAGTCAGCAATTCAGGAGATGATGACTAGGCCTCCTCCTATTTCCTACTGGATTTCCAACAAGCGTTATTGCCATAGATCAGGAGTTGGGGACCTCAGGCCTGGAGTGAAATCTGGCCCTCTTGGGGTCCCATTCCTGCCTCCTGGGGTTCCCCAGGCCCCCCTTGATCAACCAACATTTGGTGGTTTCCTGGCATTTGATCAGTCCCCCCCCCACTACTCTATCAGGTTGAAAAGCCTCTCCCAAAGCTTAGATCCTAGCAGTAAGAGCTGTAAGCTAAAACATGCTGGTATTTCAGGTGTTTTGGCCCCACCCCTTTGCCTTTGGCCCCGCCCACCAGTGGAATGTAGCCCCTGAGAGCTACGTTCCAGGAATTCGGCCCTTGGGCTTAAAGAAGCCACTCTTTGGTTAAGATTACACTCTTTTCTTTAAACACCATTTTGATGGTGGGCAGCAGGTGTTCCTCAAGAGGCCAAATTTTGGTCTTGGTACCTCCAGTGGCTGAATGATCAATATAGCATCAATGAACTTGTTTACACTTCTGTAAACAGAGGTGATTTAAAAATAAAATAAAATCAACATATCAATGGCTCCATTCATAGGTGGCCATGTCTGGGGACCCCACAACCTTTTCTAGTGACTATGGGATGCCAGAAACATGGGAATTGGGAAAATGAAACTATTGGGTTACCCTACAGTTTTAAAACTGGGGAAGCATTTCTTCCCTATTTCCCATCATTGGCTCTGCAACAGTTGTAACAGACTTCCCCAAGTTGGTGCCTTCCAGGTGTGTGGGCCTGCAAGTCCCATCATTCCCAGCCAGCATGGCTCTGCTGGCTAGGAATGATGGGAGTTGTAGTCCAACACATCTAGAGGGTAACTGCTTGGGGAAGTCTAAGGGCGTCATTAGACGAGTGTTTTATCACATGCTTGCTACTGCCCATTTATGGATGTTCACGCTACCTTTAGATGATGTCATCTGCCTCCCGCTCCTCCTTGCCTGGTGTTTTCCATCACAAAATGGACCCCGTTTAATCCAACTTTTTTAAAAAACAGAATGTTCCACCATTTCCTGCTGTGTGCAGAAAAAGCAGCATGATAAAAACTGCCCCTGAATGGGCCACGTCGTCTTTGTTTACTTCCTCTTTCTTCTCCGGGTAGAAAGAGGAAGTATCGTGGGACAGGAGCGGGGGTAGAGAACCGTAATCCCCCCATCTGATGACGCTCTGAGCTATAAAGAACTAGTTATAAACCATGTTACTACAGAGAAAAAGGAGGACAGAAAATTTCACAGAGCTTTTGTAGCAATGTTGCAATTAAAGAGAGAGAGAGAGAGAGAGAGAGAGAGGAAGATTTACAGGATTGTATTTAAATGTTATTTGGGGGTGTTGCTGTACTTACCTTATATTATTGGCTATTCATGTTCTGACAGTAATCGCCTGACTCGCAGTGCATTGCCCAGGGAGGAAAGCATGGTGCTTTCCCCTCTGATGGAGACATAAGGTAGGAGTCGCTTTTCTACCTGCATGCACATAAAATGGGTCATGATAAATATATGGCTTCAGCTATGACATGGTTACACAGCTTGACAGCAGTGAATCACTGGACTGCTCGTGGTGACCGAGATGTGAAAAACTTTTGGGCATGAATGGGTAGACTGTTCTGCTTGCCTGAGCACCTGCACTCGAATTGCCTTGTGGGAAAAGATCATGGTTCCCTCTGCCAAGCTGGACAAATGAACTTCCATTGCGTCATATGAATGCTTGTTTTAAAAACACAAATGCTCCGTTGGCTGTTTAGCAATATTTTGTTTTGCCCAGACTCATTCATCCCTGTTCATCATCTACTGAACTTGATAGTACACTTGTTACAGAATCTGAGGGTATTACTGAGACCTGCAACAAATTATTGCAGTGTGGAGAAATCCTGGTCAGAATTCCAGCCAGCCAGCCATGCCCTTTTTGTGGATGTTCCATTCCATTTGCCTCCATGCCCACTGAGCACATTCAGTCTTCATTCAGCTATTTGGAGGGCTTTCCCTCTACTTCTGCAAACCTTGGGGTTCCTCTGAGCCTTCTGATTCCTTGTGGGACATAGTGCTGTTTTGGCTACATAAGGACCAAATTCAGAGACTGAGTTCACTATTAGTATTTAGGATGTCTACAGGTAGGACAGGTTCACAGGTCCTGTGGGATTTTTTATTTTTTATTTTAAAGAGGAGCCTTCCTATTGCATTGCAATCTGCTTTTCAAACTCCTCCAGGTTTCAAAAGTTGGTTTAAAGTGAGGTAGCTGAGTTTCTATTTCATTTTCCTGTCCCTTCCTTTGGAGGAGTTTTTAAAGTACCCCATATCGGAGTAGTTCCTTTTTTTGTCAATGTTTGGAACTGCACTGTTCTCATGTGCTGCACATCTGGATTGATAGCATCACAGGAGCAGCCTGTGGGCCATGAAGCCTGTGATTATTATTATATAATAATGCAAATCCATGAGAAAGAAAACATATTTATGTATGCACAACCTGCTCAAGCCAAATCCTTTCAAATGGTCAGTAAATCTTTGTAAACTGCCCAGAGAGCTTTGGCTATGGGCAGTATATAAATGTAAATAATAATAATAATAATAATAATAATAATAATAATAATAATAATAGGTCAGAACTGAATTGCTGTATTGTGTATAAATTCCAAAATTAAATGAATAGGGCTCATTTTCTTTAAAATATAAGTACAGTACTCATATTGAAACACACAGGGAAACCTTAATTTCTGAAATGCCAGGCTTTGGAGACTTCACAATCCCACATGTGGCTCTGTCAGCTCAATGGGGAGGAAATGTACTCTGCACATGGACAGAGGTACTCTATTTTCATCTGTTCAAGGACAGAGTCCTAGTGCTGTAATTCAGCTCTGGGGCTGAGTTTTAGCTCAAATTAATCCTAAAAAATAAACGAGTTTAATTAACTTAACAATTTACCTCTTTATATTTTCCCAAGTTGAAAGTACTTGTGGACAATCTTTAGGATATTTTTAGGAGGCTTTATCATAGTTCAAGTACTATCACCATATTAAAACAGCATCTATTTTTTTAATACCTAATATCCAAAAGAGTGCAGATTAAATCACCCATTTGTGGTAAATGAGCAGGATCTATTTTTATAAGAGCTTTAATTGCACATTTGTGAATATGACTTCATATTATGCAAATCCATTTTATGAATTCATAATGCAGAAAAGTGCACTGTTGTTCATATTCCTTTTTTTGCCTATGGCATCATTTTTTTAAAAAATGCACGTTTGGTGGTTTATGTCTATTATGTGTAATAAACAAAAGAAACATAGCTACGTTTCCTAGTTCTTGGAGCTGTTTTGTTTTTTTAAAGTCCATTTTGTTGTTCATATACATGTTAGGCTTCACCCAATGTTGTTCCAATGTTACAGTATGTGTGAATTGTTTAAGGTTGCAGTCCTATCCACATTTACCTGGGAGCAAGACTCATTGGGCTGTATCCAGCCTTAATCATGTCTAACTTAAGTCCCATTGATTTCCATGGGTTTACCCTAAGCATGACTAAGTCTAGATCCGACCCATTCAATACAATGGGATGATTTTCTGCGTCAAGATGTTTAGGATTGCACTGTAAGCCTCCCATGCCCAAAGTTCTTAACAAGTTGTTCCAAATATAGCTTGAATTATTTTTAAATGCTGCCTGCTCAAGATCACTTGACGTGGATTATTCCAAAACCCAAAGTCCTTGACCTACCCAATGAAGGGACATCTCAAGAGAGATCATGGGCTTTGAGAACAAAGGAACTGTACCATCTCTGAACTTGTGGGACCAAAGTCAGAGAAGCTCTCTGACCTGACTGAACTAAAGCTACAGCTTAGGCTTTACCTCCCTTACCTATACAACTGTACACATTTCAGGCTCTTCCACCTGGATCAGAAGGTTGGCACCCAGGATAAGGGTTCCCAATTGCTCATACAGAAGCCAGATCTACACCTTGTATCAAATCATTATGATCCCATCGTGGTAGTCCTATATCCCTCTTGCGCATTTTTACCTCACAATATTTGTGGTGGTATGTTTATTTGTTGTGGAATAAAACACAGGAAATAACACAATGAAAGTGGCATATGGAATGTATAATGTGTCCCTACAGTTGTCAGTGCCCTTCAATATGGCTATAAACAGTCGTGTACATCTAGCCAGAGATTATGCACTTACAATTGTACACACATAGAGCCCCGTTCACACCTTTCACTGAACATGCTAAGTCTGGGGCAGGACCAACATACTGGGCCAGCACGATGTTTTGCGGCCTGAAGCAAAGGGAAAAAATTGGCACCTTCCTTACCCCAATCCATGGACTGGGAGTAGATTCTTACTTCAACACTACCAATGGAACCATGTCCACCACACACCTGAGGGGCAGGTTGTGTGGCACACACAGGTTTGTCCTCCAAGACCTTATCGTCACTGTCTGCCCACCCCCAGCATCTGCCAGCATAAGTGGTTGCCTCACTCTGCCTACTGGTAGAGCTGCCCTGTCAGTGGCGGTGACCTTGCTCACCTCTTCACATGTTAAAGTAAAAGCAGTTTGAATGTTAGAACAGGGCTATGCCCTCTGCAAGGCCTCCCCTGAAGCCTATGTAATTTTAGAGAGGTCTAAGGTCAGAGAGATGGTGTTAGTGTTACCACTCATAACGACTGGCGTCAGGGTTCACAGAGTATACCTATAAGAACATCCCAGAGCAGCAGGAAGGCCACTTCAAACCACAAATTCAGAAAAATAAGCCAGGGAAGCAAAAATAATTCAGAACCAAAGGCCTAATGAAATAATGCAGTTATCTTTACAAAATGTCAGAATGCCTGCAAGGTGGAGCCCATATGGATCGCCAATGGAAGGGAGGTCCACAGCCTAGATGCTGCTAGGGAAAAGGTAACCACCAGTTGTATCTCTGATGTTGTGGGACATAAAGCAAGACTTCCAGGGGCAACGTTAGTGGCAGGCTCATATGACAGAAGGCGGTCCTTCAGATACCCTGAGCCCAAAATATGTAGGGTGTAGGAAATACACAGAGCCCCAGAGACTTAAAAATCAGCTTTTAGAGAGTGGACTGGCAGCAAGTCTTATTTGAGTTCCATTTTGGCAAGGTTGTCTTGTGATGTTCCTGGGCTGTCATGCTATGCCTGATCTCTCCTTTGCCACGTACCAAAAGATCAACAGCACACTTTTTTTGGGCCCCTCTTGCGGGCGATTTGATCAGATCAAACAAGGATTTTATGAACCTACAAGGAAGTAATTGTGTAAGTGTGCTGTACTCAACTGTATATAACCCTGGGCTCCTCTAAACAAGCAATTTATTGGATGCTCGTGATTGACCACTCATGGAAGTTTTCGGATTGATTTCATAATGTCGTCAACAACCAGGACGTCTCTCGCAGAATCCACTGGAATTCACTGGGTAAAAAGAACCACTTTTAAAGTGGTAAATAGCCACGAAACAGCATGATCCTCTGCCACTAGATGGCACTGACTACACAGAACTCAATGAAACCAAACAGAGCGGAAGTATTCAATTCAAACCCCTTGTTGCCCATGTCTTCCTGTGTAATGCAGCCCATAACAATCGCGCCAAAGAACCAGGGTAAACAGCGCGATTTCTCTTAATGTAGAGACACTCTCAGATCCTTTAAAATGCATTCACTGAATGCATGGGGAAAGCAGGGTTGTGTATACAGGCGTTGCCTGCATGTGCATAAGTTTTGAATGCACAGCTGGTTGTATGGGCTCCTGATTAGGAAGAGTCTTATCATTGCACAGTTCACACCTGGAGCTCCATTCACACCTTCCATTGCATGTGTGTTGCTCAGGTCAGGGGTTAGCAAGCACTTGATCCCACTTCCTCCCTCCATGCCTGCAGTGAATGCGTTTTGAAGGTGCAGGCAGGACTCCTCAAATATAATTCATTAAAACAATTTAAATTGTCCTAGTATAGTCCAGCAACAATCATGCAGTTGCCCTTTAAGATGTCTGCAGGTTATTTCCATTTCCTTTCCTGTTTATTGTCCAAATACAATTCTAAATTTGTTTAATTTTGTTGTTGTTCTAATTAGCAGCATGCCCCTTATTTGCCGAGGAGGTACACAAACACACAGGCAGGAGTTTAAGATGGTAAATGGTTCATCCATTAAAAATTCGATTTCCTTTCTCTGCATGTTCAATTCATTTAAAAGCTGGATTGGGGGTGGAGTGTGGGGTAGGAGGCTGAGGAGGGGGTGGCTTGGGTGGGGGGGGGGGGAAGAGAAGAGACCTTGGCACAGAGCAGAATTATGCAATGTCATGGGCACATTAACATTTGGATCAAAATTTTACATTGTGTCAACTCAGTAAATAGTATAAATGGTTCAGATTTGCAATAAATAATTGTCTATTAATACTCTGGCATGGTGTAGCAAATTAAAGTCTCACTCCAGTAAGCACAGTTGTAAGCTGGAGCCAGGGCCTGGAGAAAGCAACTGCCTTACAGTATTACACCAGAAAGGAGATTATGGTGGATGGAGCATCTTCCTAGCAGCAACAGCAATTTGAAACAGCAAATGGTTAGAAGCATTGGATGTGAGTGGCTACTCTCAAGCTGTGGGCGATATGTACAATCCACAGAAAAGCATGCCTACATCCCCTTGCATTCAGTAGGACCCACAACCCAATCCCTAACCATGAAACCATATTAGTTTTAGTGGAATTGACTTCCAAGTATATGTGTGCAGGATTGCATTTAGACGTCCCTGTTTTGTCAACTGTCTTTCCACCGATGTCATTTCAGTAAGACGGTTGTGGCATGAGAAGCTAAAGAGAGCGTTCTCGTCTGTGCATTGGTTGAGTGGGACAGGGCAGGCATCAAGGATAGACATGGTTGGGTACTTACTGACCCCCCACCCCCATCTTGACAAGAGCCCCCTAGAGTTGCTCCTCCTTTTCTCCATTACAACCTGCTCATTACACTTCCTCTGACCCACACAATGGTGGTGGGGAGAAGGAGAAGTAGTAGATGCCACTGCTTTTTCCTAAACTTGTCGTGATCTGTATTCTCCTATTTTTCCTTTTGCATTGGCTCACAAAAAAAGAATGGGGAAAACATAGATGTACTCCCTATGTACTTCCTTAGTGGCAAACAATAGATGATAGCCCAAAGGAATGTACAGTAGATCTCTCCATAAGTCACAAGAGCCTCTACTCGAAGCACGAGGATCAACAGAATCCTGCTGTCCAGTCACTGCTTGGGGTGCAGCTGAACAGGCTACAATGTCTCATTTCGATGGGATGGGCAGTTGCCAAACCTAGGTGCAAGCAGCAGCATATTTCTTCTGATGATGTGAAGGTATGGCTCCAGGTGGAGTTTCTGTGCTACCAGATATCAGTGGAGTAGAAAACTGCCAGCCTTGACTCATGCTCCAGGCTGGAGGGCCCCAAGGAGGGAAGGAACCCCATGTAGGTCAGCCCTACACCTGGAATTGCAAATTGTACTCACCCATTGGCGGATTGACATGGGAGGATGTTACTGGGTGCAAAGCCTCCTGCTGAGCAAAGTGCTCTGGATCTGTCATGGAAGTGAGTGTCGAAGTGAGACTAACCAGCTTAAATGAAGCTAAAACCCTACTTAATGCTCAGTCACAATCTGCTGCTTGTTGGAGCAACATATAGATAAGTTTGTCTGGCTTCCCTCTCCAGTACCAGTCAGTGCTCACAACGATGCTGTCCAATTCCTGTTTCTACCTTCCTGGGAAACCTGACTTGCTCAAGCAGAACAGAACAGCATCGGGCTGGTGCTAGGTTTGAGGGCAGCTTGGACAGGTTGTCCTTCAGTTGCCCCCCTGCATAACCTTATAGCAGGGTCAGGAACCAGCACACAGCATGAAGAGCACTGTATGATAAAAAAGAAAAGAAATATCTTAAAAGGAGGCTGGCATCAGCAGGGTTGTGCTTTCTGATGCCTATGGACCTGATATTTGTTCCAACATGCTGGGTACTTATGCTGAGACTGCAAGGTACCCTTGTCTTCATGTACAGCTCAGAATAACATTATACACCCATGTGAACTTGGGTCAATCAAATGGTAGGCAAATAGTGGACTGGTGTCAATAGTGACTTGCAGGCAGGTGGTTTTGACTATTGGGATTGGTAAGATGAAATGGTATGCCTATGTCTGATTCATGAGTAGACAAGTCCTTCCATTGCAACATTTTCACTATGGGAGCTATGGTGAAATTCTTTTAAGAAACTCTGTATTACTGGAAGTAGCCTTGTGCGCTTGAGACAATGGGTCCCTTGAAAAACATCTAACAATGAGCGATACAAACCTAGCCTTTAGTGAGATGCCCTTAAAATTCATGTCACCTACCCTCCTATAAGATTCAATGGCTACCCATCCACCCATAATTTCTATATCCATTGGGACCATTCATATGGAATAGTTGTCTTATTTTATTTCCTCTTTTACTACGGAATTCCAAGATCCAGGCCATAGAAATCTCTCTCTCTCTCTCTCTCTCTCTCTCTCTCTCTCTCTCTCTCTCTCTCTCTCTCTCTCTCTCACACACACACACACACACACACACACACACACACACACTCCTAGCATAATGATACAGAAGCATAAATTTCAATTTTGATTTCTAAAATTCATCTCATACACCTCTGTCACCTCTCCCAAACACACAGAACTTTGATGTTTAGCAATGCCTTGCCCCATTTTTCAATTTTCTCTTAGCGTATTCTTTTGACAGGCATTAATTGCAGAGTTGCTGTGCAATAATGCATGTTATTACATGGCCAGCTACACAGTAACTTCACTGGGAGCAATGGTAATTACAGAGTAAATTGTGTTAATGCCCCTGTGTTATTATTTGGTAACTGTGCAATTACATTGGGTGACCTGTGCAAATCGGATTCCCATTCCTATTTCCCTTTGCCTTATGCACAGAGTAATGGAAAATACATGCGAATATCTGTAGGGGCCCTTGAGTGTGTACATTTCTAGGTGTCGCTCCAAACCCCAACCTCACAGGTAGTAATTTCAAATTAGTATATTTCAGAAGCGACAATGATGTAAAAAATAAAAGCTGACTGGAATCTTTTAAGAAGCATAGGTTACCCCACCCCTTTCTACACGTTCATGATAAAACTATCTTCCAGCTCAAGGAGCTGATGGATGGAAGACAGTGATAGTGATATAGGGTTAGATCCAGACTTTGTCATAGTTAGAGAAGAAACATTGGAATCAATGGGATTTAAGTTATCCATAATGAACTGAAGTCCAATTGATTTCAAGGGGTGTACTCTATGAGTAAGTCTGGACCCAGCCCAAAATATGCAACTCATTAGTAGGACCATTATGGTACTTTCTAAATAACAACTGAATCAGGTGCACTCTCTCCCCTCCCATTCTTTGGTCCCTCCTTCTCTCCCATTTTATTTTTCTAGTATTATTACCATAAAAATGGATATAGATGCATATAGTGAGATTTTGAATTAGTGCAAGTTCACTCATGCAAAGTCTTTATAGATCTGGAAATCATGGAAACAATGCTGATGCATCATGGAGAGAAGACTCATCAAAATACCAACCATTCATCTCTCTCTCTCACACACACACACACCCCAATGGAAAGTTATAGGCAAGTCTTTTATTCATCTAATTAAAAATATAAATAAAATGGTCCCTGATGGAGCTTCTGACAGGCTATTGTGAATGCATAATTGAATCAACTGTAACTGTTGTTCCAATATGTAATATAAAAGGAATAAAGAGGAATCAAATTTGTCTAATATTCTTCACTTGATTGCTACAGTTGAATCAGTATACTTTCTTTTATACTGATTGATCTTCTAATATCTCTTTTTAAAAAGTATTACTTTTAACTAACAGTGTTACCTAATTCTTTGATGTGGCCATAATGACTGGGTCTTGCTATTTACTGTTTTACTCTGTACAGCACCATGTACATTGATGGTGCTATATAAATAAATAATAATAATAATAATAATAATAATAATAATAATAATAATCTATAGCCGAAGCTAGCCTGACTTTGTGCACTGAAGAGGCTCTTGCAAATTTGATTAGCCAGTATCATTCAGATTTCAGTGTGCCCCAGTGTGCAGAGTAGAGGCATGTAAGATCAACCAAAGATACCACATGGCAAATCAGTAAAACAACTCAAAGCCCAATGTCATATACTACACAAGTGTGTGCATGTGTATGGTGCGGAAAGACAAATTAAAAGGTTAAATTAAAGCACACCACATTTAAATTATATATTTATAATTTGTCAGGCTAGGAACATTTCAGGGTGGAATTTTATTCACTTATGCAGAATATTAATCTCAGCGGTGAGATCCTGCTTAATATTTACTAGGGGTGTGCAAAGTGGGTCTTCTCTGCCTTGAAATTTCATCTAGAACTCCATAGAAGTGATTCTCTGCCTCGATTTGGGAGTGCCCCCCCTCCCCTCTCTCCGTCTTGTCAAATTACCCGTCAAAGAACCGTTCAGTATTTGGGTAACTGGTATTAACAGAAATGCTTACAGCTCCCTCATTTTTAAAGATAAAGCTCAGCAGAGTGATAGCTCCTAAGGAGGGCTTTAGCCCCACCAAGTTTGAATCAAGTCAGTTCATGCTTTGATTTTTTAGGAATTTTAAATGGAAATTAATAAAAATGCTTACATCTGCATAATTTTTTACAGATAAAGAGGTGAAACTTGGCAATGTGATAGCTCTTAAGGTGGGCTTTAGCCATGCCAAGTTTGAATTAGATCCTTTAATGCTTTGATTTTTTAGGATTTTTTTTTTAAAAAAACACCCCACTCCAGCCTTCTCCAACCTATTGCACTCCAGATCTATTGGACGGACCCCACCCTCCCTGCACCCAGCCACTGAAATAAAGAGCCTGCCTGTGCTTGACTCAGGTGTAGAAACTTTCTCGCTCACCATGCCAGCCAACCAGCCCAGCAGCACTTTCACACTGTGGAAATGTGAATGATTGACATCTATGAGTCTGAGCAGAAACACACTCCCCGCCCCCCACGGCCAGAATCAGAAGCCAGTTAGTGTTTCCTACTCCCCCAGACACTGCAATTGGAGGCGAACACGGTAAGGGACAGCGCTGTGGCTATTCCTAATTGGTTAGCTACAGAGGTCAATATCAAAATATAAAATATGGTTTTATACTGTTGTTTTATACTTTGTATGTTTTTAATTTTTGTGAACCGCCCAGAGAGCTCTGGCTATTGGGCGGTATAGAAATGTAATAAATAAATAAATAAATAAATAAATAAATAAATAAAGCTACCCCTCACCCCACTCAGCATCTTCCAAATATGGAGATATTCAATTCAGAGACACAAACACACACACACATACACCAGGATAATTCTGGAGACTTTAGAAGGTCCAGTTGGGCATGTCTCCACTCTGATATTAATCAATGGGTTTGGAAGCAGCCAATCTCTGCTCTGGAAGATCAAATGTTCCATGGATGTTTGCAGTTACCAAATAATTCTGGGGTGGAGTGCACACCCAGGACTGGTGCCAGACTATTTTTCACCCTAGGCAAGGCAAGCTACTTGCCGCCCCCCCCAAAATGGCCAAATTTGATTTTTAAGAACAGATGTTTTGTAGAAAAAATAAAAAGCACAAAACTTGAAACTGCTAAATTTATTATGTTTTTTCCCTTAAAACAGCTAATTTGTATAAAACTTTGACCCTTAAAGGTCAGTACGGCACCCCTCTGAGGTTTGTGCCCTAGGCAACTGTCTAGTTGGCCTAATGGTAGTGCCGGCTCTGTGCACACCCCTAATATTTACTAGGGGTGTGCGCTATGCACCGAAAATCCGGGAGTCCGATGGATCTCTGACGAACTTCTGAAATCAGGGGGCAGTTAGGGGGCAGTTTTAAAACCGTTGGAAACCTGCAGTGCAGTTTGAAGATTATTCGAAGCCCCGAATGGATCCATAGGTATCCAAAGGTTTTTTAGTCGACGTGAGGGCTCATTTCATGTTGATGGATAGCTAACTGAACTTTTCCATATTAGAAAGACGCTGAGAGGTGAAGGGGGGAAAATGTTTTGAGATAGACATCTGTGGCTAACCAATAGCCACAGTCTTCTCCCTGTCCCTCCTCCAATCACGTTGCTTAGGAGGAGAAAATTGCAAATGATAAAACCCCTCTACAACAGCTTTCCCTAACCTGGGTGCCCTCCAAATATTTTGGGCAACAGCTCCCGTCATCCCTGACCATTGGCCATGTTGGCGGGGGCTGATGGGAGCTGTAGTCCCAAACATCTGAAGGGCACCAGGTTGGGGAAGGCTGTTTTGACCCTGGAATTCCATGAAGGAGGACAGAACAGGAGATGTCCTTCTGCTCTGCACTGCCCTTCTCCCTGGCCCCTTTATCTATCCTTTAAAGAGAAAATGCGATGTTCATTCCAAGAGGAGGACACTTTTCAGTCATCAGCCTCTCTCTTGCCCATATCTCTTGGTGGTTGTTTGTTACAATTTTTTCCATATGAATCAATCACGTGACCAAGTTATGTTGAGAGTGGTACAATGATCTTGGCAGTTCCTAGAATAAGCTAATTCTGATCTGCCAACATTTCTTAATAACTTAGGAAATTTGGATTCTGTATTCCAGTTTTGAAGCCAAAATAGAGCATGGAATTCATGCTAGGTATGTGCAGAGAAGTAAATGGGATAAAATTCTTAATTGAGCCTGTTTCACACCTAATGATCCTTCATCAGGAAAATTCAGAACATAAGAACATAAGAAGAGCCCTGCTGGATCAGACCAAGGGCACAACTAGTCCAGCACTTTGTTCACACAGTAGCCAGCCAGCTGCTGACCAGGGACCCACAAGTAGGACACTGTGCAACAGCACCCTCCCACCCATGTTTCCCATGGTGTGTTTTTTAAAGTCTAAAATCTAAAATTTATTAAAGGCTGCTTAATAAACATAGCCAGAATATTATCAATTCCACCCAGAGCATGTTCAACTATGAGCCAATGTTCAAAATGCCTTCCTTAAAACTGAACCAAGACTAATATGGAAAATCTTAGTACAGATTGAACAAAGACGTATTGTTTTTTAAAATGTTTTTACTTACTTATGGTGACATTCCCCCCCCCCCCCACCATTTTCGACACCTGTTGCAGCCCTTCTTTAGGAAAGGCTTACAGCAAGATATTGGGCTGCCTTTACTGGCTGAATACTCCTTCATATGCTCTCCCCTGTTTTGTTCCACCACTCACAAAAATATTCAAATCATATAAAAATTGGGCAGAAAATTGTTTCCTTACATCATTGCACCAGCATGTCACTTTTTGTTTTGACTGGAATGACAATGAGACGATTCATCTTTCAAGGGGTAAAAATTCCGTTTTACTTCAGGAAATGTCAAGTTGGAAACAGCCAAATCAGGCCAATGAAAATATTATTATTATTTGTTAAAAGAAAAGTTTACCATTTCCGATAGGAAAAATCTCCACCTCCTAAATACAGAATTATACTAATAAATGAATATTTTTACTGCAATTTAGAAGGCTTTATCCCCTCAGATATAGCTGTTCTTAATAATATTTATGTAAAACTTATGCCAAAGCCTACAAAGGTCTTTTAATTTTTTTAAAAAAATTGTCAATATACTCACTTGGGGGAAAGCTCATAAAATTCAGTTTCACCCACAATCTGGACTATGGTCTGCCAAGCTCCACATAAATAAATCATCGAGTCATTTTTGGCATCCTGTGGGCCAGAAGGAATATTTTCCTGGGTAGATTTAAAGAGACATTGTTCTATAAAATATAGCTGCTGCAAACCCTAGACTGCAATGATGAAGTATGATTTTGTCACTTATTAGAATTTTTGAAGGCTGATCCCCTAAATAATAAAGTGACAACAAAAAACCTGTTCATTGTAAAATTACCATTGCTTTTTTATTTCATCATGAATTTTCTTTTGATACCCCCCCTGCCCCGCCTTGACTCAATAAGAAAGGAAATATAAATGGAAGTCTAAAGATGCTGTTACATGTTGCTCTGTGAATTTGTTTCTTACAGCACAATCCTGTGCATATTTACTCAGAAGTAAATCTTATAGGATGCTGTTCTATATACACACTTTCTTGGGAGTAAGTTCCAATGAACTCAGTGGGAGTTACTTCTGAGTGGACATGAATAGGATTGCATCAATAGTGTGCTCAAATAAAATATCCATAGCATTTGTTGGGTTGAATGTAGACTTAGTCCTGCTTAGAATGGATAATTGAAATCAGTGGAACTAGTCATAACAATTAAATCCCATTGATTTCAATTGGTCAAACAGGACTAAATCTGCAACAAACCTCTTTACAGAGAATGCTTTTAATTGTTTAGATCAGTGATGCTTCAGCCTCCCTCTTGTCAATATCGTTGTCAGTTTCATCCTCTCCACACACTACTTTGTTTAGCCCAACTGAGATGCATTTTGTACTTGTCAAGAAATTGTCAGTTCCCCCACTCCTTACTCTGGAAATGCAAACTGGAAGGTGAAACTGACAAGTTGTTTGGCAAGCAAGGAATATGGCTCTGCTGCACTAAAGGAAGTAGTGTTTGGGAAGGACTTGCACATGAACACCAATTTTTTTTAAAATGACGACACCATTTGTGCAAATTTCAAGATCCCAAATTTTTTTGTGGGTGAGGTGGGGTGACAAATTACAAGTTGTGCAAATTGTAATTTGTAGAAATGGCAAAACCTGAAAAATGCATAAAATATTTCCAGAATTAGGGCGGGGAAAAACCCACTACAGGGTGCCGCCAATAGAACAGAATTCCCAGCATTGCACAATCCTGACCGCTTTAAATGGGACAGCCTTGGGCCTTTACAAAAGTAGGTTTTAATTAGTTAAAAATAACAAAAAATAGGACTCGAGTCAAATTAATGCATCCTGCCCAGTGTTTCATGTTGTGATTTATTTACCTGGCCCTTTTAAAATCTTCACAGCCCGATGCTTATATACCATGGGGATTGGATTATTTATCGCTTCCAACCAGATGAGTTGAGAAAAGTCTACAGTACAGAGAAATCATGTGGTTGAGCGTTCCTACTTTAGACTGCAATATCTCATATTTGAATGCTTCGCTAGCTAGAGATGTGAAGGCCTGGGGGAAAAACTCCAAAATATCCACACACACCCAGGACAGGTTTTTTTTTTTCTTGAAAAACTGGAAAAAATGAACAGTGTTGGATTATGAAATAATTTCTTTTAGAATGATAAGACAAGGTGCTGAAAATATTTTTACCCAGCTTTTACTCCACCCAAATGATTTCTTAAAAATCTGTAATAAGAAAACTTTTATAGAAAGATTAGAGACGTAACATTTCTAGAAACAATGAAGCCATGGGAAAATGTTTCTTTTTAGTCTTCTTTGTAAGGGCTTCATCCCACATACCCATTTCCCTTGAATTATCCCCATAGCGTAAAGCTGCTGCTGTTGTTGTTAGCTAAATCACATCCCGGGCGGCAGCGCTCCTAAGATCCTTTGCATACCAGGAAAGGGTTTAAGGGGGAGAAATGTAAAAAATCCTTTTAAAAAATCTGGTTCAAATTTGGTATGCTTAAAGCCCTCCTTAATATCTATTACTGTGCCAATTTTGATGTCTTTGTCTTTAAAACTTATGCAGATGTAAGCATTGGTTTAATTTGTACTTTAAACATATCAAATCATCCTCCTGCGCCCCCAGTGGCTGCTTGGAGAACAACAAAAGATTCGCTTCTAAAGAGGTATTAAAATAGGTGGGTTCTTTTATATATGAAGCACAATTAAAGCAGGACGCATGGGAGTACTTCACAGTCAAAGCAGATTATAAACTGGAAAACTTCGGAGTCCTTTGCACGCAATTCGCAGTGATTGCACAGTATAACCCTGGTGTGATGAAGCTATAAGAGTCCCAGCATAGTTATTTTCCCCATTCCTTATTAAAATTATTGATTTAATGTATCTTTTACTAATAGACGTTTAGGGATACACCAAGGCAGGATCTACACTACTGTTTTATAGCGGTATTAGAGTGCACTGACAACTGTTGGGGCCCAGGACACATTCCATATACTGTTTTCAAACCATTTTCAAAGTGTTATATCCTGCTTGGTGTCGATTTGGCCAAGTCTGTTTCCCAACATGTGAGTCGCATCACTATAATATGGAAGAGAATGTGCATTCTTGACAGTTTAGGTTTTGTTCTATAAGTCCTGTGATTCTGGGCTTGTTCTAGTTAGATGCTGTAGCAGTCAGTTAATGAAATTCTAATCTATAAATGCCAAGTGAAAGAAACACTGGGTCTGTTCAGACGACACACTAATCCATGGTTAGGCTGTTAACCCTGTTGCAGCAAATGGTTAGTGAGCATGTTTAAACCATGGTTATGTAGCCACATGGTTAGGAATGGTTCACATGACACACTAAGTCATGGTTCACATGCTAAGCCATAATGTTTAGCTCAAAATGCTTAACCACTGTGGCTTAGTGTGTTGTCTGAACAGGGTCACCATACCCATATTATCCTGCCGCTGCTATCAGATGCAACAGAACAGAATGTGCGTTATCCCACCCATCTTTCTTTCTTTATTCTTTTTCTTTTTAATTAAATTTGAGGCTTGGATCAATAGAACTCACTGCCACATTTTTTTTAAAAAAGTTCTCAATTAGACCTCATGACTAAGGAATGCTGACTCAGCTAAAAACTTTTTTAACTGCTGCTACTAGAATAAACTTTCTCTACCTAAAAGAAACTCAGTAGCCTGGTTCCTATGGCATAGGCTAGAGACAACCTTTCAAAATGAACAACAACAAAAACAGATATTCATTAATAGAAATTATTTACAAAAGTAAATAAAATGCCACTCTTCAAATAATAGGTTGAGATTGCTTAAAGGTTCTTAAATTAAAAATGTTTACTTACCATTGAGTCTTTTCCAGCTAAATAAAATCTCAGTAATTTTCCCTTTAGAGAGATTTCCCTAAACCCCAACCCACAAACAGGTGCAGGTTTAGGAATTTCCCTAAACTTCCTTACAAAAAGGAGCAAACTCTGCACACCACTCTCCCTCCGCCTCCAGTTCTTCTGGATTTGGTGTGATTCTGATATTTAAGGGAATACTTGCTGAAGTTCCCTCTGGTCAGAATAAAATAGGAACTTAAAAATTATTATGTATAACTCATAATGCATTTGCTCATAACATTATCATGTTTTGTTTATTAAATTTAAAAGTATAGTTTATTTTGACAATAATTATGAATTTACTAACTGGGTTTCCTTTTAAAAGTTTTTAATTTTAATGTTAATTTTATGAGTAAACCAAGTGAAGACCTTTTTATTTTCTCAGGATTTTAACAGTTTATCATCTTAGTTTTTTAATTTTGCTGTTTTAAATCTGTATTTTAAATCTGTATTTTAAATCAGGGACAAAACTTTCATACATCCCTAAAAGATAACACACACACACACTTGATTCCATCCATGAAGGAGCAAAAGATGCCTGACAATACATGAAACACAGAAATAATGGATTTAACATAATCTGTACATTCCTATCTGAAGGACATCAGGTTGAGGAAGGGTGTATTAAAGCAAGAAAATGACTTTAGTTCTATAAAGAGTGCTACAAATAAAATATTGCTTATTTTTCAATTTCTCCCCCAAATTTCCCTCCCTCCCCCCAAAATGCCCCTCAGAAAAAAATGGCCTTCCCCCATGGTTTCAAAATTTTACATCTGTAATCTAAAAAACAAAAACAAACCCTCTTGAAATGTAGTTTTAAAAAGTGTGAAAAGCAAAAGCTTTGCCTTTCCCCCCATCAACCACTATTCTGTGGGTATTAGATTTTAGATTTATAGAATCCGAAGGCCAATTCCGACTTCACAATGTCAATGGGCATCCGTGAGTCTTGGGCTTGTGTGCTACCCAGTTCTCTCCTTTGGTCTGGCCACGAGGAGGAACTTGAAAGCTTTGGCTTCCATTTGTTTCAGCCTGATGATGTGGACAAGACGCTTGGATCAGTCCGTCCTACCACTTGCAAGCTTGACCCTTGCCCACCTTGGCTAATACGATTGGGTGGGTCCAGGGGGTAGTAAGTACCTCACTCTGTCAGGGATTGGTGCCTGCTGCCTTGAAATCTCCTGAAGAGGCCCTCCCTGGACCCAGAGGTATGTGAGAACTACCGCCCTATCGCTAATACCCTCTTTTTGGGTAAGTGCTTGAGTGTGTGGTGGCTGGACAGCTTCAGACGTTCTTGGAGGAAACTGATTATCTGGACCCAGTTCAGTCTGGTTTCAGGACAGAGCATGACACTGAAATAGCCTTGGCTGCGCTGACTGACTGGAGGCTGTAATGGGCTGGATGAGGGTGAATAAACTGAAGCTGAATCCTGATAAGATGGAAGCTCTGTGGATTGGTGGTGAAAGACAGGGGGAGTGCTACCCTGTTGATCTTCCTGGATCTCTCAGCAGCTTTGGATACCATTGATCATGGTATTTTACTGGATCGGCTCTGTAAGATGGGAGGAGGCACTATGTTACAATGGTTCCTCTCCTACTTGTGGGGCCGATTCCAGAAAGTGATATTGGGGGAATCCTGCTCCACCCCATGGCTATCAAGCTGTGGGGTGCCACAGGGTTCTATTCTATCCCCCATGCTGTTCAACATCTACATGAAACCACTGGCTGAGGTCTTTAGGGGTTTGGGGGTTGGGTGTTATCAGTATGCTGATGATACTCAGCTCTACTTTTCCTTGTCGTCCGAGTCAGCTGGGGCAGTGAAAGTGCTGGACCAGTGCCTGGAGGCTGCAATGGGCTGGATGAGGGCTAATAAACTGAAGCTGAATACTGATAAGATGGAAGCTCTGTGGTTTGGTGGTTGCTGAGTCCGGGAATTGGGTAAGCAACCTGTTCTGGATGGGGTTGCACTCCTGCTGAAGGAGCAAGTGTTTAGCTTGGGAGTAGTAGATCCATCCTTGTCACAGGAGGTCCAGGTGGACTTCGTGACCTGGAATACTTGAGGTCAGCTTCAGCTGATCCGCCAGCTATGCCCTTTCCTGGACAGGGACAACCTACCCTTCAGTAGTGCATGCACTCTTAAGTTCCCAAATAGAACACTGCAATGCACTCTGCATGTGGCTGACCTTGAAGACGACTCGGAAGTTGCAGCTAGTGCAAAATGCAGCAGCTAGACTGCTGACCGGTACATCCCACAAAGACCATATAACACCAGTCTTAAAGGAATTGCACTGGCTGCCTATATGCTTTTGGTTGGCATTCAAGGTGTTGGTAATGACGTTTAAAGCCCTAAACAGCTTCGGACCTCAGTACTTGAGAGAGCACCTCTCCCTATATATGCCTGCCCAAGACTTTAGATCTGTTGGAAGAGCCCTCCTCCACGTTCCACCAATGCGAGGCATATGCTGTGGTTGGACGTGGGAGAGGGCTTTCTCTGTGGTGGCACCCCGGCTGTGGAATGCCCTCCCCTTGGAAGCCCGACTGGCTCTGGCACTGGCTTCATTTCAGTGCCAAGTTAAGACATGGCTTTTCAACAAAGCCTTTGATGGCTAAATTCACCAAGTCTGTACATAGTTTTGATTGTTTTAATTGCTTTTACTGTTTTTAAGTTCTATACTGGTTTTAACTTATTTGTTGTTTAATTTGTTTTTAGCTGTATATATTTATTGTTTTATATTGTTTATATGATTTTACCCATATGCCACCCTGAGATCCTTGTGATATAGGGCAGGATACAAATGTTTTAATGAATAAATAAATAAATAAATAAATAAATAAATAAATGGCTTCTTTCCAAACTGCAATCCACAGAGCTTCTCTCGGAGGGGGCACACGGAGCACAGTCTCTGAAGGTTAAGAGATTGGTTTGGTTCAGACATAACATTCTTGGCTAAATAAGCCATTGTTAATTCATCTGGGAATGCATGTCAGGCTTACAGGCGTCCCCCTTGCTCCACACTCCCCCCTTCACTCCTGTCATTGTGTGCTGACTTTAGCACTTAAATCCTAGTCTCTTTAAACCACAGCTCCTCATTACATCTAAAGTCGGGAACTGTGGTTTCATGTTGGTTTACTAACCAGGCTCAGAAACCATGGCTTGATCTTAGTTTAAGACCTTAATTAGTAAATTGAAATTAAACAGAGTTCCCAATTTGGGTTGTGACAGGCAACTGTGGTTTAAACAGACCAGGACTGACGTGCTGAAGCCAGGGTGCAAAGGGGGGGGGGGATGTTCAAGCATGATGCTTGTTTGCGGATTAATCAACTATGGCCGTAGCTAGACCTAAGGTTTATCCCAGGATTGTCCTGGGGTCAAACCTGTGCATCTAAGTGCCACACAGGGCATCCAGAGCTCAGGCAGGGATGAACCCGGGATGATCCTGGGATAAACCTTAGGTCTAGCTACAGCCTATGGTTTATTGAGGCAAGAATGTTATGCCCGAAAAGGCCCATTGTGTGCTGAGGCTGCTGAGACGTTTTTGTATCACTAGCAATTCTTCCTTGGTTATCTTTAGTTTCATGACTTTCTACTTGCTAATAGCAATTGTAATAAAATGTAATTGATTTCAATACTAAATGGTTAGCACAAAGCATCATTTACTCAGCTATTCTACTCCTTTAGTTCTGAGGTGGCTTTAATAAAGGAAAAAGCAGGAAAGCCCATACCTATTGAGAAATTTCTGCTAGGCAGTTAACGGGTTAAGGATCATTTGCATAAATTAGCAAGTTTTACAAATGAATTCACCTACGGAAAGTGAGACATGGGACACTGCATGTTAATAATTGACGTGCTATATGAAATGCAGTGTTCTTGAGGGCAAAATTGAGCTCCACGACGTTGCTATTAGAACCAGTGGAGCAGCAAACGCTGGGAAAAGAAATACCATTTCATTCGGCAAGTTACCGCTCCTGCATAACAACGATCTTTCATTTTGATGAAGTCCTTTCTAATAAAAACAACCGGTCAGATTTTACACAGACAGGGAGAAGCAGAGAGGAGGGGGAGGAGCACTAGGGGAAATCCAGTTGTCAACAATATTGGACAGGAAATGAAAATGAAAAGAGGCCTTTATGATGTGGCCGGAACGCCGGCCAGGACTTCATTGCATTCTGCTTCGAAAACAATCTTCCATTTTCCTCTCCTTTTTCTTTTTTTGGGGGAGTAAAAAACAACAACAACCCCAAACTCCTTACTTTTTAGGTTTGCTAAACACTTTCACAAGATTATGCTGAGTGGAAATTACAAACGGCCTATTTCCCCCCCCCCCCCACTTTTGAGTTCCCTGCTGCAACGTCAGCTAAATTGCACAATAAAGATAAGTGATCCGGTTAGTTATCCCCTGCTGTCCTGTTCAGTTTAAGAACACGTTAGGTTACCAATATTGGTTCCGATACAGAAGTAATGAGTTTCATAAGGTGCTCTTGCCAGTCATTCAATGTGGCTTTCGCTGTGTGCCTTAAGTCCAAATTATGCATTCGCAAAGGGTTGGAAACAAATCTGTTCTTAATAATGTGCCATGGCACAATTTAAAATTAGCTTAAAGTGAATTAAATCATTCTGACCATGATCTACTTTACCAAGTTCACACAGAGTAAGTATGCCATATCAATTAAATCTCAATGAACTGCAGCAGCCAATAAAACATCCTCCAGCCATCGGTAGTATTTCCAGCTATCTTGATGGCAGAGTTATTGCCATTAATCTGAGCAGAAACCCAAAATCAAATATTAGAGGTTGTCCAATAAACTGTCCACACTGGCTAACAAAACTGCCATTAGCCCTTTGTTAACTCCATCCTTCTGCTATTCTTCCTGCTAGTTGGAATTTCCGCATGGGAGGGCATTCTAATCTTCATACGAAGACATATATTTTACCCAATGCTATTGTATTCTGTTTCACAGCATATACATTTGATAGATAATGTAAGTACTGGACACAGGTTTGGGGATTAGAGACGAAGATGGGCAATCAATTGCCTAAAGGGCTACTCCAGATGATTTGATTCTTGGTGTTGGTTTATCCTACTTAAGGATGGACGGATCTGTCAATCTCATTCTTGCTGAGATACTCAGATGTTTAAATGCAAGCTGGTTACATCCTGTTTCCAAATGAGTCTATGATTTTTTAAAAAGAAAGCAAGCTGTATGGAAATCTGTACTTGTGTGTGTGCATTTTTCCTAATGTACACATTTTTGTGAACATTTTTTTTTAAAAAAACCCCACCACATATGCAAATTCCATAGTTTATCTTGGCAGCCTGTGAAGAAGATTATTATTATTATTATTATTATTATTATTATTATTATTATTATTATTATTATCCTTCCTTAATCTCCTACTGTTTAGCTTCATAGCATGACTCCAGATTCTAGTATTATGAGAGTGGGGAGAAAAATGATTGTATGCCAGCTGTCAAATAGTGTCAAATGTTATGAAATGCCAGTATTTTTCAAATGTGTTTTTGTGTGTGAATTTGTGTGTGCGTGTGTGAGAACACCCCAGACTCTTTAAAAGCTTATTGGGGTTCCCCAATGACAGCAGACAACCTGTCTAGAAAGACAGTATGACCACCAGTAGCAATGTTCCTTTGCAATGCACTGCCACAGGGGAAAATCGGGAGTCTTCAAGGTCATGCTCTCAATGGGCACTGGTGAAGACCTTGGAAGTCCCTTGCAAATTATCTGTGAAATCTCTGACTGGCCTACCATATAGAGATAGTATAATGATTACTGAAATAATGTATGTGGAGTTCTTTAACCATTAGGTAATATGGAATATGAATACTAAGCTATTATTTTGAGCTAAATGGGCGAAATAGTTGGAGGAGAGTGGGCCAAATAGTGGGAGAAGCAGCAGGTCATGAAGAATGGTTGGCAGGGAGGAACATCTAAATGATCACAGTCAGGGAGGATGGGCAGAAGACGTAAGCAAGGCATGGGAATTTCAGGAGTTGGTAGAAGTTGCTTAAGGCACCACACTCCACTTCCCAACTAATCTGTGTCCAACAACCCTCAGAATTCTGGGTTGTCAAATCATACTAGCTAGTAAGACAAACATGTGGTAGGCCCTTTCACAAGTGGAGTTTACCTGTGACAATCCCCTGCACACTGAGAAAATAAAAACCTTGTGTTCTAATCAGCCATAGCTCTGGGGTATACAATGGGAACATTGTTGCTGAGTTACTTACATAGCACCTCAAAGATATTTCTGATTAGTTCTAGGGATGGGGAGAAATGTGTCTGGCTCACATTTTAATGTGTATTTAACTAATTTTGCATTTTCGGGCCAATATGCAAACCAAAACTCCATTATCCTTTGAAATCCAAATTCACCAGATTTTGCAATGGCGTTCTCCAATAAAAAAGGGGGTGAGCAATGCACATATAAGTGAACATAACATTTAAAAATGTATTATACAGGGGAAATTATGTGCCAAAAAATGTGTGTATTAGGCAAGGCTGCAAACAATTATGAATATGTCAAAAGAAATGTGCACGAATTATCATGCAAACTTTTTTGCATGATCAGATTTTGTGATGAACTAAAGTTAAGATGGGGAAAAAATGAGAAATGGAAAGAAATTAAAATGGACAGATATGTCCATCTATATTATTAGTATTCCATAGTAAAAAAAAAAAAAACAGCCACTACCATTAGGAGAATGTAACATCTGTTTAAAAAGCAACTTTACATGAAAATGAGGCACAGTGGTGATAATAAATTGAAATACTTTTTTTTCGCCTTACAGGAGGAAAAATATGTTAGCTTAGGTTTGGAAGCTGCATTATATGAAACAGAATCCAGCCTACACGAAACCTACAGAATTTGATGGAAAAGATCTGGACCCACATTGCTGCTGTAACAACAGAAGGAGCTCGTCAGCAGAGCGCCACGGATGGGTCTGAGCATCCCTTTTCATGTCTGCATGTTACAAATTCTCTCTATTTCTACATTCTAATAAGAGCGAATGGCATAAATTATCTCCAATTCTGATGCGATGCTGGAGCAGCCATCTGGTCTAATATCATCCTGACAGTGATATAGGACTGAACATTCAGTGTTTGGTCTGTTGCACAGAAAAGGACAATAGGACATATTTTAAAATGTCAGGATACATCAGACCCGTATCCAGGAAAGTTTGCATTTATGAAAATGGATCGTATTGGAGATATATCATGATGCAGATCTAATCACGGATGCCGGTGCAGTGAATTAGATTCAGAACTGATTGGAATTTGTCTAATTAGGGACATGTGAGGCTTGTTCCAGCCGGCTTTCCCTTGGCGTAAAAGGAGCTTTATGACACAATTTTCAGCAAAGCTTGGGATATACTACTACCAGCCTTATAATCAAGTGGGTTTAGTGATGGATTGGGTCACATAGGAATAGCTTAGGAGGCTTAGGAGGCTGAAGGCATTGGCTCAATTCCCCCCAAAGCACTGAATACCTTTAGAATAATGTGCCCATTATATGAAAACAAAATTAAAGTATATAAAAGAAAACATAATTGTAACAAGCCACAGCTTCGGTGGCAGAGTTTGTTTACCTAGCTGAAAGTCTATTTATCCTCTTTCTTGCTATAAGTGGTATTCATTTGAGCAAGAGCCAGTTACAGCAGTGTTGCAATGGAGCCAGGGCTTGCAGGGTTGATGTGCCAGGACTCTTTGTTTAGCAGGGGCG
Source organism: Elgaria multicarinata webbii (assembly GCF_023053635.1). Classification (NCBI taxonomy): domain Eukaryota; kingdom Metazoa; phylum Chordata; class Lepidosauria; order Squamata; family Anguidae; genus Elgaria; species Elgaria multicarinata. The sequence goes on from NC_086172.1 coordinate 39,972,302, forward strand.
ACGTAGTCATCCCCGTCAGATTTCCCCATTCCCTATGAGCTTAGCTGCAATTCGCACAGTAGCTGAGGGAATTTCCCCAGCAGCAATATATTGCTGTGAGTTGTTGCCCAGAAATAGGCTCAATGAATGGGGGCAAGATGGTTGGCCGGCCTTCACCCTTCAGTACAGGCTCCTGATGGAGCACTTGGTGGGTCAAAAGTGCAGGCTGGGGCACCTGGATATGGGTACAATCATAATGAATGTCTGCACTTCAGTGTTTACCGTGCTAGAAATGCTAAACATTGCTGCAATTGTAAGAAAAACCAAAAACCTTCAGACAGTCCCAGATAACCAACCCTCAGATAACCTCCAGATTAAAAAAAATACCTCCAGACTGTCCCAGATAACTTCCCATTTCCCCCCTCTAGCTCTGCATTTCATTTGGAAGGCCTTTCATCTAGGTGGAGATGGAGCCAAGAGGCCAGAACCAGAGTTATATCTGAAGCTTCACTCAAGTGGCAGAACAAGAAAACCGACTGTAAATGAAAAGGCAACCTGCGCATTCAGCCATGTTGCTGCAGAAGCATCAAATCTGGATGCAAATGTTTGTTCTCCTGCTGCATATGTGCATAAGTTGTGGTGGCTGCAATGCAAAGAAGCCACTGATGCACATGGAAGGCACAGCATGATAATACATATACACATGGAGGTTTCTTTGAGTTTTGCTCTGCAGCCATTCCAACTCCAGAGATAAGCCAGTGTCCAGCTTAAAAAGCAGCTTGCTTTGAGGAGAAGCAGCTACAGAAAAGGAGGTCCTTGGTAGCACACAGTTCCCTCCGTGGTGACATGAGGGCAGGAGTTTGGGGCAGAAGTCCCAGGCTCCACTCTGCAGGATGAGCAGAAGGCCCCCCAAACACAGAAGGGCTGGTGGCTTACCATATTTTGAAGTCAGCGAAGTAAAACACATTACCATCTAAATGTATGCATGTGTTGTGTATGTGCAGAGCTGGCCCTGGAAATTCTGCTGTTTGAGGCAAAAGACAAGATGGCACGCCTTGCCCAGTCCATGTACAGAAGCTGACTCAATTGGCAATTGAACTTTACTTCAACACTGGCTGTGGAATAGTGTCCTCCATCACAGACTACATTCATGGGGTCTAAGAGAGGTTGACTCTATCCTCCCATAGGCTATTTCTATACCAGCCCGGTGTAGATGGAGGGAGGGGGGAGGATCTCGCGATATCCTGATTGTGAGATCCTCCCCTTAGTCCACATGTAGGCGTGACATCCCAGGAGGAAGGAGGGTGTCACACCCACCATTATTTTTTTTTAGGAGCTGAGAGCACATGCGCTCCGACTTAAACGTAAGTAAAAAAAAAAGAAGCTCTGACCCCATCCACCCCCACCCCCGATTCCTCCTGGCCCAGTTTCTTCCCTCTACTGTTCCTCGCTACTCGCGGGGAGGAGGGAAGAAGTCAGGATGGGCGGCCACATGTCCCACAGTCTCAGGACGATCCCGAGACCGTGGGAAGAATCAGAGTTTCCCAGGGAGTACTTATCCCTGGGAAAACCCGTTCTTATCCCTCTTTCCTCCTGGGAGTCCCATTTGGACGCACAGGGACTCAACCGTGACCATCCCACATTTTCGGGCTGGTGTAGAAATGGCCATAGATGGGGACAGCCAGGAAGTTCATGAGAACAGCCAAGGGGTTGCTGCTGCTGTTCCTCTACATCTGCTGCCTGAGGTGATTGCTTCACTCTGCCTAATTAAAGGGCCAGCCCCGTGTGTGTGTGTGTGTGTGTGTGTGTGTGTGTGTGTGTGTGTGTTAAGTCTAGAGTCTAAAATGACCCAACTGCACCACTGAGTTTGCTTACTTATGCATAAAGAGCTTATTTGAATTGTAGCCATTTAAAAACAAACACACACACACACACCCAAACACACACTTCAACAATTCCCCATTGGTGGAAAAGTGTAGATTTTCTAGCCTCTGGAACCCTTATTAAGAAGGGGTCAATAATATCGGTAGATTTTGCCACTTATAAAAAAGAGTCCAGTTGTTTCCTGGAGTCCTGACCTTCTCCTCTCCTTCCTTACATTTTAACAATGGCTTGGATGTTTCCAACCTAGTTTCCCTGCAGTTGAAGATGGTTAAATCTTTGGAGGAAAAAAGGCACTGATTAATGGCTTTGCTATTACCACCTCAGGCTGTGATCCTGCCAGCTCTCTTAGTTAACCAGGGTCAGGCCAGGTCTCAGCTTGCAAAGGCCTCAGGTCTCCAAGGGGGGTGGAGACAGGCAGATACCGCTGTAGTGGATTGCATTGGCTGAGAAATATCCTCCCAGTGTTATAAGAGAAGCAAGATGTTGCCGAAAGTGCTCTTTTCCATAGGACATAAAAAAGAAGAAGAAGCTGTGGTTAAGGGTACAATGAATCAAAAGTTTGTGATGGCCATGTTCTGAAGAGGTTGCGATCAAGTTGACAAGACTTGGTTTTCTTTTAATTTGATGAAACTGTCCGGACTGTTGAAAGAGGGCCAGTTGGAACAATAACATCTAAGGCTTGTTGACTGGACAGTTGTTAGGAGCTGTCGTTCAGTGGTAGGTGACATGCTTCCACGCTGAAGAACTAGGGTAGGGGATGAAATTTGTTCGAATCACATTTTAATGTGAACCAACCTAATTCACACTTCCCAAACTCACCCAAGAAAAGGAACACCATGATCTTTCAGTTTTCATACTTCTCTGAGTTTTGCGAGGCAGTTCTACCATCACAAACTGCATACAAAAATGAGCTCATTTGGGAAAATATCATATAGAAAGCCATCTATTATGGGGAAGTGTTTATATGCATATGTTAGGAGATGTACGGGACTGGGACAGATGTGTGGGACTACAACTCCCATCAGTGGCAGCTAGCAGATGGGAGCTGAATTCCAACATACCTGGAGGGCACCAAGTTGGCTAGAGATAGTGGGAGTTGTAGTCCAACACATCTGAAGAGTACCACATTGGTTGGGGATGGGAGTTGTAGTCCAACACACCTGGAGGTTACCGGGTTGATTGGGCTTGATAGGAATCGTAACCCAACACATCTGGAGGGCACCAGGTTGGGAAAGGCAGAGCTACACAGTCCTGTAGCATAAGCCAGGAGTTGTTAAGGAAAGCACAGTGTAAGCAGCAGAAGCAGTCCAGAAAATAAATCATATGGGCAGGTAGCATCAGCTGTATCTCCACTACTTCCAGATGTTACAGACCAAGCTTAAACTGCATTCCTTTCCATTTATCTGTTTATTTAAGATCTTGCTCTTTAGTCCAAAGGATTTTTAGAGCTACTTCCATTTAAAAACAACAACAGCAGCTGCACACAATGAGACAAAAGTCAATAAAGCAATATAAGGGGAAAAAATAACAACCATAAAGAAGCAAAGAATAGGTGAGCATTAATTGAAAGATGATAATCTCAAGGCTTCAAAAACAGAAAATACCTGGCCAAGTAAAAAAGGACTTCACCTGAAGGTGGAAAGACATCAGACTCTGTGTCCCATGAGCATTTCTAGGGAGAGCATCCCAAAGCTGAGGAGAGAACATGCCAGGGATGAACCATCTCCAGCGTGGGCCATAAGATATAGTGAAGGCCCCCTCTGCCCATGGAGATCAAGGTCAGCAAGTAGGAAAGGAGGTCTGCTCTTGCAAGCTCCCCATTGTGGGAGTGGGAACCTCCACTGCTCTTGCTGATCTGTTGTCAGATCAGCAAAAAAGGGTCCTGCTTGGCGGAGTGGGGAGGAAAAGGATTTGGATCCTTCCTCTGAAAAGCCCCAGAATGGGGGGCGGGAGTATGCCAGCCCTGGGACCAATGAGATGGGAAATTGTAGGGGGGTAATATGGGGTGGGGGAGAAGTAAAATGGGAAAATAGCTCCTTTTTCCATTATGCCTGATCGGGCTTTGGATTTGGTAGAAGCTGCACCACAGATTCTCCCTCACCCAGGATGGTAGGATTGCTCTGCCCATGATTTAGCTGACCGCTCTCCCATTGACTTCAGTAGGAAACTCATTGGCTTTAATCTAAGTGCTTTGACTAGTCTAAATTACGCACCCAGCACTTAGTCTTGAGGGAGCTGCTGAGCCCTTAATTCGACCACATTCACCTGTCCCATTGATTGCGGTAGGGTGCACACTGGCACAACCTAAGAGCCTGTGCACTCAGTATATGAATGTAATTTGATTTCACAACACCTGATCATTCAATGTGCCATAGGTCTTAGCTAGATCTAGCAGTCTAGCGGGATGGAGGGGTGAAGATCTCACAATTTTTTTCTCACGAGCTCTCCTCCTCTGTTCACACGCGCCGTGCAACGACCTCAGATGGAGAGGCATCACACCCGCCATTTTTTTTGTTTATTAAAGGGGAAGATGTGCATGAACGCTCGTGCGCAGAAGGTAGGTGTTTTATTTTTTAAAAAACTTATTTTCCTCGCTGCCCCCCCCCCTTGATGAGCGCAGTGCTCCTGAGGAGCTCTGCGTCCCATGCGCGGGTCCCGGCTCCTTGCGAGGAACTGTGAGGAGCCGGGACAAATTGCGGTGCCCAGACACACGTTCTGTGGTCTTGGGCTCAGCTTAAGACCACGGAAAAACTGGACCTAAAAGGGAGGGCGAGATCTCGGGGAAAGGGAGGTATCATCCCTCCCTGATCCCGGGATCCCCTGTGTGTCATGTGGACACACAGGTCCAGGAAATAAAGCCAGACTGCTCACTTGAGAGAATGGGATTAAAGGCAAAACTGAAGTACTTTGGCCACATAATGAGAAGACAGGACACCCTGGAGAAGAGGCTGATGCTAGGGAAAGTAGAAGGCAAAAGGAAGAGGGGCCGACCAAGGGCAAGATGGATGGATGATATTCTGGAGGTGACAGACTTGACCTTGGGGGAGCTGGGGGTGGCGACAGCCGACAGAAAGCTCTGGCGTGGGCTGGTCCATGAAGTCACGAAGAGTCGGAAACGACTAAACGAATAAACAACAACAAGCTATGGCCATAGTGTCATTTCACAGCTGAAAGTATGAGTGGACTTTATTGAAACATCACTGGGTTGAATCTGGATTTAGACTGGTGGAAGGGCTGGCGGAAGCACATATTCTTCCCCCATCTCCACGTCAGCCCCTCAATCACCATGACAATGCTACAGTGGGGTGAGCTGTAGTGTGTGTGTGTGTGTGTGTGTGTGTGTGTGTGTGTGTGTGTGTGTGCTGGAAAATTGGGTGGAGGCACCTTTTGTGAGCGTAGCCCTTCCATCCTTGGCAGGCTGATCCTAGAATCAACACATTTTGTCTGAAGGGGAAGTGAGATGATAATGATGAAAGTCATGTTTGTGGTGTCTGACCTGCAGCGGCTAATTCATACATGCAAATCATTGTATCTGAGTCAACCTATCTTAACTGCTTTCACCTTTACTGGGTTCTGTATCAAACATTAAGATCCCAAGCCACTGCTAAGGGTTTGATGAATTGCAGCCGACCACTTCTGCTGGCTAATAGGCCTGCCAAACCCTTTGGGTGCGGAGAGATCAAAGGGGGACCTCCCACGATAAAATATCCATTCTTGACAGATTGTTTGCATTAACGTTTGAACCACGAGATTCTGCTTGTTAGTACGGAGAGGTCCAAAGAGGGCCTGTGATTGTTACCAGAGGTTTCGCACTTGTAGACAGCACCACGTCTGATGAAACACCCGCCTCGAAAAAGGTGCTTCAACACACAGGAGAAAGTCTGTTAAAGTGAAATGGCCTGGCTCTTTCATAGACTTCAGCGGTGCCAGGAATACAATGCAGTTTACCAGCTGTAATAAGCAAATGAAACATTATGAAACACACCGAGGGGAAGGCAAACATCAGACCAATGAAATGGAAAATGGCTGATGCTCAGTAGGTTGCAGCGTTCCTCTTTATTAAAAAGGACGGAAAGAATATATGCTTTTTTTTTTTTGTTTTGCTAGGTCACTGATAGAAACCATGCCGTCCTTCTCTGTTCGCTCAGTAGCCTGCTAGAAAACATTTTCCAGTTAATCAATCAGTCAGAACCTTTAACCACATAAAAAGACTATTGGGGACGAGCGTTTGTTATTTATTTATTTATTTACAGTGACGACCTGCTCGAGAAGGTGCAAAACCAGCAATACACACCATTACTTAGGGTTGTACAGTAGACTTTGCTTTTTATATTACTAGAAAGCTCCCAATCACACCCTGATATCTAAATGGATTATATAAGATACCATGAAGATCAAGTGAAAGAGGAAAAATGTCCTACCAGCAATAGACAATAGAGAACTGTGGCCAACATTGGACAATGCAGAGCAGGAATTAAAGGAGCAAAAAAGACAGATGAGTCGTTTTCCTAAGAACTGTTTGGAATGTCATCAAAAGACTGATCTGGGCTCCCCCCACCCACCTTTTGTGTGCTTTCTGTGCATTTCATTGTGAAACCTTCATTATTTTAATGTTTTCTGTTTGTTAAATCTGAAGAAATGCCCTTTGTATAAGCGTGGCACTACAGTCACTTCAGATAGGGATGGACAAACCTGTCAGCTTCACTTTCTCCTATATTCACATTTTTTTTAAAAAAAATCTTAAGTTCTTTCCATTTTGAATATGAATCAAACTTCTTATAAAAAAATATGAAGTGAACTGAAACTCTCATCTACACTGGCTCAATTCAGTACGTCCAACTATTCTCAGCATGGAGAGGGTCATGGTTTGGTTATTTGTGATTAATATTTATAGACCACCTTATTTGCTCAAAAGGTGGTTGTACCTGTCTGCTATATGATGAGGAGCCTGTCAAAACAACAACAACAACAACAACAAAAACCAGAGTAGTGGGGGACCCAGATGGCTACAAGCCATTACTATCTCTGATCCTTTACCTATCCCACAGGTTCCAGGTGGACTGGCTACTGTACCCTCCGGCCTGGTTGTGGTGTTGGTGAATGCCAGGTTGGTTCGTAGCAAGACCTCACTCATCTATGACATGACTGTCGATCAGGGAGCCGACTGGCATGCCTCACCAAGACTTTGGTGGATGAACTGGGTGATGTAGACATGACCCAGCTTGGCCCACCTGGAGGGCCGGGGGTGTGGAGTCGCTGTGATCCGTAAAAGCTCATTCTCATTCTCCAGGGTACCTCTCCTAGGAGAGCCAGTACCTCATGTTAGGCCAAAGAGATAGATTGGGGGTGCTATTAGTGTACCGCCCATCCTTCTACCCAATGGACTCCCTCACTGAGTTGGATGAGGTGGTTTTGGATGTGGCCTTGGGAGTCTGGTCTTGGGAGACTTCAACGTCCATATCGAGGCTGCTTTATCAGGCTGCTTTATCAGGACTAGTTTGGGACTTCATATCCTCCATGACAGCCATGGGGCTGTCTCAGTGTGTCACAGGCCCAAAGCATAGGGCAGGGCATACCTTTGATTTGGCCTTTGCTTCTGGGCATGGGTGTGTGTGAGGAAATTGGAGTATGCATGGAAATCACCCTGTTGTCCTGGTCAGACCACTTCCTGGTAAAGTTTGGTCTCATGGTGCCTCCTCCCTACCTCCCATTAAGATAGTCTGCCCCAGAGACGTATGGAATCCAAACGATTCCTGAATACTCTGTGGAGGTTTTCAGGAGCAAGAGTCGGCAATTCTGTCAAGGCCTTTGTCACACTATGGAATGTGTGACGGGCTGTGGACATGATTGCTTCTGAGCACCTTCTTCAACATTATGGAGTTCAGAAGGCTCCCAGGACCAGGAATTGGGCTGTTTGCTTGTTCTGAATGGGCTTGCGCTTCCTTCGAAGGAGGAGGTACGTAGTTTGGGGGTGCTTCTGGATCCATCTCTGTCACTAAAGTCCCAAGTGACCTTGGTGGTCTAGAGTGCCTATTACCAACTTTGGTTGAGATGCCAACTATGCCTATTCCTGGATAGCCTAGCCACAGTGATCGTGCACTGGTAACCTCACAATTAGGCTTCTGTCATGCGTTCTATGTGAGGCTGCCCTTTTGCCTGGGTCAAAAGCTGTAGCTAGTGCAGGATGCAGCAGGTAGGGTGCTCACTGGGACACCCAGCTGACATAACTATGCTATGCTCACATAACATCTGCATTAAAAGAAACTGCACTGGCTGCCTATTATTTTATTTATTTATTTCATTTACATCCTGTCTTTTTTTCCTGCAAGGAACCCATGGTGGCTTACACAACCCCCCTCCTCCTCTCCCCTTTTATCCTCACAACAACCCTGTGGGGGTTAGGCTGAGAGTCAGTGACTGGTCGAAAGTCACCCATGGCAGAGCGGGAACTTGATAAGGATGGAGGACTCACCTCTGTCCACGCTTGCTGGGTGTTCACCGATCCACCCCTGCCCAGTGCCCACCCCTGCTCACCATGCCACACAAGCCGTCCTCTTGGTGGGCCATCATTTTGCATAAAAATGATAGATCAGGTGTTTCTGTAAATGTAATGTTGCATAAAAGGGGGCCATAAAGGGTCCATTTGCGCAACATTACAGGCGGAAATGTACCAGTTCTCAACAACTACATGATACAAAATTCTCGCCTGTCCCTAGTTTCAGATTGCTTTGTGTCTAGAGAATTGGCAGTATTCAAAACCATTTTATTTAGATAGAAAGCCTGTGTTACTCAGTGAAAGCCAGTGTGGTGCACTAGCTAGAGAAATGGATTTAGATTGTGAAGACCTGGGGGGGGGGGGTCTACACCAGCCAGTTATTGCAGGATTGTATCACAGTCATCACCATCAGGGCACATGACGTTTACCTGTTCCCGCGGTGATCTCAGTTCTACCTCTCATTTATTTCAGAATATTCCTGACTGCTTTTGTTGCGGTTTCTCCCCCTCTCTCACTTCCATTCCGAAGGACATGTGTGGTGTGCCCCCCCCTGCAAGTTTGTTGCTGTTTGTCACAAGTTGTGGGCTCAGCAAACAGCCAATCAGCTGTGAGGGGTGTGACCATGGGTATCAGAGGTGTGTGGGAGTGGGCCTGACTGCCATTTCCACCACATGTTTTGGATGGGTATTGATGTGTTTCATTGCCGAGTGTGTGTTTTTTAATACAACCACAGCAGCGCATATTCGACGGAGAGAGAGAGAGAACCACTCTTTTGGTGTTCAGTCAAACACAGTACACAAACATAACTAGGGGGCACAAGGTTGATCACGTGTCACTGCCCCCATGACCCTGTGTGCTCCATCTCTCTCAGTCCAGATTAAGTCACTTTGAACAGTAAGGTCTGAAGAGGGTCTTTACTTGTGTTCACGGTACCAGGCAAAGGCCTTTTATTCTCCTGGGCTTTTAAAGTTTTGATTTGTAATCTGGAATCAGCTATTTTGCAATCCTGAGTCAAGTGTTTCTAAACTGTACTTCTTTCCATGCCTTTTAATGTGTGGCTTTACAAAGCTTGTATTGTTATCTTTATTTTGGTGTAAACTGCCCTGGAAACCATTTGTGCGGTATATAACTGTATAAAACCAGGAGTCAGAAATAAGAAGGAATAAGCCTTCCTATTTTGGTTTCGTTCAGTTTCTCATTTTTCCAATTGTTTCACTCTGAATTTTGATAGATATAGATAAATACACACACACACACACACTTTTTTTAAAAAAATGCGTGCTTTTTCGTGCATATTTCTCCTAAAACGCACATTTTTTGTACTAAATTTTTCTTAACATACACACTTTTGGCAAGCGATTTTCCTAACGCAATGCATTTCCGGATGTTATTTTCATGAATGTACACACCGTTTATTGAAGAATTCCATGCAATGTTCGGAGAAGTGCAAATTTCACAGCACAAATGAGTTTCAGTTTGCATATCGGTTGAAAGGTAAGAAATGAGGTACGTTTGCATTAAAATATGAATTGAACAAATTTCTTTCCCCATCCTGAGTCAGAAAACCTTGCTGAATAATAGGATCTATACGCCGGGGATCCAGATCTATTGAGAAACAATTAAGAATCAAAACTCCTAACTAGTTGTTTTTAAAAGGATATTGTTGTTTTTATGTTCTTGATGGTTTAAAATTTTGTATACTTCTTTTTAATGTTCACTGTTTTAACTTCTGTAAACCGCCCAGAGAGCTTCAGCTATGGAGCAGTATATTTTATTTATTTATTACATTTTTATACCGCCCAATAGCCAAAGCTCTCTGGGTGGTTCACAAAATTAAAATTATATTACATATAAATGTAATAAAATAAACTAATCTACTGCAAACTGCCCAGAGATCTACCAGCAGGTCCAGAACTACCATTAAGGAAATTAGGAGTCAGAAATCCTTTCCAACCTACTGTAAATCTTTCAGAGATCTACTGTTAGATTCTGATCTATCTTCTGCCCAACCCTGTGCTGTACTCCCAACATGACAATGCTCTCATTCCTATTGTTATACTATCCTTACTGGCATCCTATGAAAAACAGCAACAGTGTTTTGAGAGTGCAGACAAATTTCCTATTATTATTAAAGCAAATGAGCCATTTATTCCAAGACAAATTATTAAGGCAATATCACTGATAACAGGGGGTGGAGTGGGGGTTGGGGAGGTACGTTCATAATCAGTAGCATTCACTGCTCCCATTGACATTTCTTTGTATCCATAACTAATCACCAACAATTATCAATAAGAACTTGGGGGATGCTGTTTCTCCTGCGGTGAGAAATTATACAAATCATTCGCTTGAAAGGAAAAGGAACCCTTGGGGTGCAATGTGCACTGAAATTTTCAGAGGAAAATGATGGGACCCTGTGTCATTTGACACAATGATTGCCTTGGCAAATGAAGCTTTTTTTTTTTAATGGGATAAATGTTAAAAGTCAGAAGGGTTGTATAAATCTGCTTCACATGAAAAATAACTGCACTTTCTTCCTTACTATTTATTATCTGTACTTAAACCTAATGTAAGAGTGTAGTAATAACAGCTGCATAAAAGCAGCAAGGGGCTGTAGCGTAGTGGTAGAGCACTTGTTTTCCATACAGTAGGCTGACCCTATGGAAAGGAGGACAGGGCTCCTGTATCTTTAACAGTTGTATTGAAAAGGAAATTTCTGCAGGTATCATTTGTATGTATGGGGAATCTGGTGAAATTTCCTCTTCATCACACCAGTTAAAGCTGCAGGTGCCCTGCCCTTTAGCATAGCCCCTGCCCCTTTAACTGTTGTGATGAAAAGGGAATTTCACCACATTCCCCATATATACAAAGGACACCTGCTGAAATTCCCTTTTCTATGCAACTGTTAAAGATACAGGAGCCCTGTCCTCCTTTCCATATGGTCAGCCTACTGTATGCAAAGCAATTTATCTGATGTTATTTGGTGTAAAATGTGACTGATAACAATGTGAAAAGTTATATGAACAGTCTAAAACCTTAATCCCTGATCAAACCCATTTCTCTGCTCCTTACCAAAGACACTCCCTGTAAACTCTCTGGCTATTCTCTACAGAGCATTCACCAATGTTATTGTCTGGTCAAGCCAGACAATATCCAATCTGATATTATGAAGACTGCTGTACTGGGTTTGTATATCCATTTTTTTTTGTTCTTAGTTTGGTTTTGTTTATTTTTATATTCCTCACTCCAAAAAAAGTTTTGTTGGAGTTCATGATGTCTCTTGTATGTGGCTTCACTATTGCACTCTTCTGCATGGTGGTTTCAAATTTCCAGGACTTTCTGCTACTCTTAGCTTTTTCACATATGGCTGTTAATCTGCTGCATCTACTTTCAGTTTCGTCGCAAAATTGACATCTGAGCTCTGCCCCAAAAGTGTTTCTTGTTTTGCTTTTCCGCTACATAACGTTCAGGTGGCACTGTAGTATAGTGGAATAGCACAAATACACAAGAAGAAATCGTGTTTTCTTTCACTTTTACAATTAAATGTCACATTTTCCCTGCTCTAAAAAAATCTCACCCAAAGTGCTATTTATAAACGGAAGTGAAATTGTAGGGTCACAACATCATCTAAAGAATCCATAAAACCGTGAGAAGATAATGACAACGGCACAATAAATGTGTCATGTAGAAAAGCTCTCTGTGTAGGCTTCTAAATATTATGGAACCTGACATTAAACAACAAAGTACACACAGAAGTAAAATGCACAGGTGTGTTGTAGTGGTAGGCAAATTGCAAGTACATACTACTGTGTATCCTTTCCCTCCTCCCTCCCAAATTCCTGCAGATGCCCATGTCACTTCACACCAACTCTTCTGTCTTTCTAATACCAGGTGCTTACCCTTTTATTTCCGTGGGTCTTTTAATATGTCTGCATTATGCGATACCATGCTGAGCTGTTTGAGTCCTACTCTGTTAACAGCTTTTGTATTTATTCCATGTTTTAATGCTTTTAAATTTTATCTGTAAGCTGCCCTGGAAGTTTTATTTAAACTGATGGATGGGCTATAATTAAAATAAAATGAATAGGAAACATGATGGAAGTGATTTTTTGGAACAGAAACTGCCTTGGTCGCCCTGTGGGATGACCTCTGTCGGGAGAGAGACAGGGGGAGTGCGACCCTGTTGGTTCTCCTGGACCTCTCAGCGGCCTTCGATACCATCGACCATGGTATCCTTCTGGATAGGTTGTCTGAGCTGGGAGTTGGAGGTACTGCGTTGCAGTGGTTCCGCTCCTACTTGGATGGCCGATTCCAGAAGGTGGTGCTGGGGGATTATTGCTCTGTGCCGTGGCACCTAAGCCATGGGGTTCCACAGGGCTCTATCTTATCCCCTATGCTGTTTAACATATACATGAAGCCGCTGGGGGAGGTTATCCGGAGATGTGGACTGAGGTGTCATCAATATGCGGATGATACCCAGCTCTACCTTTCCTTTTCATCAAACCCAGGTGAGGCAGTGGCTGTTCTGAACCAGTGCCTGGGCACGGTAATGGACTGGATGAGGGCTAATAAACTGAAACTCAATCCAGACAAGACGGAGGTACTGTTAGCGGGTGGTTCTTCTGTCCGGCGAGGTGATGTTTGCCCTGTCCTGGACGGGGTTGCACTCCCCCTAAAGGATCGGGTCCGTAGTTTGGGGGTGCTCTTCGATCCAGAACTGTCACTTGAGGCACAGGTGAACTCAGTGGCAAAGAGCACCTTTTATCAGCTCAGGCTGATATACCAGCTGCGCCCTTATCTGGACAGAGATAGCTTAGCTACAGTTATCCATGCTCTGATAACCTCTCGTTTGGATTACTGCAATGCGTTATACGTGGGGCTGCCTTTGAAAACGGTCCGGAAACTTCAACTGGTGCAAAACAGGGCAGCAAGGTTATTAACAGGGACTGGCCGGCGAGATCACATTACGCCAGTCCTTTTACAACTTCATTGGCTGCCAGTCCAGGTCCGGGCCCAATTCAAAGTGCTGGTATTGACATTTAAAGCCCTAAACGGTTTGGGGCCAGGTTATCTGAAGGAACGCCTCCTCCCATATGTACCTACCCGGACCTTAAGATCATCAACAGGGGGCCTTCTCCGTGAGCCCCTGCCAAAGGAAGTGAGGCAGGTGGCTACTAGGAGGAGGGCTTTCTCCGCTGTGGCACCCCGGTTGTGGAACGAGCTCCCCAGAGAGGTCCGCTTGGCGCCTACACTGTACTGCTTTCGTCGCCAGCTGAAGACCTTTTTATTCACTCAGTATTTTAACACTTAATTTTAACTTAAATTTGAATTTTACTGTTTTAACTCTGTATTTTAATCCTATATCAACTTTGCTGTGTGGTTTTATCCTGGTTGCGCTTTTTATACTGTATTTCGTAATTGTGTTTTAAACTGTTGGGTGTTTTACTGTGGTTTTAATTTTTGCGAACCGCCCAGAGAGCTTCGGCTATTGGGCGGTATAAAAATGTAATAAATAAATAAAATAAATAAATATGGCTGGTGAACTGAAAGGCATTTTTTTGCGTTGTCCTACAACTAACCTAGATAAGCCAGGCTATCTTATATGGGGTATTTGGTGAAGCATCAGTGACAGCTTGGACCACAGGTAAATTATTCACCACCCATGTGCAAAAATGTGCATTATAGATACATGATTATAATGACAAATGTAGCAGACATTAAAAGGTTATAAACCATGGTTATAAGCATCCTATTGAAGGGTTGGACTCAATAGTGATCTACTACAATTGATTAACTATTTTTCAAACTCTTTATTAACCATTAATCAGTCCTTTATAAACTATTTATAAGTGGTACCTCTGGGTAACATCTCTGAGGGATGTAATTCTACATTGTCTGTAGATGCTTTTCAAACATGAAAGTAATGGCAACAATGGGGCTTGGGCGACCTTCATGAACCTCAGTGGTTTGCTCCACAAAACATGTCGAGCTGAAATCAGAAAGTGGGTGCACCGCAAGACGTGTTCCCAGTGGGCGGTTTCAGGTGACAGGCATAGCTTTTTAAAAATACAGCAGCTGCGGCAGCAACATAGGGCATGAAGATGCTTTTGTTGGGTCAAAAGGCGCTCTAAAACTGAAATGGAATAAATAAGGAAATTTTGACCCTGTTCAGACGAAACGCTAAGCCATGGTGATTAGGCATTTTGAGCTCAAAGTTATGGCTTAGCGTGTGTCGTGTGAACCATTCCTAACCATGGTGGTTATATAACCATGGTTTAAACACGCTCACTAACCACTTGCTGCAAAAGGGTTAGCGGCCTAACCATGGCTTAGTGTGCCGTCTGAACAGGCCCAGTGGTTGGTTGTGAAACAAGAATGTGCAAAGGGCAGCTTCATTGTGTAGTCCGGGATGATTGAATCTCTTTCAGTTCGAGGGCTGAATTCCATTTTGGAGAAGCTCTTGGAGGGCACATTAGAGCAGTGGGAGGGGCCAAAGTCAACACGGGTGGAGACAAAAATAACCCACCCACCCCAGTGTATTTCAGCTTCAAGCTCTTACTGCCAATAACTAAGCCTTAGGAGAGGCATTTTGACCTTTTAGAATGGGGGGAAATGTGCAAAAGTCATGGAAATCACCCAGTGTTCAGTGGTTGGGGAAAGGGGGTGGAGGAGGGCCAGATTGTGAATCCAGGCAGGCCAGATATGGCCCCCGGACCTAAACTGCTGCACCACTGGTGTAGCCAGTTCCTATATACCTTAGCCTCCTCTTGTGTATGTATAACCTCTCCTAGTGTGGGTTCTATGGGGCTTAATTAGAACAAACTTTCAAAGAATATATATCTTTAACAAAATATGCCTTTACTAAGCATTTAAACACAGAAATAAGCTACAATCTGTCCTTTGTGCAACAACAACAAAACATGGATTTCTTGCTTGCAGCTCAATTCTGTGTACTCTGGGAGTCCCTTTTTCAAATTTTATGTCCCAGGGCAATCCCCAAGGAACAACAAAACAGCTGAGTATGAGCCCTGCAATAATACAATTAGTACAATTATCAATACAAAAAATGATTCCCCACCCCCTTGAAATGCTACTGACACAATTAACATTTCAATTTACCTTATAGAAGGTGATAAGGGCTTATAATTAAACGGAATTCTCATAACCTTCATCCTTCAGCAGAACTGGCCCTCTTTCTTCCTGTTGTTTCTTGTCTAGCCCGCCCTCTGAGTGACAGCCCCGCGCAAGGGACTAAACCATCTGCTCCATAGGGGTTACATATGCAACCATCATGTAGAGAGATTACAGGGGTGTTTACTCGTAAGTCCTCCATTTGTATGGTATATGCATGGAGGAAGGGGCCTCACCTGCTATTCCCTCCCCCTTGTCGACATACCAACTGGGCCCCTGCTCAACATCCCTGCCTTCTTCTTGGAGCCTACTCATCTTCTTTCTGATGGGCTTCTGAGCACATAGGCATTGAAGGGAGAGCAGGCAGGGCTGGCTGCATATGCTCTATATATGGAGGATGGATGGGTGAACAGCCCTTATAAACAGCAGGTCTGAAATGAGCTAGATTCATTCATTCATTCATGTATTTGTTTGCAGCATTTATATCCTGACCTTTAGCCAAAAAAGGCTCACAGAGTGGCTTACAAAGATAAGAAGGCTGACAGTAGGCCAACCTTATTTCCTGGTCCTGTTTTTTTCACCTTTAAAAGCAGATTGACGTGCAGAAATGCAGCAAATGAAGCGTTCCATTACCTCCCTCCCAAGAAAAGCTTTGTATTTCTGCATGCCCGACTTCACTGAAATGAAGGCACAGACTTAAAGGCACAGAAACAAGGCCACTGAAAAAAAGAGGAAAAGGAAAGCAGGCAGGCAAGCAAAGAAGACGGGCAAAATCTGGGTGGCTTCTGCTAGCAAGCCAAGGAGATTGGCATATCCAAAAGTATATCTGGTGGATGGGCTGGGTAGCAGGAATAGGAATGCAGGATGAAAAGTTGAAAGGTGCAAAAAGAAATACAACTCCTGCTTATCTGTTTAGAATCAAGGCTTAAGGGTATGCAGACATTAGGCTGCAATCCTAAACACACTTGCTAAGGAGTAAGCTTTACTGTCCCTACTTTTAAGTAAATGCCAATACGATTGCTCTGCTCAATGCCTCTTCTCCATTTTGTAAAAAACAAAATAGGAATTCCTATTTAAAGCATGTTGAATTAAAACTCATTTGAGGGGCAAAAGCCTTGTCCAGGTCACACGATCAGGCTTCCAACAGTATTGGTAGATCCCCGAAGACTAGTGGCGTGACAATGCCTTGATGACCATACATAAACATTACCATGCCAAAGAGAACCATGAGCTTGGAATCAATCCTTACAAGAGATAACGGAGAAGCTGGGACGACCAGCAGCCTCCAGAGAAGATAATTGCAACTTTATCAGCCTGTTCTCAAGTAACTGCTGTCACTGCTTGAATCTTGTGATAAATTACATTGATCATATAGGTTACAGAACCCCTATCAGTATCAACGGAAAGACATTATGTTTTGACAGCGGTACCACCATTGTCAACTTCTGGTAGAGCTACACTGCACTACCTTGAATGACTCATTTAAGACCTGCTTATAGATTAAATAAACCAGAAAAGCATTAGTCCGGATTTAAAATACCTCAACAATTTTTATGCACTTACAGGAAGAACGTGATACACTTCCTTACTTTAAACCAGCCACTGCTTTAAATATCAGAGTGTGGAAATCTCAGCTATTCATCACAGCCGCTGGGAACCTGAGTATACTTAATTTAGAGCCAGGTCCCACATTTCTTCCACACTCTGACTGGATGTTCAGTATCTCTATCTCTGCATTCCTATAATCCCTGGAAGGGTGTTGCAGGGCCCATAGGGAATGGTGGATTTCCCCCTCCGAGGTCAGAGAGAGAGAGAGAGAGAGAGAGAGAGAGAGAGAGAGAGAGAGAGAGATCTACATCTGGAGAGGAAAGCTGACTACAGATCCCTCCACTCAGCCTCCATGGATACCTCCATGGTGGCTTCCTCCTCAAGATGGAACTCTGATCTTGGGGAGGATGAAAAGGAGTGGTGTTGAGGGTGTGCCAGCAGGCAGGGAGGGAACAGCTGTGGATCACTACACCCCAACATGGAGGAACATTTAGACCAGTCCTAAGTGGGATTGGAGGGATGCAATGGGAAGGATATTTTTTAACAAATCACCTTAAAAGCCTTGTTGGTGGTGGTAAGTTAAAAAATGACCCTGTTCAGACGACACACTAAGCCACAATGGTTGAGCATTTTGAGCTGAAGGTTATGGCTTAGTGTGTCGTGTGAACCATTCCTAACCATGGTGGCTAATTAACCATGGTTTAAACACACTCGCTAACCATTTACTGCAAAAGGATTAGCGGCCTAACCATGGCTTAGTGTATCATCTGTACAGGCCCAATAGCTCCTCTTCACTTTTGCCCTGCTGGGCTTTGCACTGATTGGAGGCTTCGATATCAGAGCATTCCATCAGAGAGCTTAGAACAGTTCTCTAAAAAAAAAAGGGCCGTGAAAAGAGATGGCTCTATAAAGAACTGCCGTTTGCCTCTTTTGGGCCCATCTGCCAGCCAGTGTCAGTGCGTGCTATTGACTTTCCTGTCTGCCCCCAAACATCCCCTCTGACTGTTCTGCCCCTCCTCCTCCTCAGCCCCACCCCTTACTTACATGTTGGTTGAGGAATTCAGGACAGTCGATGATTGATGGGGGTATGAGAAAGGGAGAGTGAGAAACAATGGGTGAAAGGAAAGCGTGTGTGCTTGCGTGTGTGGTGGTAGTAGTGGATGTGTGTGTTTGGGGGGGGGCCTTTGTCTCTTCTCACTATTTGATTTGGCCACAGCCATTTTTGGCTACAGCTCCACCTGTCCCTGGGGGGAGTGCAGCCATTGGCATAGTAGCCTGATATGAAGAGTAGGATACTGACGCCTATAGATTTCATATGTCACACATAGCAGTAGATGGATCAGAGTGGCAGACGGCACTTTGCTCTCTATTTTTAAGCAAAGCCTTAAAGCTTTGTAGGGATCCTTTTTAAGGGTACTGATGTTTGGTCCGTGGCCAAGCTCACTATGGCATGTTTGGAATTCGAAATAAAATCGCTCTTAAGCCAGACGGCAAAGACATCCAACTGGTTAATTCCCATTTAATGAGCATCAACAGATTCGGAGGCCTGTCTCATCTGGCCGAGCCTCTTCTTTTAAACAATTGCGTCTCGGCTACCTGTTTGGAACACAGAATGGAAACATTTAAGCATGGCCTGGTTTCAAAGGGGGTCAAAAACATGGTCTTTCATCCTTCACCCCCTTGGCTACTAATTATGTAGCAATGGCACAAAGCGGGCTTAGCAAATCATTATTTCCATTAGGAAGGTGTTGGGATCAATTCCACGGAGGCTTCCCTCCTATTTATGCAGCTGTTGTCCCGTCGGGAGGAGGAGGAGGAGGCCATTACAGGCCTGGCTAAAATGTGGGGCTTCTGTTCTCTTTCCACAGCACTTGGAAGAAAAACAAATCCGGGGTAATGAAAAACACACACGGGAAATGCTTTATTATTTCATCATCCTCACCTACAGGGATCTGGCACCACTCAGTGGTTAGGAAGAACTTCTCCCTCCCTCTCTTTCTCTCCCATTCTCTCCCAGAATATGGTTATATAAGGCCAACACTGTCATTTCCTGCGAGCTCATTCCAGAGGAACTTGTGCTCATTTTCTCCTAACTTCATCCCTTCCTTTTGACCTCCGTCTTGGCTAAATGCCTCAAAGCTACACTACGTTTGCTCAGCCACGCAAGGTGATGGCAGGCTGTGTTGAACACTCAGTGTGGGCCACACCACTCACTAAAGCTACCTGCAGGTCCAGGCCCGATTCAAAGTGCTGGTATTAACATTTAAAATCTTAAACGGCTTGGGGCCAGGCTATCTGAAGGAACGCCTCCTCCCATATGTACCTGCCCGGACCCTAAGGTCATCCTCAGGGGTCCTTCCCCACGAGCCCCTGCCAAAGGAAGTGAGGCAGGTGGCTACCAGGAGGAGGGCCTTCTCTGCTGTGGCACCCCGGCTGTGGAATGAACTCCCTAAGAAGGTTTGCTTGGCACCTACATTATATGCTTTTAGATGCCAGGTGAAGATCTTTTTATTCTCCCAGCATTTTAACAGTCTATAAATAAATTTTAACTTGGTGTTTTAAATGTGTAATTTTGCATTGCTGCTGTTTTTATCTGGTTGAGCTTTTATATTGTATTTTATATTATGGTTTTATACTGTTGTTTTATACTTTGAATGTTTTTAATTTTTGTGACCCGCCCAGAGAGCTCCGGCTATTATTAATGTAATAAATAAATAAATACGCATAACAAACGCTCCCATCGGAAGAGCCTTAAGATATCTAGAATTTGGTTAGACCATCCTTCCCCAACCCTGGTGCCCTGCAGATGTTTTGGACTGCAAATGCCATCAGTCCCAGTCAGGGATGATGGAATTGTACTCTAAAATATCTGGGCGTCATCAGATTGGAGAAGGCTGTGTTGTTAGACCATGGCTTGGCAAATTGACCGAGGAAAATCCTTTTCCCAAACCATTTTAAAAATGAGCCCTGCCGGACTTACATTGCTTGAATAAGGACATTTCAAGCCACTTTCCAAGAAGTGCATTATTTCTTCTTTTATAACTACAGATTAAGAGGGCTGGTGGGGCATAGTGGCTAAGACACAAGCGTTCCCCAACCTGATGCCCTCCAGATGTGTTAGATCGCAACTCCCATCATTCTCAGCCAACTATTGGCCATGCTGGTTGTGAATGATCTGAATTCCAGTCCAACACAGCTGGAGGGCATCAGCTTGGGTTAGGATGAGCTAAGAGAATGAGCTATGAAGTATTCTCTTAGCGAGAATTTCGTGATTCATAGTTCTGCTATGAACTAACCAAATGGCCACACTGTGTCCCACCCCAGTCTCCATCTGCAATCATACTTACTTACTTTCCAGGGCTGTTGTAAAGACTACAGTAAGATAATGGACGTGAACCACTTTGAACATCTGAAAATATTATACAAATATCAAGTATCAGTAACATATGCTGTGTTCATCTCTGTGTTCAGATTCAGTAGCTTCACTGATTTAGGTACATCCAGCAGTTTTAATACTCTGTTTTAATTCTGTTGTGATATCATGTTTCATAAACCACCACTGGTAGTGGTGGTGGGGGACTTGTTAGGGCTGAAAGGCTCAGAGTGGCCATTCATGAATTTCCCCAAAAGAGGAAATGCGTCATTGAAATGCGACTATGCTAATATATTTGCATGAAATATGTCTATGCTAATATAAATGTATAGGAGTGTCGAGGAAATCAAGATGGGTGGTTTTTTAACCTATACCCACAGGTATAAAAAAATAAACTGCTTTGGCCTTTTCATTATAAATCATAAGATTCATGCTTTCAGCATAACTGACATATATTAAGACTGCAACCACGTTCACAACTAATGGTCTATGTTGAAATACATGTCACAGGACTGTGTCGCAACAGAAACAGTTAGAGGGTGGAGTGAGATATTTTCAAAGCAAGCTAAATCGCAGAAATGAAACAGATGGATGCATGGTTGCTTAAGTGATTGCTATACCCATCTACGTATTGTTTTTCTAGTCTTAGAATTATTTGCACTCTGCACATGCATAAATGCCTTGTCTATCATTGGTTACTGTATTGCAAAACTCTATTATGATTGGCGAGAAGGTTCTGCCATTGTTTCTAAAGGAAACTGACCCTATAAATATGTTAGCCTTTCCTGAAATTAGTGGGCAGTCCTTCAGATCCTCTAGGGTTGACCACCTTGCATTACTGCAGGCTGCTCGTAATAAACCTTTTCTAAAATGAGAGAAATTGTGCCTTGAGAATCTTTGACCACCACTCAGCAAACAAAGGGGACCCACCCTTTTGGGTTCCTCCACAGGTGCAGGTTTAGAAATCGTGGCTATAATGTAAATAGAAATACAATAAATCCCACCATGTATGGCTCTGCTCAGTCTGCTGTCCAGGTGCCCAGGTACTGATGGGCAACTTCAAGGCTCCTTCCAGAGTCTCCCTTCTCTTATGGTTCTTTATCTTTAAATTGGACTTGGACTGGGCAGCCCTTCAAACAGAGGATGCCTTGAAATAGAGGAGAGTCCTCTCTAATGTAGGACACATGGCCACCTTGGGGAGCTCCTTTAGAGTTCGGACTGATTCTGAATGAATTCACTGCCCCACTGACATCAGAGCCTCCACCGATGGCAATTCCTAATCTGGAAGTAATATGGAAAAAGCAGTCGCCGCTTCCAAAGTACTGTTAACACCAGCACCAAGCAGAACGGAAGAAACGTTTTGCACAAGAGCGGCTTCGGTGTGCCCATTCCGTTGATTTCATATTAATCGTTTTCCTAAGGAAATACACCAGCCCCTTATTTACCTGCCCCTTGGAGGGACTACCGCCGAGGGGCATAAATTCAGTAGGAGTTCTACCACAATGAAAGTGGGGGAAGGCGCATATGGACGGCTACGTCCAGAGAACGCGATGTTATATGCGCACTTTTATACATTGTTTGACGAAGTGGCATTGCTTCACAGTAGGTCAAAGTTATTACTCACAACATAAAATCCAGATGATCCTGTTAAATAAAGGCAAAGTTGTGGGCACAATTAAGCCCTGGTGGATTCGGGAAAAATAAGGGTTTCCCCCCGCTTTCATTAAAGTCAGCTTGAATTCAGCTTGAATCATGGCCTCGCTCCTCTCTGTTTCTTTCTCTCCCTTACTGCAATTTGCAGTGGGAAAGTCACACCAACTGTTGTGGATGTCTTCATCACTGCAGAAGGCTTTTAAACTTCATGAGGAGTTGCCGTACCTCAGTGCCATTCACCCTGCTTTCTATCATTGACACGCACGTTCTCTGAAAGTATTAAAGTCCTCAGAGGTAATCTCCAATCAACAGAGCAAGCTATATCGAATTGTTATTAGCTGGGAAGAGGAGGCTAGCTGGCCGCAGCAGGAGCAGCAACAGCAGCAGCACGCCTGCTAGGTTACTGCCTTCTCGTCCAGGGGCGGCCCTTCAGCTGTTGGTGCATAAAAACTCCCATCAGACCCAGCAAGCATGGCCAATGGGCAGGGACAAGGGGAGCTGTAATACAACAACATTTGGAAGGCTACAAGTTCCTCACCTCTGCTCTATGTTCCAAGGTGGCCAGTGCCGGCCCTACCATTAGGCTGAGTGAGACAGCCGGCTGAGGCAGAAGACGGGGTGTGCCTGTGTGTACACATTGGCAGCGGGATCTTGAAGGAAACAGGTTACGTGCCATGTGGCCTGGCTTGCACCTCCCAAGCTAGCATGCTGCCCTTGGATTTGGTGGAAGATGTTGTTCTGATACCTGTGTTGAAGTAAGACTCAACTGTCAGTCCTGTTGGGTTCTTCCATACATGGGGTGAGGGATGGTGGCATCTTGTCCTTCACCTCAGGCAGCAAAATGTATTGGTCCAACCCTAATGGGCGCCCATGAAGACAATCGGTCTAGTGATCCATGAAGATTATCAGCCTGGCACTATCACCACCAACCTTAATGTTGTCCACATAGTCCTGCTGGATCAGACCAGGGTCCATCTAGTCCTGCACTCTGTTCACACAGTGGCCAACCAGCTGCCAACCAGGGACCCACAAGCCGGACACAGTGCAACAGCACCATCCCACCCATGTTTCCCAGCAACTAGTGCATACAGGCTTACTGCCTCTGACACTGGAGGTAGCCCACAGCTATCAGGAGGACTAGTAGCCATTGATAGCCTTCTCCTTCAGGAATTTATCCATGCCCCTTTTAAAGTCATCCAAATTGGTGGCCATTACAACATGTTGTGGTAGTGAATTCCATAGTTTAACTATGTGCTGTGTGAAGAAGTACTTCCTTTTAACTTGCCAAAGTTTGCCGAAGTTTATAGCAGCACATGATACTATTGGGGTTCATGCAGAAGGCTTTCCTGTGGAGAATCAGGCACGCTTTTTCCAAGCATCTGATGTGATCGGTCCAGATGTGCTGCATACTTCACATGGTCTTCTGAGGATGTCTAGCATGGAAAAATATTGGCCATGTTGCCTAGAACTGCAATTTGGCTCACAGTGTGAACTGGCAGTGAGATATTCCATGGACATCCACTAATCACTTTTGGACATCAACCGTGTTTTTGCACATGCTTATTTTGTTCTGCTTGTGCAAATGCTTATTGTAGCCCATGCAGCTGGCCTGCCACATTGAGCATGATGGACCTGTAGGAAACCATCCTCCTCCTTTTCTCTGGGATACATCCTGAACCCTTGGCTGTAGGCAACACCTGCTTTGAACATCACCTCCACAACTGTAATAATTTCATTAGCATCTAATAGGGAAGGAGTTGAAAACTTTATGAGAGCCAAGTCAAAGCTTTTCTCTCTCTCTTTCTCTCTCTCTCTCTCTCTCTAACAGAAATGAAAGTGAAACTGAACTGCTTTGTCCCTATGGAAACATCTGAAGCCCCTCCAGATGTGTTGACTACTCTCTCATCATCTCCAGCCATCATGGCCAGTAGAAGGTGTAATCCACCATATTTAGAGGATAACAGGTTGGGGAAAGCTGTTGTATAGATGGAAAACAGTCTCAAGTGCTAACACGGTAGATATTCCGCACAACATAACAATATTACATAAGAAACCGCAATTCATTGTTTTTGGAATTGAATGCAGCCTTTGTCAGTGGTGTTGATCTAAAATAATCTTCCCCAGCCTGGTGCCCTCCAGATGTTGGAGACTTCAGCTCCTATCAGCTACAGCCAGAATGGCCAATGGCCAGGAATGCTGGGATTTGTAGTCCAAAACATCTGGAGGGTACCAGGTTGGGTAAGGCTGATCTAAAATGACATGGTGAGCTAGACGGCTCTGCGTGTTAGGAATAACAAGGTTGGAAAATTATATTGATGGTGGTGTGGGGAGCTGAGAAAGTAAAGAGTTACTGACATACTCGATTTTTTAAAAATTCACATCGGCGCATTGCATTGTAGAGCATAGATATTAAATACTTTTTTTTTAAAAAAATCCTTCTTCCCTTGGGATTGGACAGGGCAGACATTTAGAAGAATGTAACTTGAAGTTCCTACTTGCTAATCAAATGTTTGCACACTTGAATTAAGTATGCAAGGGAGGGGGTGTTTCCAGTCAGTTCTTCTGTTTATGTAGGACAGATATGGTTTATGCTTTGCTCTAGCCTAAACTCATTTTCTGTCAAATATCATCTAAGGCACGGAGCCAAATTCTGGAGGTATGAAGTTTACATTTCATCCAGGCTGATGCACAGAAGCAACATTTGTCTAGAAATGTCATAATCAGAATTTGGTTTTCTTCTTTGCTGCTGACTATTAGCCATATTAGATCTGTTGGTGTGGTGTGCAGTGCGGTTTTCTGTTTGTTTCCTGGCTTGCTGGATTTGCAGCTTGGATAGCTCCTCTAGAGTTCAGACTGGTTCTGGATGAAACCTGGAGCAGATTCACTGTCCCACTGACATCAGAACCACCAGCCTCTACTGGATGAGGGGGAACGGTAGAGTTGTGCCCTGATTTTAAGTAGGGCTGTGCATGGACCCCCGATCCTCTGTGAACCGATCTGCCTGTCCCCTGCTCCGTTCCGCAGAGCGAGATCCGGCTCCGTCGCTGTCGATGCATGGACGGCGCCACTGCCAGGTAAGCTAAACCCCCACCCCCTTACCTGTGTCCGTCATCGCGGGCTTCAATTGAGGCCCCAGCTTGAAGCCAGAAGAGGCCTCGGCCTTCACTTCCAGCTTCAACCAGGGCCTCAATTGAATCCCACGACAGACTCAGGTAAGCCTCCCTCCTCCCTGCCCCCTTACCTGGCTCCGCCGCCGCCACATGGATGGTGCCAGGTAGGTCAACCCCCCCCCCGCCCCCTTATCTGCATCCATTGCGGTCCATCGTGGGCTTCAATTGAGACCCTGGCTTGAAGCCAGAAGAGGCCTCAGCCTTCACTTCCGGCTTCAACCGGGGCCTCAATTGAAGCCAGCGATGGACCGTGATGGACACAGGTAAGCCTCCCTCCTCCCTGCCCCCTTACCTGGCTCCATTGCCATGGACGCAGGGACTGCAGTGGCGGCGCCAGCACCAGATGAGTCTCCCCCCCCCACTTACCTGCGTCCAGAGCTCCAGATTGAGGTGATCCTCTTCACCTCAATCCGCAGCCCCCCCGACTCTCTTCGCCTCCGCCTTTTCCAGAGGCAAATCAGGCCGCCTCGCTATTTCTTCTCCATCCCGAAGAGAAGCGGATCACACCCCTAATTTTAAGCACCTTTATTTCGTAATAGGTCTCCTTGATTTCAATGGACTTACTTCCAAGTAAGACTCCCAGGCTACAATTCTGCACACACTTATCTCTGTGTGAGCGCTGTTAAACATAGTGGGGCTTACTTTTGAGTAAATATGCATAGGATTGCACTGTACATCTGCAATAGCGATACAATACATCATATTATGTTCCCACGGAAAGCAGTGAGATTGTGAGTGGACATAGCAAGTTGTGAGATTGCAGCCTTTTTTGAGTGAAAACAAAGGTTCATTCTGGTGATTGTGCCCATGAGAAAAGGAGGACAGGGCTCCTGTATCTTTAACAGTTGTATTGAAAAGGGAATTTCAGTTGGTGTTGTTTGTATGCATGCAGCACCTGGTGAAATTTTTTTCTTCATCCCAACACTTAAAGCTGCAGAAGCCCTGCCTTCTTTTGTATCTAGTCACTCTAGCTAAGGAGGGCAGGTCTCCTGCAGCTTTAATTGTTGTGATGAAGACTGCATGCATACAAATGACATCTGTATGCATACAAATGACATCTGCTGAAATTCCCTTTTCTATACAACTGTTAAAAATAAAGGAGCCCTGTTCTCCTTTTCATATGGTCACCCTAACTAATGATCTAATTCTGCAAACAGAACTTATAGGTCCCATCAACACAATGAGACTACTTTCTGGGTGGCAGAATTATTATTATTTATTACATTTGTATACCGCCCCATAGCTGAGGCTCTTTGGGCGGTTTACATAGGATAAAAATACTTAAAAACAATATACAAAAAATTAAAATCACAAAAACATACAATTTAAAACCACAAAAACATACAAAAACAAACCCAGGCTAATTACATATTGCTAAATGCCTGGGAAAAGAGGAAAGTCATTATTATTATTATTATTATTATTATTATTATTTATTACATTTGTATATATTCGTATACTGTGTGTGTATTCGTCTCCCAGATGTCAAGTACATAAGGGGAGAGAAATCAAGAGATCTGTAAGCATGTGCAAACCAGCCATCAACAGTAGGAGAAATTATGTAAGTTGCTTCTACAAACTGGTCTTGCTTTGTATACATGTGTGTTGCATTTGCATGGACTAAGGTTGTCATGGTTTAGTAATATATTTTTTAATGAGTACTCAGTATGCTTTATCATCTGGCCTTCTAGTGTTTCAGCCTAATGACTGTCACCTCAATCCAGCAACACTCGATATACATGCGGGTCGAGATTTCCTACAGTACTGTTGGCGATGTGGTGAGGATGATAACACATGCAAAAGTTTACAGAAGCAAGCTATTACATGTATTTTGATTGGATTGTCCCAAAACACACACAAAAACACTTGAAGCCAAGATGCAAGATAGAACAGGAAGCACGAATCCCAGAATTCAAGCTTACTTAGTGTAAGTAGAAGTGCTCTAATTAAAATAAATGAATAGGTGGATTAAATGTAGTGTATTGAATTTTCCGTTAGGCCCATAAATTATCCTCTGTGCTAGTGAAATTATTAACTGACAGGATCTTCTGGGTGGGCAATGTGTCAGCTTAAATGTATTTGATTCCTCCCCCCCTCCCTCGGTGCCTTTTGTATGTTAACAAAATAAAGACAAATCAAGGAAACGGTAAAGACACTGACTCAACCGCCCACAGCAAAAGTGCATTTCTTTCACTCCCTATCATTGGGTCGCCTCGGCAACCATTTTAAAAAGTGGTACCTTAAAATGATTTTCACATAAACATTTGGTAAATCCAGGTATTCCCGGCCATGTGTTGAAAAGGATATATTATTATTATTATTATTATTATTATTATTATTATTATTATTATTATTATTTACATTTATATACCACCTGGAAGATGCCAAAGATTTTATTCTGGAAGTATCTAGCAAATTCATTAACATACTTATCATTAAACCCTGGGTTCAAAAAAACCCGTTGTATTGTGTGTTTTATTATACATCATCTCAAGCACTCATTGAGTGGAGGGGTGTTCCAAAAATGTTCACGTTGAATAAACCCTTGCACATTTGATCAGATATCTGCAGAAGTAGGAGAGTAGTCAAGTTCGCCCCACCATAGGAAGCGGCCTTATTCTGAGTCAGACCATTAGTTCATCTACCTCAGTATTGTCTACTACACCAAGTGGCACTGGCTCTCAAGGGTTTCAGACTAAAGATTTTCCCAGTCTCACCTGGAGCTGCTGAAGATGGAGTCTGCAGCCTTTTGCATGCGTTACATGTGCTCTGCCACCAGTGCCAGTGTCCAGGGCAGGCATGGTTGGGCCCCTGCCTGCCCTCAGCAGGGGCCTACTGGCAAGTGCCTCCTGCAGTTGCTCCTCATCTTCACCACTGCAACCTACTTGTTCACCTTCCTCTCATTCTGACCCATACCATGAAGAGAAAGAGGATGAGGAACAATAGTAGTTAGTGAGAAGCTAGGCCCCAGAGGCAGGACCCCCACTGAGGTTGTCTATCCCAAGTCCCTTCTAAAACTAGAGCTGACACTGTCTATCATTGGGCTTCCAAACCACTTCACAGGATATTATGGCTGTCTGGCTTACCAAGCGATTACATGGGCCCCATTCAGAAGACACCTTAAACCACGGCTTTACCATGGTGGTTAAGCCAGAAAGCTTTATTCATTGTGGTTAAAGCTGTGGTTTAAGGTGTCTTCTGAACGGGGCCATGATCACTGTGGTAAGTTACTCTTGGTAAAGGAAAAACAAAGGTAGCCATTTGGGGTGGGGTGGGGGATCCAAAATTCATATTATTATTATTATTAATAATAATTTTATTTCTTACCTGCTTCTCCATTCTGATCGAGGCGGGGAACAACAATAAACTATAAAATACATAAAACTGAATTAAAACACAATATACATTGTTAAAAACATCCTAAAAACATTCTAAAAACTAGGGGTGTGCACGGACCCCCCACTCCGCCCCGTGGGCCGATCCGAAAATTTCGGATCGGCCCGCTCCGCTCCGCGCCGCTCTGCCCATACTCCGCTCCTCTTCGCCGCGGAGCTCCGGCTCTGAATCGGAGCTCCGCAGTGGAGGGGAGTGGTGCCAGGTAAGGCCGGGAGAGGAGGGCGGGTGGGTGGGTTCCCGGGCCCTTCTGCTGTCGCCGCCTGTGCGGCGACGGCGGCAGAGCCCGGTAAGGGACCAAGGGGGAGGGGGGCCTTACCTGCCTCTGTCCGCGGTCTGACAGCTTCTTCAATTGAGCCCGCGGTACAACCAGGAAGTCTGGGCCGCAAGTGCGGCCTAGACTTCCTGGTTGAACCGCGGGCTCAATTGAAGAAGCCGACGGACCACGGATGGACGCAGGTAAGGGAGAGGAGGTTTTTTTTTACCGGGCCCTGCCGCTGTCGCCGCATGGGCGACAGCGACAGCGGCAGGGCCCGGTAAACCCCACTTACCTTTCCGGCGGAGCTCCGTATCGAGGCGAAGGATCCGCCTTCACCTCGATCCTCTTCGCCACGCTCCGCCGGCCCCCCAATCCTCTTCGCCTCCGCCTTAAGGGCAGGCGAAGCCCCCCGCTCCGCTTCTAATTCACCGGTCCGATTAGAAGCGGAGCACATCCCTACTAAAAACATCTTAAAATTCCACTGGATAGGTAGAATTAGTGTAATACAATTCAAAGGTCACAAAAAACATGCAATTTCCCAAGATCTCCAGATCTCTTCATCAGGCAAGATGTTACACAAATCAAGGAAGTGGGGGAATTGGAGGGGGCCTGGCTTCATGTTGAAATCATGGTGTCAGAGGCTTAAGATGAAATAGGGCTGGGCAGGATCTACACTACTGCTTTAAAGTGCTTTATAACAGTTTTGACAACTGTTGGGGCCCAGGACACACTGCATATACAGTTTTCGAAACGTTTTCAAAGTGCTTTAAAGCACGTTAAAAGCAGTAGTGTAGATCCCCTCCTGAGGGTTTGCAGACGTTCAAAATGGGCTCTACCAGGTGAAAGGTAGTCACACAGAGGAGGGCCAGGATCTCTTCTCGATCATCCCAGAGTTCAGGACATGGACTAGTGGGCTCAAGTTACAGGAAGCCAGATTCCCACTGGACATCAGGAAAAGCTTCTTGACTATTTATTAATGTATTTATTTATTATAGTACTTTTATCCTGCCCTTTAGCCAAAAAGGCTCTCAAGGCGGCTTACAAAAATATTTCTTAAGGCAGTCCCTGCCCACAGGCTTACAATCTAAAAAACATGACACAAAAGGAAAGGGGATTGGGAGGGAGGAGGGGGGAAATAAGAAGCAAATTCAGGCACTTGATTCTTAGTTGCAAAGTTCAGCAGCTGCTTCCTTTCCCTCTGATGGCCTCAGCAGCGACAGTTGGTAGCAGGAGGGAGGGGGCTCTCAGTTAGAGCCGGACCCAGGCACGATGGAGAGCTGCCTGCTGCTGCTTTCTTTCCCTCCGACTGTAAGGGCAGTACAGTAATGGAACCAATTACCTAGGGAGGTTGTGGGCTCTCCCACAGGAGAGGTATTCAAGGGGCAGCAGGACAGCCATCTGTCAGGGATGCTTTAAGGTGGAGTCCTGCATTGAGCAGGGGGTTGGACTCGATGGCCTTATAGGCCCCTTCCAACTCTACTGTTCTATGATCCTATATGATGATCTCAGATTTCAGCTGGAATTGCCCCTAGGACAGACTGCCTAGAACAAGAAAGAATCAAACAAGGTGTAGTGGTTGGACTGGGAGTTGGTGTCCGACTTTTAGCCTTACCTACCTCGCAGCATTGTTGTGAGGACCAAACAGAGAGGAGGAAAGGTGGGATATAAATGTAACAATTAAACAATAAAAGTAAGACAATGGTTGATACCCCCATTTTTTGAAATATATAAGGAACATTGCATATTAAGACTGAGATTTAGCTTTGTGTGTACTTATCTCAGTAACAGGTTAGGGTTAGGCAAAAACAGATCATAACAGATTTATAAAGGAAAGAACTGAACGATTTAAGCCTCTGCTGTCCTTATATAAATTCAGTGTTAGCCTCATGGATAATGATGGATGGAATGGTGACCCTCCCAGCCCCTGGTCTACCACAGCTTCCTAGAAGCATTTTTTCTGTTTAGGCATCACAAAATAGACGTCCTCTTCAATTATTTCCACCATTCGTCCTTTTAAAAAATCCTAACACGAGTACTGCTACCTGAGATAGGAGAAATGTATTTTGTGAGTTGTATATCGAGCCAAACCGGCTGAATTTGAGAGGTCGGCATCACATGATACAGGATAGTGGCAAATAAGATCGTTCAATATGTCTCATGCGTAATTTGAAAATGACCAGAACTGTGGAAATTGTGACCAGATCATGGAAAATTTCTGTTAGCAAGTGCTTAATGGGTTGAAAGGCTCTAATTTTAATGCTATAGTTCTAGTTAAACTTATTGCCATTATCCACGCTGGCTCTCTGCTTATTGCATTTGAATTGATATTGCTCATTGATCCTGCACAAGCTCAGTTCATTTCAATTGCACTGAATCATTTGAACACATTGTAAAATGGACCCATCCCCCACCCTCCATTGGGAAGAGTCTGTGTGTGAGGGAAATTTGTGATGGAATTGTGGGAAGAAGGAAGGTTTCCAAAAGTACAGCAATTCAGCAGCAGCAGTATTCTAATACCATCCTGAAATTAAGTAAGTAATTACCCCTTTGATTTGATCACAATTATTGAGTCTGTAGGCCTGTTTAGGCCACATGCTAAGCCATGGTTAGGTAGGTTGACCATATGGAAAGGAGGACAGGGCTCCTGTATCTTTAACAGTTGCATTGAAAAGGGAATTTCAGCAGGTGTCATATGGAGAACCTGGTGAAATTTCCTCTTCATCACACCAGTTAAAGCTGCAGGTGCCCTGCCCTCTTTTAAATCTGGTCACTCTAGTATAGCTCCTGCAGCTTTAACTGTTGTGATGAAGAGGAAATTCCACCAGGTTCTCCATGTATACAAATGACACCTGCTGAAATTCCCTTTTCTATGCAACTGTTAAAGGTACAGGAGCCCTGTCCTCCTTTTCATATGGGCACCCTAGGTTAGACCACTAACCCTTTTGCAGCAAATGGTTTGTGA
This sequence comes from Elgaria multicarinata webbii, assembly GCF_023053635.1. Classification (NCBI taxonomy): domain Eukaryota; kingdom Metazoa; phylum Chordata; class Lepidosauria; order Squamata; family Anguidae; genus Elgaria; species Elgaria multicarinata. The sequence goes on from NC_086172.1 coordinate 40,004,147, forward strand.
GCATGTTTAAATCATGGATATGTAGCCACCATGGTTAGGAATGGTTCACCTGACACGCTAAGTCATGGTTGACACAACATGCTAAGCCGCAATGTTTAACTCAGAATGCTTAACCACCGTGGCTTAGCGTGTTGTCTGAACAGGGTCAATATCATTAATTTAAACTTTACAGACTCAGTGAATTGCCATACGTGGAGATGACTTTAGAGGTGCAAGCAGCATCAGATGCAGGGGACAGTGCCAGCCTTAATGTACAAAATGCTAATGCAGCCTTTTGAAAATGGAATCAAAAGAGAAATCACATTTGGGAGTCTTGTTATTTGCGAAACACAGCGAAAATGGGCACATCTCTATACTCTCACCAATCATGTGCAGGGACATGGCTAGTGCTTAAAAGATTCATGGTTAAGATTTCTTAACTTTTTTTATTATGTGTTGCATTTTATATGTTTAATAAAGATATTTTTAGAAGTTGCTGAAATCTGCGGGTCCATTCGTATATGTACAATCCCATACATGAGAACAGAACGTGCTTTTGGAATTGTTCTGGAAAGATCCATCCATGAGCAGACTTTTTCATAATGGGTTTTTTGTTCCATTAACATATTTTAATGCATCCCTCCAAAGACGACGTCCTAAACATGGTGGAGGCCATATATTTCAGAAGCAGCAATCTTCAACTTGCACTGAAAACTGGTCAGTCTTATTTATTCTTATGGGGCTATGCTGGCATAAATGCAAATAAGTACATAGACTGAAAAATTTGTGGATCATGCTGTCCAAGTGCATTATGGCAGCCAGGCCTAAGGATAGAAGAGGGTTCAGGGGCAGTCAACTAATTACTGCTGAATAAGCTAAATTGGAAACACTTTAGAATTTATGAGAAAATTCAAGCAAATGAAGATCATTGTAGTTCCTAAAAATAGAATACTCTTAGTAGTTGTTGCGTGGGTGATAATAAAAATGCCAGCTTATATTTCCACTTATTCTAGAAACTATTAAAAGAATTTACAATTTATACTAACCTCCAATTATCAAAATGAGGACCAGCCATAAATTAAAAATAGCTTGCTCTTACTGTTACAATAAGAACAGGGTTATAACAGTTTTTGGAAGTCAAGGAAAATATACATAATACTAATGAACAGAAATCACTTTGTACTACAGGGATTTTAAAAGTGGTTTTCTAGGCAACCTGATGATTTTAATTTTTTTTAAAAAAAAAATTAACCTGCCAAAATAACACTATGCTGATACTATTCCTCAATCATCTTCAAGGATGACTATTTTTTAAAGAGAAAAGGAAAACCCAATAGAGAAATGGGGAATTCCACAGAAGTATTCACAATACGTAGGTGCAATTTATTGTCATACTGGAATTCTTTTCCATTTAGAATGTAAAAGGTTTCACAGTTATAACAGTTGTACTCCTAATAATCAATACTTCTATAGCATTTTAAGAAAATTCTCATTGTCACGTGGAACTGCAAGTGGTTATTGTTGTCACGAGGTTCATTGTTTTGACAGATAAAGAGAAATTGTAGGACCTTCTTTAACTCCCCCAAATAATATGCCTAATTAGGAGGTGGTGCTTGGGGGCAGTGAATGAAAAATCATATAGACAACGGTCATGGACGCAAGAAAAGCACCAGAGAAGGTGTTGAAATTGTCCTATTGCATGTGTTTGAATACATCTTGACATGGGAGCTGATGTTTTCTTCTGCAGGTTGCTGCAGAAAAGATTGCTGGCTGGAGAACTTTCTGCTGGCTGCCATCCTAACCTCACTAAACACACTGAGACTTACTTCTAACTAAACATGGATAGGATTACGGTGTGCTCTTGATTTACCTGGCCTACAGAGCACTGAATCCAACTTTCTTCAAGATTAAAGTACAACTTGTTTTAAAAACGGGAATAGCTTCAGCTCTTGATTTAAGACAGGGTTCGTTGGAAGTAAACAGCAGTTTTAAAAATACTTTTCAAAAGGATGTACGATTGCTGAATTCAGTCTACTATACAAAACCACACATGCTGCACAACCCCACTTTGGTTGAAACTGCAAGTCAAGTGTCATTTTCTTCAAAGCCACTATGAGCCCCAACTTGCCATTGTGTGCGCTACGAGAGGGATATAACGTCACGGTGGCGCTTTGGTGCTGCGAGGCGCCTTGTGACATCTGCATGGGAAGGAACGCAAGTGCGAACTTTCCCTGTCTTTAAAAGTAAAAAAAAAAACAGGGGGGAGGAGAGGAACAAGGCCGTACCTCCCCCCTTTTTACTTTATTATCTGTATCTCCGCAGCTGCGCAGATACAGATAATAAAAGCAAAAAGAAATGGGGGGGGGGAGGAACGGGCAGCCAGAAGGAGGACATGAGGAGAGGGGGCAGGGACTCGGGGCAAACCACCTTTACTCTCCTCCCTCTGGCTGCCCGTTCCTCCCCCCCCATTACTTTTTCTTTTTCTTATCTGTATCTGCACAGCTGCAGAGATACAGATAAAGGGGAGGGGAACGGCCCCATTTCTCTCCTCCCCCCGATTTATGATGATTATTTTTTAGTTTTACAGGCGCAGGGCCACCCATGGCAACCAATCAGGGGGCACCATGGGCTCCGCTGCCAAAAATGTCAGGGTAAGTGCCTGACGTTTTTGGAGCAGAGTTTCCAGGGTTTGCCCCTGGATGGCTTTGCAATGGCAGCTGCATCATGTAGATGACGTGAGGCTACTGCGAAGCCATACCAGGGCAAACCCTTTTGTATAGACATTCCCCAAGATGGGATTGTATTGATATGTCAATGGAGTGCAGATCTGATTAGGTTCTCTAGGGGGCGCCCCAGAAAGCTCAAGCAGCTGGACAGGTTGCAAGGACAGAAGAGGATAAAAACTGAAAAAGAAAGCTCACACCTCCTTAAGGTATGGTAAGCACTGAAGCACCCTGAGAAACTTCTCCGAAATTCTCACCCTTCCCACAATTTTCGGGTACAATTTCTTTTTGCCCCTGCCCCCAACAAACGGTTAAAAAGAAATACATTGAAACATTTGGCACAGTGCTACCCTGAAAGCTTCAGCCAATTCATGAATTAAAATAATAATGATAATGATGATAATAATACATAAAATGCATTTTGATTGGTTGTGCTAGGAGTTGTCCATCAGGAAGCACCCTCTGTGAATACAGAAATTGATGAGCAATTCTTACTTAATAATAAGTTCTCTTATAGGAGGGGAACGCACACAACCATCATTGGGATGGCATGCTCTGGAGAAGATCAAACTACAGCACACAGTATAATAGATTGATGAAATATAGACATACGGAGCTGACTTATATTGAATTAGACCAGGGATGGGTAGAGTAGATCTCCAGACATTTTGAACTGCCCACCATTCTTGACCATTGCCCATGCTGGCTGGGGCTTCTGGGCATTGAACTCCTAAACATCTTGAGTTTTACCTTCTGCCCATCCCTGAATTAGAACATTGGTGCATTTAACCCAGTACTGTCTACTCTCATGGGCCACAACTCCAATATCTTTCTGAGATCTTTCAGCTGGAGCTGCCAAGGATGCAATTTAGGGCCCTTTGCACACAAAGCAGTGTTCTACAGCCTATTCCAGGGAACTGGCTGAAGCTTGGTAGCTAGTATCCGGGAGATCTCGAGCTGATCTCATCATGATGGCAGTGGGCAGAGTTATGGAGCTTTGGTGTTATGTATTGTTATGCGCATGCACCCATGCTCAAGCGCTGAGAAGTTTCAGGGGCTCAAGTAGATACTCAGTGGTCACTTTCCTTCAAAGGAGGTCATTGGAGACTAACGGTGTCTCCATGATACAAGGCTTATTTACACATCTATGCAGGCTGAGCGTAAGATGAGGGTTCACAGCAATAACACTCCAACAGATTCCTGTCTAGGGGAACTCATGGTGCGATAGGATGTCCTGCAGAGAGCAAGTCAGGTCTCTGCCTCCTTTTCACATCCAGTTGCAGCACAGACCGGCTTCCTGCCAACCACACAGACCTCACTCGCCTCTTCCCCATGGCCTAGTAGGACAAAAGGATGAGTCATTTCCCCCTCACCTATTCTTCTGGCCCATCCCAGCTCCCATTGAAAACACATTAACAGCTACCAGCTGTCTATTATCAGGTCTTCCCCGGATTTTGTCTCAGGCATCTACACTAGATAGCTCTAACATACTGAAATCTTAGAATCAAGAGTTATGGATTTGGGAAGGACCCCAAATCTCTTCTCATTCAGAGGCACTGGTTGTAAGGTCATTTAGTCTGACCCCAAGCACATAACACTATAAAGATGGTCTGCAGAGCACTGTGGAGCCGGCGTGGTGTAGTGGTTAGAGTGTTGGACTGGGAGATCCAGGTTCTGGTCACTGCTCGGTCATGGAGCTCACTGGGTGACTTTGAGCCAATCACTGACTCCCAGCCCAACCTACCTCACAGGGTTGTTGTTGTGAGGATAAAATGGAGAGGCGGAGGTTTATGTATGCTGCCTTGGGTTTCGTGCAAGCAGAAACATAATTTCTGGGACATAATTTATGGGACATAATTGTAATAAATAAATAAAATGAGGGCAAAGAGCAGTGGCCCCAGAGAGAAGGAGCAGAAATTGCTTCCCATTCTGCTATGAGGAAGGGAGGTGTAGAAAGAAGCCAGCTGTGTGCTCTTCCTCTCTTTCCGAGACCATGGCTCTTTTCCTTCATAGGACAGGGTAAGGAAGATGGAGTTCATTAATGTGCACAATAATATTCTGTTAAATACAAATTAACCCATCAGTGGTTTTATTCAGATTGGAATGTGGTGATCACAGTTTATTTTTTAATGGTAAATGTATTGTTAATGTTAATCGTCTTTGGACATTTTCCTCTCAGTTGCTCATTACTGAGAGTTTCTTAGGGTTACCAGTCACTCATTATTGTTTCCCTAACTAGATCATCTTTGGGTCTTGCTATTTACTGTGTTATCTGTACAGCACCATGTACATTGATGGTGCTATATAAATAAATAAATAAATAATAATAATAATAATAATTGATAGGTTGGCATCTCCGCTCTGTCTGAAATCCAGGAGATCTCTTGCACAGATCTGAACATGAATCTATTGTTTGTAGGTCCATGCCACTAGAATGTTTCCAAGAGTGACTCTTTTAGAGAAGTGTGTGTCCAACTGAAGCCATGTCAGACAGTGAGTGCAGTGCAGATGGGCCTGCTTGGAAGAGATATTGCTCCTTATATTCAATAAAGATTTCCATTCAACATTTTCATGTTAACATCATTTTAATAGCTCTTTGCTTGTTGCAGCATGATTATTGCATTCATTATTACTGCGTTTGTAATGATCAGAGTAACGGTATTCATAGCCCAAATGAGCATATAAAATCTATAACTATTATTTATCTAAGAGGCAACTGGCAATATTAGTGACAATTATACTTCTGTTTCTTTCGAAGCAGCAATGGTAACTAGAATTACATATACAACACATGGGAATGTTCTAAGGCATCCACACAGCTCTCTTTGCATGGACAAAACAGTCAACAAGATGGTCTATATGTGCTGAACCTTAAAAGAAATGTGGAAAATGCACCCTCCTTGCCTGCAGCTCCCTCATTTTTAAAGATAAAGATATCAAAATTGGCACAGTGATAGCTCTTATGGAGGGCTTTAGCCACCCCAAGTTTAAAAAAAGATTGGGTATTCACCCACATGAAGCCCTTTTTATGTGAAAGAAATTCATTTCAGCTGCAGAAGTAGCTAGTTTAGATCTAAATATCAAACCAAGTCAATATTCAACACAGGGCTCCTTTAAATAGAACTTAAAACTGGCACAAGCAGCCATCTACATAACTGGATTTATGAGAGACAGTGTTGTATAGTGGTTACCTGAAGGTCTGACCCCTCTCATATATACTACCCAGACCCTAAGATCATCCTCAGATGCCCTCCTCAGGGCCCCACCACCAAATGAAGTGAAGTGAGGGGCTACTTAGGAAAGGGCCTTTTCAGTTGCAACACACCATATGTGGAATGTTTTCCCCAGAGAGGCTTGCCTGTCATCTACATTGTGGGTTTTTTTTGGCACCAGATGAAGAACTTCTTATTCTCCTAGACGTGTTAGGTTCTTTAGTTTGTATTATTTTAAAGCTGTTATTGTATTTTTAGATCTTTACACTGCTGCTGGTTTTGTATTTGGTTTTATAGTGTAGTTTTGACTTTTTAAACATTTTATATTTTGTTTTATCAAGTTGCTCTTTTATATCATTTTAGCTGTTGTGAATTGCCCAGAGAACTTCAGCTATTGGGCACTATAGAAATGTAATAAATAAATACATAATCAAAGGAATGCGAATGCGATGCTGTCTTTTCCATGCATTGGATGACCAATGGATAAAACACGTTCTTTAAGATAACACATGTGATTCTATTTTATTTGACCCGATTTGCAAATGTAGGTATTTTGAGAATAAAACTCAACAATTGTTAGGAAGATATGCTGTACAGTCTGATAATTTCGTTAATAAGAATCCTTCTCAAAAGAGAAATTCAAAATATTCCAAGGTAAGCCAAATATAAGATAGCAGAAATGAATATACTTTACAATTATTTCTCCAATTTCATGTTTCATGGAGCTTTGTTCACGCCATGGTTTGTGAGATGTAAAATGTAATTCATCCCTTGACAGTAACTAATTATTACTGATTACTGAAGAATAAGTCAACAAAGATATTTTCCTGTTTACATTCTTAGCAGAGTGTATCAGAACCATCTGTGCTTCCAAATCCTTTATCCCAAGGGATAAATACTTCAGATTGTTCACTGAAAAGAAACAGGAAAATATGCCAGTTCCATTTGATGCATGGAAGCAAAACCATTGCCAGAACAGACACATTTTCAAAATAACAACAGCAGCAGCAACAACAACAACAAAATCTATAGTAATATTCAAGAAAGTAATTTATCCCTAGGTTGATAGCTCTTAAAGTGCAATGTGGGCCTCTCTAGGAAGATGTGAACTCAGCGATACAGGCCATGTTGGCATGCTCTTCCACAATTAGGTCAGAGATGATATAATATATCCCCTTCCCATCAACTGCACCTTCTGGTTAGGGTGCAGTAGGGAACTGCAGGTAAGCCACCAAGGTGAAACAGTGCATAGATGTCTCATTTGCCTTCCCTCAGTCAATGTTGTTGTTCCCACCACCGTAACACTCTGTCCTGCACTCTCCTATACACATCACAGGCTTTGATCAGACTCAAGGATCACAAAACAATTTGCAAACAAGAACTAAACAGCCTTAACTAACCTAGGCTACACTTACTCCGCCAAAGGTCCAATGGACATCAACATCATATTTGAACCACAATCCTCACACTTAGGCCACAGCTAGACCTAAGGTTTATCCTGGCATCATCCAGGGTTCGCCCCTGCCTGAGCACTGGATCCCCTGTGTGTCACCTAGATGAACAGGTTTGACCCCTGGACGATCCAGGGATAAACCTTAGGTCTAGCTATGGCCTTATATTCTTATTTTTCTGTCTCACCAGAAGTCCTACTTCTCTATATCCTACACCAACCTTCTCCTACCTGACGCCCTTCAGATGTTTTTGACTACAACTCCCATCAGCCCCAGATAGCATGGCCAGTGATTAGGGATAATGGAAGTTGGCTTCTAAGACATCTGGTAGGCACCAGGTTGGGAAGGCTGTCCCATGCCATGAAAACCAGTGTGGTGTAGTGGCTAAAGTGTTGGACTGGGAGTTGAGAGATCCAGGTTCTAGTCCCCACTTGGCCATGGAAGCTCACTGGGTGACTTTGGGTCAGTGACAGATGGCCCAACCTACCTCACAGGCTTGTTGTGAGGATAAAATGGAGCAGAGGAGGAGGATTATGTACGCCACCTTGGGTTCCTTGGAGGAAAAAAGGTGGGATTTAAATGATGATAATGATGATGATGATGATGATGATGATGATGATGATGATGGAAGTCCTGCTTGGTTATTCCAGCACTAACACTCTGGTGGATCATTCTATGATCTTGCTGCTACTGACGTTCTATAGGGCTGTGTTTCAGAGCGCCAACCCGTGGAGGCACATTGGACAATGTTCCAGGCACAGAGTCCTTTGCCTGGCCTTCAGATGTCCTGAATGCTGCTAGGGAATCCCCCCCCCCCCGCTATCTTTTGCAAATGCTTTCTCCTGTGTGGTCCATTCTTCACTTCTCAACCTAAAACTGGTCAATAGCATCCATTTGAGTCCCAAATCCAAACTGACGTGGCAGAAGTTCTCAGGATGATACTTGATCACTCTTAGATGCAATGGCAAATACTTCCCCTGAGCAGATAGTACAGTTTTCTTCTCCCCACTGTACCAGTCCAGGTCCAATGGAAATGCCAAGGGTTCCTACCCTGTTCAGTTCTGGCTGAGAGCTGAAGAACGATTGAAATCTGCCCTCCTGGAAAGCCCATTAGATTGAGTCCTGCCCTCTGGGGCAGAAGAGAACAAGTTCTCAAGTTTTCCTTCAGATATTTGAAGAGCACTCTTGAGTTCTACCTCTATCATCTCTAATAGTGCTGGACTGAATCCTGCCCCTATTTTGGGGAACTTTATCTTTCCCTGTAAAGAGGTGGGTTTTTTCTGCCTCTTTTGCAGGGAAGGAGGAAAATTTGGAGAATTTTCTCCTTGTGAAGGGAGACAGGGTTTCCATGAGCTTTTTTTTTAAGTGCAGCAGATTGCTGAGGAGTTTTCTTCCTATTTTTTCGTTTTTCAAAAATAAAATAAAATAAAAAACACCACCCGCTTCTTCCAGCATTTCGATGAGCCCAGCATTTCTTAGTGAATGCCTATTGGAGACCATGGGCACTTTGCCCCGGGGTAGCTTCAGAGTGGCGGCTGGTGATCTACATGATGCAGCTGCCACTCCGAAGGGATCCAGGGGCAAAGCCCCAAAAGTCGGGTACTTACCCCGACTTTTTTTAGCTCTGAGCCAGGCTCCACACCTCTGCAGAGCCTTCTTAAGAAAAACATTTTTTTAAAGGGGGGAAGGAGCTCTGGGCTCCACAGTGATACATTTTAAAGAACGGGCTGGGGGGGGGGGTGGAGAGAGGAACAGGGCAGCATGGAGTCAGCTGCTGCTGCCGGGAGCACTGGAGAGCAGGGAGGAACAGGGCAGCCGGCTCTCCTCCCTCTGAGCTTGCTCTGGCTGCCCCGTTCTTCTCCCCCACAGGGCCAGTCCCATACATGAAGTGGAACAGGGTATGCCCCCACTCCCCAAGTCAAGGGGCGAATCTACACCAGTGTTTATCACTTTGACCACTGAAAACATTATATTTTCTGCCAGTTTTAAATGTCACGGGGCACACCCAGGGATTAAAGAGTTACTTATCTTTCTCTGATCCATTTTTAAATAATTACTCCAGGACACACTGTGTCTTGTTTTGCTGTAGGTAGAAATTTCTGTTTGTTGGTTGCTACAGCGATCCGCCCACTTCCTGCTCTCTTGCATTTGCCCTCCCCCCACCCAGTTTGTACTATCTGTGCGCATGAGGCACGGAAATAAAAGGAACACGCCCCCAGGACAACGATTGGCTGCACAACTCAGTTTGAAATTTAAGAGACACGTATCAATAACGAAGAAAGGGGGCACATACCACCTCATTCAACGCTTTTGATACAGTGGTACTAGAGGAGTGTCATGTGATGCAATCAGTCATTGTAACCCATCATTAACGTTATTTCTCATACGTGTAGATCCCACCAAGGTGTATAGTATCCAAAGCCAGCCGAATTATTTTGGCACATGAGGCAAAAAAAATTTCCACAAGCAGCCCTCAGTAAAAAATGCCACAAGAACACATTTAATGACTAACAATTTTGCTGTTCTTTCATGTCACCCAAACTCTGCCCCTTGAGGCAGCCACCTCACTCTGCCTAACGCTAAAGCCGGCCCGGCTCTCTTTGCCAATAGGAGGGGACTTAAAAGTGCAGCGATTGCTGTGGAAGTGCAATAGCATGAAATCTATCCCACTGTGGTCGCAGGCAAGGTGGCACTGCTAATGTTGACAATCAATGTGGTAGCAATTTGCCCAGCAATTTTACTCTATGACCCCTGCATCTTCCTGGAAGCTCAGTGATGCACTAAAGGAACCGAGGAAGTTGCCTTTTACCAGGCCCATCTAACTCAAGTGTTGTCTGCAGTGGTTGACAGCAATGGTTCTTCAGGGGTCCAGTCTTTCCAGTCCAATCTGCCCAAAAGGAAGCATGTAAAAATCCCATTGATTTCAATGGGAAAGTGAGGCAGGTGGAACCTGGGTCTATCTGCATGCAAAGCCCTGAGCTACAGCCCTCTCCCACAAGTAATACAATAATACATTTATATTATATTAATATACAAATATATTATTCCTTAAATATACCTTTATAGTAATTTAAAATGAAGCTTGATTGTATATATTTTTGTTCCTGTTCCTCTGTTGTCTCGCTTGAAGGTTAACACCCAAAAATCTTCTTGGACAAATATTGTATTTAACAGACTACAATGGGGGCCTGAGAGTAAATTCAGCCACAGTCCACTAGAGGGTACCCCCCTCCAGATCAATGCCAAAACTTTTAAAAAACCAATACTGGTTCTTCATTTGCCTTGTCTTCTCCACTTCATTAGGTATGACAAAGAGTGAAAAACATGAGGAAAGCAGAAAGGAAAATAAAAGCATATAACTTTTCTTCCTCCCCTCCATTCTTCTTTTATTAAATTTCCAATTTACTATGCCAGATAAAAGGAAATTTAAAAAAAATCAGAGTATGGTAATCACCATTGCTATAGCCAAATGGGAAATTAGCATGTCCCAAAACAGCATCTATCTGAAATTGCAGCGAGAAATGACCCCTGGAGCAATGGGATTCCTATGGAAACTCCTAGTGCCACAGTTTCAATGCACTGTTGAGGAGGGGGGAGGAGTATGTCCTAAACAAGTAGCTACATAATGCATAAAGAAATGTTGTTTGTGGTACTGCATGTTTGGTAGAAGACAAGAGGATTTTTAACACTAAAATAAGCAATTGATTGATTGATTTCAAATTTTCTCCATTGTCTGTCCACTATCCTAAAAAATTAGGGAAGCAAACATGAAAAAGCATACAAATACCAAATACATGCAGCAAAGGTTGTCATGAAATCTTTTCTTCTCATAGATAGATTCAAGAAGCAAGGAAAATTATGTCTTTATGGCATTGTCTAGGACCTCCATGGCATTGTCTAGGGAGGCAAGAAAAGTGGGAATCCCAAAAGTAAATGCCCATAGGACAAAATGACAAATATGCCCATGAGTCTAGAGGCATTTTGCTTGTTATAGTAGTGAAAATGGAGGGTTTGATTTGGGATTCCATGCAATCTGAAGGAAAGGGGCAGCAGTTATCTTGCAGGAACAAAATGTCATTGTGGGGTGAAGATCTACTTTCTACCTTTCATACAACAATATATCTGTGTCTATGTGAAACACATCAAGCTCCATCACACCAGCGTTATAGTCTGCTGTCACAGTGAATTGCATGCAAAGGACTCAGATGATGCTGGCCATGTCCTGCTGCGATTGCAGTTCTTCCTCTCCCCTCTTAGCGACGTATTTTGGTGCGCGGGAGGTCCAATTTTCTGGTAATGCGAAAGCACACCGCTCAAACGTCAACATGTATTTTCATCCATCGTTTTCAATCTGATGTTCTGTGGGCATGTTTTCAAGGGGCAGTATTGCTGATGAAAGAGAGGGGTGTGCCTTTTCTCCAGTAAAGGGGAGTTTTAGTTGGTTCATCAATTAATCTATGGATTAAATTTGTACGTGGGTTATAAGAAGTTCCTCTGGAGCAAAAAGAGGTCCCATTGAACTCTATGTTCTTACTATTGAGTAGGCATTTTCACCTTAAAAGAAATGTGGAAAATGCACCCTCCTTGCCAGCAAAGCCCTCATTTTTAAAGATAAAGAGATCCAAATTGGCACAGTGATAGCTCTTAAGGAGGACTTTCAGCACACCAATTGGAATCCAATTGGATCATTCCTTGATTTTAAGAGATTATTAAAATGGAAATGAAACAAATGCTTACATCTGGGTAAGTTTGAAAGATAAAGAGATCCAAATTGGCACAGTGATAGCTCTTAAGGAGGACTTTCAACATTTGGATTGAATTGGATTCAAATTTAAATCCAATTGGGTCATCTCTTGCTTTTTAAATGATTTTTTTAACATTTCCCCCCTTAAACCTTTTTCCTGGTAGTTCACTAATGCGAAGACTTAAATTCTTTTCCTCATAGTCCACCAATGTGAAGGATCAATCTTCCATTCCTTTGATCATGCAAAGCTGTGCATCTTCAAGTTCATAAACTACAGGTCTGCTCCTTCCCTTACTCAAAAGTGAATCCCATTGATTTCAACTGCTAAAGTCACATGCAGGCTTACCTTTGATTAAACCCCATTGAACAGAGAGAGTCTTACTTCTGAGTAAACACATATTCCAGATTTAGAGACCCACAGAGAGCTCGTGTGTATGTGTGTGCGTGCGTGCGTGTGCGTTTGGCAGATGGAGCGTGTATGAGAGGTGCACTGTGCGAGGTGGGGAGAGGAAGGGGGCGAGGGGAACTGGGTTTGCCTGGTGCCCTTTCCACAAGGCTTGGACACCAGCTGTCTCTGCAGTTGACTAAAGATACCTAGGGAAATCAGTTACCTAGGGAGGTTGTGGGCTCTCCCACACTAGAGGCATTCAAGAGGCAGCTGGACAACCATCTGTCAGGGATGCTTTAGGGTGGATTCCTGCATTGAGCAGGGGGTTGGACTCGATGGCCTTGTAGACCCCTTCCAACTCTGCTATTCTATGATTATATGATACCTATCCCGGGAGGGCTGCAGCGGTGGCTTCTTTTCTTATTCCAGGTGCCCCCCCCTCTGTTTTGCATCAAGGGGCAGTGGAGAGGTAACCTTGAGTCAAGCGGTGGTGAAGTGAGAGCCCCGTGTCTCTTTCCATCCAGGTGGGCACTTCACTGAAGCAGTATTCTCTCTCTCTCTCTCTCTCTCTTCACATACACTCACACCTTTCTTTCCTTCCTTCCTTCCTACCAGGCAGTGTTCCGTGCACTTAGTAGCCCCATGTCCATCACAGTCAGTGCAGGGGGGGGGGGGAGTTGTCCAATCACCAACAACCAATAAAGTGTAGGGGGAGGTACAAAGAAGATCTGCAGGTGGATGCAATAACGATTCCCAGGTGCGCAGGGTGGAGACGTGTAAAGATGCACGAACCCTAAAAGTGCACACTCTGTGGAAACGAAGGGGGATAATACAAGGGCAAAAGTGTAGGTGTGCTGGAGCTCTGAGTGTAGTTAAACAGAAAGATAATATATTTCTCCTGACTTGTTCACAGAAGCTTGCTACAGTAGAGTTAATGACGTGGTTTATTTGGGATTCAGTGTGTGTGTGTGTGAGAGAGAGAGAGAGAGTGAAAGGGGGAAAGGGAGGGAAGGAGGTCTATGTTTGTATGTGTGTGCATCTATATCTATATCTACATGCACACTCATATACATACATACATTGCAAATAGCAATTTACAATGCAATTCTAAACATGCTTATTAGGGTGCAAGTCCCATAAACATAGTAGGACACATGCATAGGATTATGCTGCATATACATAATGGACGGTGTTTATTATAGGGAATGTCAATATATTTAATACATGTTTACATTAGTTTTGACCTGAAAACGTGGGAAATGTACAGTATTTATGTCAATGAGTTTTTACTATGAGTGTGAACAGCAGAACAGAAGAGCCCTGCTGGATCCATCTAGTCCAGCAGTCTGTTCACACAATGGTCAATCGGCTGCCCACAGGAAACCCCAAGCTGGGCATGAGTGCAACAGCACCCTCCTGCCCATGTTCTCCAGCAACTGCTGTACTTACACATACTGCCTCTGATACCTTTTAAAGCCATCCAGATTGGTAGACGTGAATTCCATAGTTTAAGTACATGCTGTGTGAAGAAGTCCTTCCTTTTATCTGTCCTGAATCTCCCACCAATCAACTTCATGGGATGACCCAAAGTTCTAGTATTACGAGAGAGGGAGAAAAATGTCTCCCTATACACTTTCTCCACACCATGCATAACTTTGTACACCTCTATCATCCCCCCCCCCCACTTTTCTAAGCTAAACAATCCCAGCTGCTGCTATAACCTTTCCTCATAGGGAAGATGCTCCAGACCCTTGATTATTTTAGTGGTCCTTTCCTGCACTTTCCTCAGATCTACGATATCTTTTGGGATATTCTGCTTACACACACACACACACACACACACACACACACACACACACACACACTACTATTAGCCTGCCCCATCTCTTAATTCCCCCACAGGATGTTAAAGATGGGTCTAGAGTACAATTTGCTTCCATGTCTGACCTATGAAGTGAATAATTTTATACCCTCAACCCCCACCATAACTAAACAGCTGCAAAAGCCCTAAGATGGTTCTTTTCTGTTTAGATTACTTGAGTGAGTTCCCCACACACACACCCCACTCCTTTCTTTCTTTCTTTTTTTTCCTGGCAAGGCCACGATATGATGCATATATTTGGAAATCAAATTATTTAGAAATATGACCATGTCATCAAAAATAAACCATTTTGAAATGCACAGCCAGCTCACGAAACAGATTGCACGTGAAAATTGGATAATACTTGGCTGGAGACCCGACAAGTCGGTGAAATCTAAACTCCAGGGGATTGTTCCATTTTATTCGCCTTGAAATATAAATCTATCTCAACATGATATTTAAAGCTGGGCACGGTGTGAACTCCCAAACGCCTGGATTTCTTCCCTGACTTTATGAGTCAGCAGCCCCACAGTCTCCTAGTTGGCCACCAGGTGGCGTCCTTTGGTAATGGACATCTGTCTATTGTCTTTCTTTTTTCCCCAAGACTCGGTGGAGAGATAAATAATATTGCACCCAGATTCCTGCTCCAGCCAGGGGATTTAACACACGCAGATAAAAATAAATAAATAAGATAAAGCTTTCACCTGCACTGGCATAATAAACTGAGCTTTAAGAGCCTTGTTACTGCTAGATTTAATAGCTTACACATTTTTTATATATTTTTTACAACCCGTACACACCAAAGAGTGGAACATAATATTGTTGCTCAGGTCATAAATAGCACTGCTGCTGATCTATTTTACACAGCAGAAACTGCACTGTCTTTCATCTCAGCATCTTTAACTGTCATCAGGCACTGCCAACCTGGGGTGTGGCTGCTCTTTCTGAAAGTTCAGGATATTAACTGCGCGTCAGAAATAATTACACATCCTCATTCCTTTGGGTATGAACACTCATTTCCATTTCATTTTCTTCTGAATATTATTTCCGTAGCAATGCTGTTTTCTCTCTATTGCAGTGACGCATGCGAGCCCCAGTGTGTGAACTAAGGACATGAGAATCAACGGGTAGCATTTTGGGACTGATTGCTGTTGGGGATGGGGTTAAAAAAAAAGGTCCAAATTCCCAGCCTTCCTGTCAAGATATTGGATGAGAATGGGCAAGTTGCCATCTTTTGAATGCACCCACCATTTGCAAAATAGGAACAGACATCAGAGGGATGTTTTGGGAAGGACTAAGATAAAAGTGAGCCACTAATTAAGTCCACTGTTTCCTGGTGTATAAATATTTGTTATTAGGGATGGACGAATTTTCAATTTTGCTTTGTCCCACATTCATTTTTTTCCTTCTAGTGTCAAGCTCTTTCTGTCCTCCTTATGAGGGGAATTTGCAAATTTGGGTAAATCTCTCTCTCTCTCTCTCTCTCTCTCTCTCTCTCTCTCTCTCTCTCTCTCTCTCTCTCTCCATTTGCACCATCCAAATTCAATGTGTCCAGCTATTCCCAGCATGGAGAGGACTATGTTATACTCCACCCCCTGCCCCGTTTATGGAGAAATGTGCAAATTTTGGTGAGCTCTTCATTTTAAAAAATGAACCAAACAAAATTCTCGTCTTTGCATATTACATTTTTGGTTTGCGCATATTAGAGAAATCCTGACATCCGTAAGAATCTCTTTTCACCTGCACATTTAGCTATTGAATGAAGTAACCAATACCTTACCAGTAACCTCAACTGTCATCTGTTGGGAGACAATTAGAATATTCATTCGCAGCACAAACCATTCCCCAATGTCTCCTCCGGCAAACACTGTGACATTTCAGGCTTGTTAACACTACATCTGTACACATGCAGTTGTGAGCAGCGCACACACACACACATGCACACACACTTATTTGGATCTCCTGTCTTTGACCTATTCACAGGGGGTGTCTATGGCAGGGTGGAGGCTATTCTGATTAGATGGGCTGGGAAAATATAGGCTTAAGGCAGGCAGAAAGAAAACGTCCTTGTGCGTCTGCCAGTGAAATAGCAGTCCGAGTGCTGTTCACATCTTCGCTAGCCTTCATAGCCACCATTTTAGCATCTGGCCAGGAAAGAAATAAAATGGTGGTGAAGAAGAAGAAGAGACTTCCAAAAGCACATTTTTTGGTCCCAAATTGCAAAGCGATTGTGCAAAACATTTGTGGTGATGGTGGTGGCGGTATCTTCCTATTAAATGGCAATGAAATTGAGATTCCTACACACGCAAACACACAGAAGACAAGGAAATGAGGACACAATTCAGATGTGCATCAGCAAATGCACTGGCTAAAAATTAACCTTGAAATTGAGGGGAAACAATGGGTCCATTCAACTAAAAACAGCCCTCCCGTGAAATAAGTCTAAGAGCCACAATTATGGGATCCCACTACTACAACACAGAATGGTATGAAGAGGCAGACACCCGGGCCAGCAGGTCGTCTTGTGATGCTGCAGAAGAGGGGAAAGCTTGCTTCTTCCTTCCTTCCTTCCTTCCTTCCTTCCTTCCTTCCTTCCTTTACATTGATTTGGTAGAATGCTCTGTGTAAATGGATTCACAAATGGAAATAAAATTAACTCTGGGGAATGGTGCAGTCAGCTGTTTTGAATGTCTCAAGAAAGGGATTTCACAGATTTGAAGGATGGTTAGTCCAATAGTTTACTGTGCTGTAGCACTTCTCTAGAGTATGAGGAGGACATAATTATGTGTGTGAGGGAGATGATTATTTTAATAATTAGTGGGGTGGGGTGGAGACACGGCATGTTGTCTTTTGTGTGCCTATGGGTAGGTGAGTTTGTGTAGTACCTGCCGTTTTTCTGTCTGCGGTCTTTTCCATTTCCCCTTTTCAAGGCAGCATTGTGGGAAACGTAAATTAACTACACCTCCGGAGGTCTCAAGTACACCAGTGCATCCACCAGGAGCTGCTAAGAGTTTCCCCTAAAGCATCATCCAGAGACTTGCTAAACCATTAAATAAGGGCTTCGAGAGTGGGGCGAAGTGATTGCTCCACTGGTGTAAAATAGCCAAGCGTGATGTTGCCCTGTCATTGCCCAGCCATTTCATTGCTATCACAGGTAGGTGTAACGACAGTGCTAAGATTGGTATCAGGATCTACCTGCGTGACCCTGGCTTCTCTGAGCTTGCTGAAATGTTTTAAATTAAGCAACAGTCATTAGGATGGAATATTTAACACTTCTAATTCAGAAGCCTTCCCCCACCATGCGAATAAACAGCTAAATATACTCATGTGCACAACAGATGTTAGAAAACAATAAGAAATGCTCCAGAACTAAGGTTATTGAAAATGTCAGGTGCATTATTTATTTATTTATAGTATTTTTATCCTGCACCTTAGCCAAAAAAAGGCTCCCAGAGCAGCTTACAATCAATCAGTAAAGATGACAGTCCCTGCCCTCAGGCTTAGGTTCTAAAAAAAGATATAACACACGAGGAAAAGGGGGTGGGAGGGAAGAGGGGTAAAAGAAAAAGAAATTAAGGAGACTGTTCAGCAGGGCTGGTGGGAAGGCCCTGCTCCACCCTCTCATCTCCCAAGGGAGGGGCAGATTAACAGCTCTTTCTTCTTCCCCACAGGGTGCACGTTTACACGAAGGGCTTGCCCCGGGGTGGATTTGCAGTAGTGGCACATCATCTACATGACACAGCCGCCATTGCAAAGCCATCCAGGGGCAAACCCCAGAAACTCCGCTGAAAAAAAGTCGGGCACTTACCCTGACTTTTTTGGCAGTGGAGACTTGTCATAGCCCATGGCACCCCCGATTGGCCACCATGGGCTGGACAGGGAAGGGGGCGGACCCATTCCTTTCCTTCCCCTCAGTGGTAAATAACAAAAAAATTGGGGGAGGAGAGGAAAGGGGCTGTTCTTCCCCCCCGATTTTTAATTTTTTAATTATCTGTATCTGTAAAGCTGCGCAGATACAGATAATAAATTTTTAAAAAACACGGGGGGAAGAGAGGGACAGGGTCCTTTCCTCCCCCATTTTTTTTAAAAAAATATTATCTGTATCTGCGCAGCTTCACAGATACAGATAATAAAATTTAAAGAAATTGGGGTGGGGGAGGAATGGGCAGCCACAGGGAGGTCAGAGGGAGGAGAGGTGGTTAGGGCACCTAGTATCCCTCTCCTCATCCTCCTCTGTCTGCCTCGTTCCTGCTTCTATGTTCCTTCCCCCTCAGCACAGGGAAAGTTCGCACTTGTGTTCCTTCCCATGCAGATGCTGGGAAGGAACGCAAGACTGGAAACCAGGTGTCTCATGGCACCAAAGTGCCACTGTCAAGACGGGTGCAGGGTCAAGATGACCATTAGCTCTGGGCGGTTGTCCGACTGGAGCAGGCCCTGGTGGTATATTCTAAGGGACTGTGATATGAAATAAGGTGATATTGCTTAAAACAGGACACAGCTCTTACAAATACGAAACATCCAAGAATGATCTTATTCTCATCAATTAAAGCTCATTTCAGATCCTGCTCCCTAAGGATCTCTTAAGAGATGCATTGCATTGGTAGCTAACTGCATCATCAGATGAGTGTTTTATTGCACGCTCGTTGCTGGGCACTCATGGATTTTTGCGGGTCGCTCTCATGATGTTGTCTGCCTCCCAGCTCCTTCTAGCCTTCTTCGTGCGACAAAAAAGATCCTGGTAAATCTGAATTATTTTTGAGATGGAAGTTGCCGCTATCTCTTGCTGTGTGCGGGAGAAGCAGCGGGATCAAAATGGCCCACTTGAAAGAGGAAGTAATGGGGACAAACGCGCGGGCGGAGAAGCGACAGTAAGGAAACACAATTTCCCCCCCGTGAGATGACACTCTAAAGACTTCAGTTCTAGAAGCTGCTACTTGGGAGCAAACTCCATCAAAACAACAGTGCACTGCACACCTGAGTTAAAATGCTACAAAAAGCTAATTTTGTCTAAATGGAAGAACAAGTTACACTTGGAATAGATACCTGGATTCTTAGATTAGTTAGATTTGGCTGCTAAGGAAAAGATCACTGTAAGAACTATGGTATGTATGAAACTTTTGAGGGTATGTTTTGGAACTTTGCAGAGACATACGCTTTAAAATGAACACCTCAAATGCGATGAATTTGAGCATTCACATCATGTAAATGTTCCCAGACAAAAGTCCAAAGTCACAGTCATACCCCAGTGAATGTTGACAGCTATCTAAATCTGACTGTCAACATTCATTGGTGGCTATCTGAAAAGTGGTGAAATATGTATCTGTTTTCAGACATTCATGATATTTATGTGGAATTAACTTGAGCATTCACGGTAAAGCGTTGGAAAGCTGATGTGGGGGAAGGATATAATAATACATCTATAGGACACAATCCAGCAAAAGTTCAACTGTTTTCAATGGGAGACAGTTAAGCATGAGTTTTCATTGAAATCTATGGGCTTGATAGTGTTCAAAAATTGCTTTGTTTACCCTGATGAAGCTGTATGTTTGTTGAATTCCTCTGTTAAAATAATTAATGATTTTTAAAACCTAACAATACTGCTTCTAACCATTATCAGGAGCCTGAGTCGCATTTTTTTTTTGTCGCAAAGGGAGCTTATTTATAATACAGACTGCAATTCACTGCCTTTACATTGGAAAATATTTGTAGCACCTCATAGTCGAAACAGCAAGACTTTGTCTGATTGATTTATCAAGAAATCTGGTCAAGAAATTAATGTGGTGTCGGTAACAGTTTAAGCCTGATAACAAAAAGGGGATTATTATTATTATTTGGTACAAAAATTAGGCTTCGTGTTTTTAATTGGTGGCATATCCTGTCCAGAGTCTGTTGAGTTTAAATCACAGCACTTCCATGTTAGAAGGGAGAAAAAGGAAGTCTTAAAAAGTAAGCCCTTTCATCCAGTGGTGTGGATTTTCTGAGAAAAGACAACAGGAAATAGTAAACATGGCAACACCATGAAAATAATTTTCTGATGCACTATTTCTTTCAGCGTTCAAAGACCACATCGCAGAGACCAGAAAGGAAGCTGTTGTACCATTAAAAACCCAGGCAGCCTCAAACAGCCACCCTTTTGTAAAATGAGTGCCCCCTTCCCGCCCCCCAACCTGGACTGCCAAATCTCATAAATCTTTGTTCAAACTAGGCTCAAGCCATGGGCTGGCTCTGCCTCTTGCATTAATGGCTTGAAACTGTTGTGCATCATGTTCAAAGGGAACGGAGAGTATTTCTAAAAACAACTCCTGCCGCAGGATGCAATTATAACTGACAGCCAGATGTCTACCCTGTCTGGTTCAGCATGCATACCCAGAGATTGTAAAGGCTTCTAAAGGCCCCTTGGATCTAAACAGTGCATCTGTGGGGCTGATAACTTGGATAAACACCACCACCACAAATCACCCTTACAAAATGGAGGCCTTGTTTGGGCTTGATAAAGATTTTAAACATTGAAACCAATCCAGTGCCATATTCCCAACTCTCTGCCTCTTTTTTTTTTTTTTTTTTACTACAGCAGAAACAAACAGTGAAGAAGTAGGCCCACAATGTGTGTGATCTCTCCTTTACTCCTGCCATTTCCTGCCCCAAAGAGCAAGGCTTTAAGTGTTTAGATTAGGACTTTAATATCCCTACCTTGAGGTGATTTGTCCTATTCAATTGCCTAATCAGGGATCATTTGTGTCAATCTTTTGCAATGTGCTTGTAATCCTTTCTCTGTTAGAAAAGTATTTCATACCAGCTGTCGTTTGGTTTGGTCACTTGCCAGTTATAGATGTGAGTGGAGCAAGTTTTCTTAAAACACATGCACACCCCATGTTGGGAATGTGTAGAAGGAGCATACTTATTTCTACAAAGGATGGTGACTAATAATTTCTAATGAGTTATAATTTCTACCATACTTACTTACCGCCTCTGTTTAAGCATAATTTGTCAACAGTCCACACAGCTTGCAAGAACAGAGAGAGAGGCAGAGTTCACACTGAGCCTAAAATCTTGCCCAATTCTTGGCTTTCGCTTCAAACCAAACCTTTGTAAGGGTTGAAAAAAGAAAAAGAAGAGTCTGAACACTTTCCCAGTGATTCATTGTGGCCCTGTGTCCTGCTTTATAGAAGGACAGTCAGGTCCGAGACTGGTTTAAAAATAAAGATTGGAGGACTTCAACATTCATGCTGAGGCCGCCTTGTTAGAAGTGGTTCAGGACTTAATGTCCTCCTTGGCAGCCATGGGTCTGTCCCAATCTGTACAGGCTCCATTCACTCAGTAGGGCACCCTTTGATCTGGTTTTCAGTGTTGGGTAGAATGGTAGTGATTGAAGGCTATAGTTCCATTGTCATGGACAGATCACTACCTGTTGGGGTTTAGACCTGCTATTTCTTGGACCTTCTATAGGGGCGCGGACCAATTCAAATGGTTTACCTCAGGAGGCTGATGGATCAGGATGGCTTTCTGGCAGCTTTTTTGCAGGTGATAGATGTGAAAGCCTGATTGATTTCTTGAATGGGGGAAATGGCACAAGTGGTTGGCATGGTTGCTCCTGAGCGTCCTCTACTATTGATTAAAGCCTAGCTTTAGAAGGACCTGGAGGTGATGCAACAAGTGGGATTTCAAGTAGAGCAATGTTGGTGAGCAAACACAGGTTTGAGCTATTGGAGCTCACCATCTATGGTGGTAATGGTGGCAAAGGAATTGTTCTTCTCTACTACAATTGCATCTGCACAGAAGTGCCCGACTTAGCTCTTTTTGGTGATCAAAGTTCTATTACATTCTGCCCACAAGAAGAAAATGCAGATCTCTTGATTGCCAGTTGTAACCAATTTGCATAACACCTTGCACATAAATTGTTCATATTCATGCCAACTTGGGTGCCATACTTCAGGGGTCCCCAACCATTTGGAATTATAAGAGCTTGTTATAGGCATGCCTATTCACAAAGTGACGGCCATGGCCAGTCACAAAATACCCATTTCCCAAGAGGCAAACTGGTGTGACTTAAAGAAAAAAACTTGCTCAAAAACCTAAATGCAAAGCAGGGGTGGAATCTCAATTGGTACTGCCTGAGATGCGGATAGGATCCCTGGACAGGTGAGACTTATCACATGTGTGCTGGACCACTGCCTTCCTTGGCTATTATTATCATCATCATCATCATCATCATCATCATCATCATCATCATCATCTTATCATATGTATATATAAAAGTTGGGGATTAGTTGGTCATCCCTTTTTGACTGCTTTCCGGTTGACTGTTTCTCATGAAACATACTTCTTTGGATAGCTCTTGACATGCAGATTCCATGAATAACAATGGTTTTCACTATAATTTAAAATCAAGAGATTATGTCTATAAAGCTTAAAGAAAAGAATTAGGCTATCCTCTACAGCAATATGCTTTAAAGTTTTATTTTTAATATAAAAAAGTCAAGTATAATTAAACAAATATAATCCATTGTAAATTAGACCAAAATGAAATATGAACACGAAGAAGTTCTGTGTACACCTTTATAAACACAGGTGCAGGCCAAAGTACGATGATATGCCAGTGCCGTACAGCCTGTAAACAAATAATGAAGGGATTAAGAGACACCTACAGTTAAAAGTAACCCAATCAAACTTTAGTTAATGCTCAGAAAGGAAGTTCTAGCTGTTGAATTTAACAAAATAACATTTAAAAGTCTCCGCATAACTTCAGTTAAGTTAAACGTTTCATTAGATTTGATTTTTCTCTGTGAACTGTGTTCACAGGGAACCAACTGTTTATTATTACATTTATGTCCTGCTTTTTTTTTTTTTACCTCCTGCAAGGAACCCAAGGCAGCTTATATGGTCCTCCTCTTCTCCATTTTATTCTCACAACAACCTGTGAAATAGGTAAGGCTGGGAATCAGTAGTTGTCCCAAAGTCATCCAGTGAGCTTCCATGGCTGAGTGAAGAAACCTTGATCTCCTGAGTCCCAGTCTAACCACTACACCACAGTGGCTGTCATAAAAGTGGCCAGGAGGGGACTGCCTGAATGGATAAGGGTAGGGGTGAATGCCTCATTATGACAAACCTTGGTTCCATCTTGCCTCAAAAAGCCAGTGGAGAGAACTCTGCTAAAAACAGCTACTGTCCCTGAATCCCATTGTAGTGGATAATTTCTATCAGGTCTCCAACAGTCCACTCTTGGACAAGGTGCTGGAGTGTGTGGTGGCCTCTGAACACTAGCGGTTTCTGGATGAGGTGGATTCTGGCTTCAGGAGACAGAGGCAGCCTTGATTCTCTCAAGTGATGAGAGAACTGCTGAGATAATATATGTGTGTATCAACCCATGGAATAATGTACATGCTGTCAATTAACTGTCAGAATGTTGAGGAGAGACCTTGAAAAATATTGCTTCCTCCCAGCAGGGATGCTTTTGCTGGCATTCTCACTATGAATGGCCATTTGAATGAACAGCTTGCATACATTTGTGTGAACCGGCCAGAAAGCTTTGGCTATTGGGTGGTATAGAAATGCAATAAATAAATAAAAAATTAATTAATTTTTGTGTGAGTACCTCTCTCTCTCTCTCTCTCTCTCTGTGTGTGTGTGTGTAGGCTTCTTTTTTCTTTTTTGTTAGCATTCCAGATCTTTAAAAATATGTACTTGTTGGCAAATGCAAAATGTTGGGCTATTGGAACTTCCATTAATACAATGAGCCTTCTGTGTTTGCTTCCCCCGTGTGTGGGGAACAACAGGAAAGCTGTGTATACAATAATCAAGAGGAAGAAAAGCGAGTGTAAGAAACATTGCACACATTGCTTGTCACACCATCCTCTAGCAATCAATGGGTGTGTGTGAGAGAGACAGACGGACAGACAGACAGACAGACAGACAGAAAGAGGAGAGAGAGAGAAGGAACAGTGAGGCATGGCATATAGGTAGGTGGCGTAAACAATCTTTACATGTCATTTCCTGTCCCCGAAGGAAACGGACTATGAAAGAAGCCCTCACAATGAGTTCCTCAGAAGCCTTCACAACTGCTAATGTTTCTCCACAGAATGAGGTACCTATCAGAGCAGATATGGTGGCACAACTTCCATGTGTTTTTGAACACATGAAAGTGGCCTCAGCTATGTAAAAAGAGGAATGCAGGAGAACTAGTGAGAAGCAACAATTCAATCAAATTGTACAGTTTGTGAAACTGATCCAGTAATATCCCTCCCTCAACTTGGTTTTCCAGATTCGTTTTGCTGATTCTTCTGAACATTTACTTGGTTCTGGAAACTTCAGTTAGTCCAAAATAGAGCAGTTTGAGTGCTAACTGGAACTGACTGATGTGGCCATACTTCTCCATCTGCAGTGTCCTGTGACAGTCCATTTCTGGACCCAATTGAAAATGTTAAATGGCTTGGGACAAGTTTACCTGAAGGAGCGTCTCTTCCTAGAATTATTGGCTTGCAGGGCCTCACCATCTGAAACCCTCCTTCAGGTGCCTCCACCAAATTAAGCGAGGCAGAGAGAGGATCTTTTCAGTAGTGGCACCCCATTTATGGAATGCTCTCCCCAGAAAGTCCTGACTGGCACCTTTGTTGTAGTCACATCTATGCCAAGTGAAGATCTTTTTTTATTCTCCCAGGCATTTTAAGAACTGGTCTGAGTTAATTTGTTTTTAAGTGCTTTTTGTACTTTATTCTGCTGCAGGTTTTAATTTGGTTTTATGTGGAATGGTTTTATTCTTTGCTGACAGTTTTTCTTCTTGCCTTTATTCTGTGCTGTTTTTATTCTTTTTTTACTGTTTGTATTTTATGTTTTTAATGTATATTGTACACTGCTCAGAGAACTTGAGTTACTGGGCAGTTTAATCATACAGTAAACAATACTAATACTAATAGAGCACACATGTGCATGGAGCTATTTATTACCCCATAATGAATACAGGCAGGTTTCGCCCCAAGGGATCTTACATTCCTTATCTGTCAATGAGGAGAGCAGAGCAGTTGTTATATACTAATGTAGTTCTTTCACCCCTTGCTATTTAGGCTGCTTTTAACCACTGTATCTGCCTATATTTATATTATGTCATTGTTTTGCTAACATTTGGGCAGAGCAATTCTAACTCATATTTACCCCGTGGGTTGTGGAGAGGGCGGGGAGAAGATACCCCAAAGATCCACTTATAGAGTGACCACTCTAGCCATTGCACTAACGTTTTGCTATGGGCAAGGTGAGAAGCAGCATTTTCTTCTTCTTCTCATTGAGTACAATGGGAAGGAACGGATGAATCAGCCCCAGGTCTGCCACGTAATCGCACCATTTCTTTGGATGCATCAGGGAAAAGAAGGGCCAACATGCTCCTAAGAAGCCCCATTTCCCCCCAACCCCACAGGCAGAACATTACAGGCAGAACCTTCTCTGCTGACAGAGTTTTCTGCCAGTGTGCCAAAGGGGACCTCCAGCAGCATCAGTGTCGTGCTGCTAATGCCCCCCCCCATCTTTGCCAGCAGGGCAGTAGTTATGCTGCCCCCTCCAAGTCAGCTTAATGATGGGGTTGGGAGTCCTCCTTTAAATAAATAATTTCTATTACAACATTCTCATTTTTTGCATATGCCCTCCCTGCCTCCCAATTATTATTATTATTATTATTATTATTATTATTATTATTATTATTATTATTATTATTATTTCTAACCCACCTGTCCATCCTGATCAAGGTGGGGAATAACAAGAAGTATAAAATATATAAAATGTTAATCAAAACATAATATCCATTGTTAAAACTTCCTAAAAACATCCTAAAAACATCCTAAACTTCCACTGAATAGGCCTGTTGGAAGAGATCAGTCTTTATAGCTTTCTGAAATGCTAAAAGACTGTTAAGTTGACGAATCTCCTCCGGCAGGCCATTCCACTCTCTGGGAGCAACAGAGGAAAAGGTCCTCTGGGTAATACCTGTCAGCCTAGTTTTTGCTGGCTGAAGGAAGTTCTTCCCAGAGGACCTGAGTGTGGGGGAAAAGGCGATCCCGCAGGCAGCCTGGACCCAAACTATGTAGGGCTTTAAAGGTGATAGCCAACACTTTATACTTCGCCCGGAAACTAATTGGCAGCCAGTGAAGGGATTTTAATACTGGAGTGATGTGGTCACCCCTAGGTGTACCAGTGACCAGCCTGGCTGCCATATTTTGAACTAGTTGAAGTTTCTGGACTAGGCAC
Organism: Elgaria multicarinata webbii; assembly: GCF_023053635.1. Lineage (NCBI taxonomy): Eukaryota > Metazoa > Chordata > Lepidosauria > Squamata > Anguidae > Elgaria > Elgaria multicarinata. Next base: position 40,030,733 of record NC_086172.1, read on the forward strand.
ACAGGTAGCCCTATGTAGAGCACATTGCAGAAGCCAATACACCATGTTCCTTAATTGTGAATGTGAATGTGCTGGCCTTTGCCCACACACTAGTTGCATTAGAATGCTAATTTTCATTAGAATTAAATCTGAAGCCCATTATGGTGTTATCTCTCCCTACCACCGACAGTCACATACTGCTATATAAAGGAAATTAGTAAAATACGGTCCCTCATTATTTTGAGGGAGATCCTGTAATGCCACATTCTCACCGAGCTGACTTAAAGTATGTCTACACCAGCCCTATATCCCGGGATCATCCCGGGATCATTCCTATGCATCCAAATGCCACACAGGGGATCCTGGGAGAAGGCAGGGACGATCCCTCCATTTTCCTGGGATAACCCTTAGGTGTAATAAGGGCTTTAGAGCCAACCGCAGGAATCCCCAGTCCTATGCAAAACTCATTCTGCAGCTTCATCCCAAGGGTGGGATATATTGAATTCTCGTGAAATTGCATTGTGTTCATTGGGAGAGCGAAACACCTGCATAATTCTCTCCCACTGAAATTGATGGAACTTCAAAATACTTTGGTTGGATTGTGCCTATTATCTGTTTATTCATCTTGGATGTACACTTCTGTTTTGTTGTTTTTCCTCTTTTATAATTTTATTTTTCAGAGTGAAGAGTGGCTGTGCAATATGTATGGATAGGATTAATTTCTATTGTAATTAGGGATAGGGAAGAAGTTAATTTGGTTTGCTTTTAAACCGATAAGCAAACCAAAACTCTGTGATTTTTGGGAATTTGCACGTCAACAAATTTTGCAGTGGAGTTCTTGAATCAAAAACCACATACAAAAAAAAATGTATATATTAGGGGGAACTGCACACAAAAGCATGTATATTAGTTAAAAATACTCATTTAAGAAAAATTGCTTGAAAAAAATGCATATATTGGGGTATAAAACTACTTGTATTATGAGAAATGTGCAAAAAAAATGCACACAAATTTTCATGCAAACCTGTTTTCTAAAGGCACTCAAAATTCAGAACAACCCAAACTTAAGATTGGAAACATGATAAACTAACAGCCATACACTTACCTATCACAGAGGAAGTTTGCGTTGTACAACACTGAAAAGAGTAGGCTTTTCAGCAGTCCTGGCCCCATTGAAATAAATAAGAGGAGCCTTGATTGTACCAGCTTAATACTTCTTTGAAACCCTGGAGAGCCGCTGCCAGTCAGTGTTGACAATACTGGGCTAGATGGACCAATGGTCTGACCCAGTATAAGGCAGCTTCCTATGTTCCTATGATTGGTGTGTGATTTGAAGTGCCATATGAGTCTTCATTGAATTATATTCTGTTTTCCTTGGATAGGAAAACTCTGGAGTTAAAAAAAAAAAAGTTCATGCAGAAGTGTGTGAGATATCATCTGACAGACACCATGAATGCAACATTCTCTTTCCTTTCCCTTGCAGCAAATGTTTCCTGTCACACAGTTGGCATTCAGCCTGGGCTGAGACCTCCCATTTCCGTTGACGTCATTGGGAGTTCCATAGGCAGACCATGTTGCCAAGTTCTCCTTAGCTGTACAAAGACTGACGAGGATTGAAGGGTGAGGCATTTTACAAAGCTGTTGACATTTTTCCTAGAGACCCCAGGGAAGATCATGGCTCATACTTTCTAGTTTCTCTTATTTCACGGAAGCAATTCCATAGAACAATTGAGATGGAACCAAAAAGAAAGAAACAAAAAGCAATGTTATCATCCTGCAACTGTTTGTAAACTGCTGAGAGAGCTTCCCCTATGGAGAGGTATATAAATAATAATAATAATAATAATAATAATAATAATAATAATAATAAATGAGGCCCTTGAAATCACTGGCTTGGATTCAGATGTATGCAGGATAAACTGCATTGGACCTCCACACCCCATCCTTATTTATTTATTTATTACATTTTTATACCGCCCAATAGCCGAAGCTCTCTGGGTGGTTCATCCTTCTCATGGCCTGCTGAATGGAGTGAGCAGTGCTGTGGGGCAACTCCCCCCCCCCACAAATCATGGGAAGTCCCTTCTTCTCATGGAAGGCAGACCTTGGATCCAATCCAATGAGATTCACATATGCATAATAGGATTGCACCCCGATCTACTCTATGGGTAGACATATATAACATTGCGCTGTTAGTATCATATTATTTTGAGTTTAAAACATTTTCCTGGGGTTTTATGTTAGGGTGACCAACTGTCAGGATTTCCCCGGATTTGTCCTGGTTTTTGTTCTTTCCATGGTGTCAGGGGGGATTTTCTATAATTTTCAATAATGTCCTGGAATGACACACCTTCCTCTTTAAGGCTGCCATTAGCATGGCAGGAGGGAATGACATGCTTTCTTGAGGCACGTCATTCCCCCACCCTGAGCTCCAATTGAGGTCTTAAAGGAGAAAGTGGGTCATTCGTGGACATTATAGAAAAGGCCCCAACTGGAGTGGATGGTGGTGGTGCAGAATGAAATCCTTTCCCCTCCTCCACTCCAATCGGGTTCTTTAAGGTGGCGGGGGAATAACGTACTTTCTGCAGGACTCAGAAAGCTGCTTCCCCACACACACATTAGGTGTCCTCTTTTTCACACACATTAGGTGTCCTCTTTTTTGGTTTCCCAAATATTGTCACCCTATTTTATGTGTGTGTGTCTTCTATGTCACAAACTTGGCAGAAAAATGGGGAATTATCGATTTAAAAATAAAAGACATACACATTTCAGTTCCTTCCCCTCTCCCACATGTCATTGTTTTGATTTGTCCTGACAGTCTTGTTCCTTGGATTTTGTGGGGAGATATGGGTCAAAAGTATTTTAATCTCCCCAGCTCCTGAAACAAGGACAATGGCATTCCAGTCAACGAAACCTGAAGCATGGTTTTGCTACACATTCATTGTCCCTCACGGTGGTGGCTGAGAGCATGGGTTGGCTTTTGGTCTCCTGGCCAAATAGAACCGAAAAACACAGCTGGTAACTGCCTGCGAAAGAGTTTCCATTTCCCCTACCAGTTGCCCAGATCTCCTTCATCATTTGGAGAGCAATATGCCTAATGGACCCTTGTTCTTGCCAGCAGTTGGAAGACGAACACAGAAGTGCATTAGAGACTAGGGGTGTGGTTTCAATAGTTTCTAGCACTGAGAGGTGTGTGCTGAGTGAATCATACACATATAGGGACCAGTTCTTTCCTTCCTTCCTTCTTTCTTTCCACCAGCTAGAAAATCCATGAAAACAGGCCACTTTCTTTTTGAGTGTTTCACATTTATTTTTATGTATTTAAAACATTTCATGGCCACCTTTCAGGGCAGATGCGAGGGCTTACAACAAGGCAGCTTACAACAATAAAATACATAAAATATTAAAAGCAAGAAAATATTTTAAAAAATTAAAAGCAATAAAACAGCAATTAAAACAATAAAACCAAGAGGAACAATAGCAGCAACAATAACAATAACATTAATAACAATACTTATTATACAAAATAAAATATTTTTAAGGCCTTCTAAAAAGACTGCAAGAAGGTGCATGGCAGACTCCGATGGAAGTTTGTTCCAGAGGTTTGGGCCCTCTCCCATGTGGGCGCAGACCTAATTGCTCTCACAGGTGGGCAAAAGAGGAAGGCCTCTCTTTCTGATCTTAAAGTCCAGGCAGGCTGATATGGGTGAAGGTGATCCTTCAAGTAACTTGGTCCCAACTGTTTAGGGCTTTAAAGGTCAAAGGCAGCAGCAGCAGTTTGAATTGGGTTCAGAACCACACTGGTAACTAGGGCACTTCGGACATTATAGGCATTATGTGACAATACCCCCACCAATACTTAGTGACCGCATTCTGCACCAGCTGAAGTTTCTGAACCTTCTTTAAAGGCAGCCCCACATACACCACATTACAGTAGTCCAGCCTAGACATAACTAGTGCATGGATAACTAAAGCAAGGTCCATTCTCTCCAGATAGGGCTGCAGCTGGCATGCTAGCCTAAGCTGGTAGAGGGCACCCCTGGACTTCCCCAGTTAGCTCAGAGTCCAGTAGGAGTCCCAGACTGTGTACTTGGTCTTTTAAGGAGAGTGCAACCCCATCTAAGACATGTTGTAAACCTCCATCAGAAGTGGTTGGTTTCCCAATCAATGTCAGATACACAATTCCAACTGTTCATTGGGCCTATTATGAACATGTGAATCCACAGTGTTTCCAAATGATGTAAAAATAATAATAACCCTAAACTTATAGGTTGAGAATTATGTGCCAGAGAGAAAATGATGGCCGGGAGAAGGGGAGGAAAAAATTGTATCATTGGCTTCTCTCCCAGTCTCTCACTGTTTGGCATCCTATTCTCTCTCTCTCTCCCTCCCTCCTTTTTTTAGGAAACATTAGAGAAGGGGGGAAACATGGAAATTAAACAAAGCAAATTTAATTATAAAATAAAGTCACCCAACTTGCTTTCAGGGTCAGGAAATATAATCACCTCTGCTTTTGACATAAGAATGAGTTTCACAACATATGTTAAGTGAGCAATTATTTCAAATAAAAGGAAATGACCTTTAAAAACAGCTGCAGCAGTTTAGGCTGGAGACCAGAAAGAATGCTGTAGGGTGTGTGTGTGTGAGAGAGAGAGTGCTCAGTGTAAATGGGGCATATTATACAAACACACACACACACACACACACACGAATACTCTTTCAAAAATCAAACCTGACAAACAACCCAAAACAGAATTGGACTACAACTGGTGTTGTACTTGATCTCGCCACCATTTCCTTTACAGTGGTTGATTCCTGTAACACCACGGATTGGAGCAAAGTGGTGCAAAAGAAAAGGCATCCATGGCAGAAAAGAAAAGAAAAGAAAAGGCTGGGACAAAAACCAACAAGCATTTATGTCTAAAAATTCCAGTCACATGTCAAAACATTAAAAACAACACCACCACTTTTTTTTACTGATACCTCCCAGTCATATGACCAAACTTCCCATGTGCATTAATAGCAAGAAGTCTCAGCTTGAAACAGTAAAGGAATTAACCTGTTTTGCCTCCTCTTTCTCCTCCTCCTCGCACCAGCTGATGACGTGAGGCGTGTCCATATCCTTCAGCGCATCTGTACAGCTATTAAATTGGATAATCCCTCTGGCCTTTGATACATTTCTGGACATGATTATTTCATTACTCGCAGTATATCAGTAGGATCATAATAAAAAGGGACTTCTGACAGCCTGCCAAGAGTTTTGTGGCCTTGTAAACACAAAAGTGCTCTAATAAAATTTTATTAAGTGTTAAAAAGTCATAAAAAGTGAAATAACATAAACTACAAAATTTACTGTCCTCAGCAAATGCTGAAAATATCGTCTATAGTAAAATTAAATTAGCATGTAATAGAGAGAGAGAGAGTGAGTGAGAGAGAAAGAGAGAAAACACACACACGCGAAGCTGTGTGGTTTAAAAGATGCCAGGAAAATAATCGCGTTGCAACTAAATACGGGTCATGGGGATTTAGCGTATTGAGAGCCTTCCTTTTTTTATTGGGAACGGCACATTTGACTAAATATGCAGGTTAAGAACCGGGGTTCTAAGGTCACTGATATTCCTGAAGCTGTCGATACTTCTTTGGTGAGAAATAATATATTACATAAGCAAGTAAGAAATGATGGACAAGGGAAGACTTGGTGCCTGCCGCTGCCGCCCACTAGGGTGCGCTGTGTGCCTATGAATACCCGCGTTATGCAGAGGCTGGGGACAGCAGCTCAGATCCTATACCAAAACTCTCCCTATATATCAAAAAGAATGCCGCCACTCCCCCGCCTTAAAGAAATTGTATTTATTCTCTCTCTCTCTTTTTGACGTTTTCTTACAAACGGGGGTGGGGGTGGGGAATGAAGTGCAGAAAATAAAGCAATAGTATATACAGCCTCTTCCTCCTGGGAAAAGGAGTGAAGGTTGCTGCTGCTTTTCTTTCCCCACACAACTTGAACTCCTGGTGCCCAGGGAGATGTGGAGACACCCGTTCCCCGCCATGACTTGGAGCAACACCCTTCTTTTGGCTTTCCTAAATCTCAATGCCCCTCTGCTGCGAGAGGAGAATCCAATCCAAGTAAGTTTGGGATGCGTTAGATTTTGGGGGGGGGGGTGTCCTGTAAAAGATGCATGTTAAGGCCAAGGAGAGTGAACGAGACAGAGGCTGATTTCGGAAGACACGGTAATTAACTGAGGTGTGTGTGTGTGTGTGTGTGTAATAGGAACAGAATGGGAAACAACCGTTGATAAGCATGTCGTCGAAACTCAACCAAAGGTTCTCTTCCACATTTGCTCCTATTTGATTAGGAAAACAAATTGAGTCTAAGCATCCTCCTCCCATTGAACTCATTGCGACTTACTTCCGAGTAAACATGCCTCGGATCGGGCTGCAGAGCCTGCGTTGACGCTCAATTTGGACAACCCAACAGCGCAGCCCTGTATCCATCTCTACTCAGAAGTAAGTTCCACTGAGTTCAGATGGGCTTACTCCCGGGTCAAGGATTGCACCCTCGTCGGAGTCCGCGAACCTAATCGCGGGTATAGGCCTGGGCTGCAGCGCATGGTTACTTGCGAGTACGCCTCCACTGATCTCAGCGGGACCGACTCCGAAGTGAACGCGCCGGAGGATCGGGCTGCGCGCTTACTGGGTAAGTCAACCCGACTGAGCCCCGTGGGGGACGGACGGACTCCCACGTTCCTGTGCGCGCGTGTGTTGCCAGGTCAGGAAGGGTGAGTGCGCGCCGTCCGACTGCAATGGGACTCCGGGCGAAGGTGCGGCAGTCTCTGGGGGCCGCTGCGTGCCAGGCACGGCTCGGCCAGGAGTGGTCCCCAAACAGCCTTTTTGTGCGCCGAGAGCCAGGAGGCGGTCGCGGGGGAGTGTGTCTGGGGTGGTTCACTGTAACTCCCCCCCCCCCCAGCTCCGACTGGTCAACGAAGACGCGCCCCAGCCTCCTCTCGGCCTGGCTGCCGATCAGAAGGGAAGCAGCTCCCGAAGCCGGCTTCGGAAATCCGCACGAGGGAGCCGCCACCACCGCAGCACCTCCGAGAGCCCCCGGCCGCTTCTCCTGCGCCGGGCCAAAAGAGGCGTCAATGTCGGGAAGGCGAAAGCGCCTCTGGGGGGGTGGAGGACCGGCTGCATTTCCTGCCGGTATATCCTCTGATTGTGTCCCAGCTCCCACCCTGCTGCTGGGGCGCGAGGGGAAGGCGGCAGGCGGAGTCCGCCAAAGCGGCCGAGCTGGGGTTCAGCGGCGCTGTTCCTCTTCGGGCAAACACAGGAACCCCCGGGAGGAGGCACTGCCAAGGTGACCTGTCGTCTCTTGCAGGATATCCTTTTTCGCTGTTGCGGAATGCTCCCCGCCCCCCGCGCGCTTAATTTTCGCCAGAGAGGAAACAAACGCGTTCCTATTTTGCAACAAAAAGGGGGTTGAGGGGGAGGGGGGTCAGGAATATACAGGACAGAAGCACTGGATTTTCATGTTAGGGGGCTGACGTTCAAGGCCAAACTAGAGCTGCACGCAGAATCCATCGAGATTAATTCCAGATGGCCTAGGCGGCAATCTTTATGCTATAGACCTAGCTTCCTGGGGAGAAGCCCCATTGAATTCAATGGCACTGACTTTTGAGTAGGCATGTTACACACTCGTAAACAGACTCTGGTGACGGGCAGTACCACCAAATACACGCAATTGCTGTCAGGTGGGCAGCACAAGCCAAATGCATGCTGTTGTTGCGCCAAACCATTAAATGGCCCTTTTAAAAAAACAAACCAAAACACGTAAGAGTTGGGAAGATTTACTAGGCAAATGCAGTCATTCAACAGAAGACAACATCAAGAAAAGTCCTAGACGAAATTGAAAGAGCTTTTCAGAGTGAGGCTTTTTCTGCACAGTTGTTTTAGTAAGAGTTGCAAAACATGGCTCAGATCCAACTGAAGTTAGTCATGAATTCACAGGTGGGAAGGCTTAAGGTTTGTGGGATCTATAGGGCAGATCTACATCAAGCAGGATATAACACTTTGAAAACATTTTGAAAAATGTATATGGACTGTGTCCTGGGCCTCAACAATTGTCACTACTGTTATAAACTGCTTTAAAGCAGTAGTGTAGATCCTGACTTAGTTCTTGTTCTTGATTTTTTGTTTGTTTACTTGAAACCAAGGATCCACCAACTGCAGCCTGCTGCAGAAGATACACACTTAGAATTAAAGAATTTTGAGTCCAGGAATTTGTTTTGAGGACCAGAAGTGCTCACAGTTTTTCCACACAAAAATCCTTATCCCAAGCTTTCTTTATCAGCTGTATAATTTGAAGCAGGGGAGAGTCATTTTGTTGCTGCTGCTATTGTTAAACCATCGGGATTCAGAAATCCTCACTGATCTACTGCAAATCACCCAGAGATCTATCTTCTGCCCACTCCTGGAAATGAGTGGGGAAAGTCTGTGGTGACTTAACTGAAATCCCTTTGCTTTCAATGAGACTTCATCAGGAGTCTTAGCTACTTTTAATTGGATTGGGGAGTGCAGGTTTTGTATAAGAGAAATCAAGAGTCAATGAAAGCTACCGTATAATACAGATTTTAAATTAATTGTTCAGTTCCAGCGATATGCAGTCAGGCTAGGCATGTTTACTCAGATATTCCCACTGAGTTAAAGGTTGTTCATTTACGAGTAATTGTAAATATGACTGCAGCTCTAAAGTTATAGACGCACACAAGTATTCTGCCATGACTGTAAGGTTCTTAATTTTATTCAAACCTACTTGGGATGGAGCATGTGCCCTTGAACTCAATGGGACTTGCTTCTGAGTGGATATGTCTATGATTGGACTGCACTTGCCTTAGTTCAAAATCGTAGGCCCATGCCAACTGGCCCCACTGCCCCCCCCACCCCCGCCCAGCCCTGGTTCTTGGACATACAATACATGGATGATATTTTTCATTATATTTATAGAACTGGATAGGGAGTAATCACATAAATTTAACCCTTGATAAAGTTGTATTTAATACCAGTTTACTATCAATGCTGGCTTGCCACTATCCATGTATTTGACTTGTAACAGGACTACTTTTGAGCAAGTGAGTTGTGGGTGCAGACTGAATAGGCAACTTCTACTAAAGAAATCCATAATGAATTACTTGTAGCCTGATCCGAAAATGTTTATTTGAAAGGAAACCCCATTAACCTTACTTCTATGTACCTAGCACTTCGTTTAGACTACATTTTGAGATTGCTGAATTTTTAAAGGAGAAATATTTTTTAAAAGATACATCTTATTCCGTATTGCACTGCAAGTCACTCAATATACTGTCCTACATAAGAGTTTGTTTTAAATCACAGGTATTTTAAATTGTTATTTTCACATTGTACTAGTAGACTTCAAAAGTGTAAATGACTGCCTAAAATAATGTTTATACAAGAAGCAGTACAACAGCATATCTAAACACTCTATGTCAAAGTAAGCCTCACTGAAATCCTTGGCACTTGCAAGCATAAAAGAAAAACCTTGACAAATGCCTAGATAAATGTGTAGAACTTCAAAAACAAAAATAGATACATTAAATAAAATGAACCAATACATTTCTTTTTATAAACTAAGAACCCTGTTATTAAACTAGAAATCATGTAATGTCTCTTGAATTTGGACAAGAAATCTGCTTTGGGAGTGAAGTTGGAGCTGGCATCGGAATGCATTACATTTTCCAGTTAATTCTTTCCTTTATAATGAATGCAAGTGGTTATTGTTTATGCCCCCATCCCTAAGCAAAGTACTTAACAACAGCTACATGACTGTTGTGTTATATGCATCATGTTTTGGGTTGCCAGATGGAGTTTGCCCTTAATATACTTGAGAGCCAGTTTCTGTAACCTCAGGACCTCTGTTTTATGCAGGTCACTTGCATTATCCACTATGGTGGATTTTCTAAGCAATTTCACATGAAATATCGCTGTGATTCCCTCCCCCCTCCCCCAATCTGAATTCGGTGACAACAGCAAAGACAGTGGCAGGCATGGCCATGAATCCATTCCCAGTTCAAATGGGTGTAGATATGATGCAAGGAACTCAATGGCTGGACCTGAGGCATGATAGATAGATAGATAGATAGATAGATAGATAGATAGATAGATAATGGTAGCAGAAAGAAAAGTACCTCTGAATCCGGTTATTTGCATTTTTTAAATTTTGTTTATAGCACTGGAAAATGGACTGGGCATATTACAAATATATCAAAGACCAAAGTTACTATCAATCTAGCTAAGACTAGCAGTCAGGAAGGCATATGCAATACAGACAGAGGAAAGAGAATGGAGCTGTATAGGAAACCGCAGCTGCTGCTTTTCATTTGGAAATAGGGTTGCAGTCATGTCTCTGTTTTTGCACTTATCCACAGCATTCTTCTTTATTTTGCTTCTTGCAGGATCCCTTCGGACATCAGATTCCCCCCTTTAGAATATGGAAGAGGCTGAAATCAGATACATGCTGTATTTCTGCATTAAAATTGATTGTGTCACATCTTTTCAGATTATAGGTTATACCTGTTTAATAAAGGAATCAGCTGCATACTTTCGGACTACATTCCAAATAAACTTCATTTTCAGTTGTTTGCTATCGCTACATCATCTTTCTCCCAAGTAATAATAAAGTCAGAGAAGTAAGAGTAAACATGCTGCAAGTCATAATTATTTAATTTTGTTTAATTGGTCAGGCTGTATAACCATATGCACGCTTCTAATTTACTGTTGCAATATACTGGTTGAGAGCTAATTTAATCCCTTTGACCTCAATAGTTCTCAACAAACTAATAGAAGAACTCTAATGTAATAGTTTTGTAAACTGGGAAGATAGGGTTTTTTTTAATTTATATCTCAGGTAAGCCAATGAAAGCCAAAATATTATATGGTGGTGGTGGTTAATGTTATTATTATTTACTTTGTGTGGCTCTGGGAATTTAGAAACTTCAGGCATGATACATAAAGCTGGCATGAAGTAACAGCTTGACTCAAAAGATGCAAACAGCCTCTTTTCAAAACAAATGAGTTGGATTCACTTAATAATTCATATAAACCCACATGCTTAGAAAACTGGTTTTCCCAACATCTGATTCAATTTCTGAATCAATTTAAGGAACGGATAAGTCTATCAACCTGTCTTAGCTAGGATAGCTAAGGAGACCTCTATGTTCAGGGGCAGTGTATGAATAAATACTGGGACTGAACCATAGCAGATGCCTATGATATGTGTGCTTTTAAAGGCTGCAACTAGAATCACCATGCTAGACACACATGGACCTAGCAAGACACTTATGTTTTCATGCTTTAATTCGATGGCTTGGGTTCTGGTTCTGAGCAGCACAGCACAGGATAACAGAATGCATTTAACTTATGCATTGTGCCCTTCAGTGAAATCAATGGGAAAGGGTTCCTGTGTGCTTTCAGATTTCCATGCCTACATTGATTGGAATGTACATTTTTAATTTAACCTTAGTTAAGAAAAAATACTTTCTTCTTTTTTAAAGGAACGCTGTTTACCATCTATCCACCCACTTAAAATGGCCTGGCTTGGACACAATGATAACCCAAGAGTTGTTTAGACCATGGGTTTTGGGGGCTGTGTGGGAGAAAGTGAACCGGACTGCTCGTTGTTTCCACTTTATTTCCAGATTACGAACCCAGAACTCTAGATTGTTGAGGGAAAAACAACCCAGATTTTTAACTTAACAAACCATGGGTTAAAGCTCTGCATCGCTTCCCCTTAAATAGAGTTTCTGGTTCATTGATCATGGAGCACAGGGCATTCCTGAGTTGTTTTGTAAACCAGAAACAAAGCTTGCTCACTCCCACATGGCCCCAATTAACCATGGGTTAAACAACCCATGGTTAGTCATTACATGTGAATCGGGTCAATATCCTTTCTCTAGTTTGGGAGATGTATTGCTCTTTTGACAGTTTTTCTTTGGGTTTAGATAGAGCGGTATGTCATATTGCTTTCCAAATCCCCTTTAAGAGTCAGGCGACTGCATTACCCTCCATTCTGGCACCCATGCAGGCTGTAGCTTCTGGAGTGATTTTGAGAAGGTGGCTTGAAATGTTATCTGCAGCTGCGTAATCCCCCATTTGCAAGTCACTGCCTGCAGACATCCAACTCTTGTAAGTACTGTCTGTCTTAAACTACAGAGCCTGAAATGAAGGCCTGGAGCCATGCATTCACCTGGGTGCAACTAAACAAGACGAACGAGGCTTTCATAACGAAAAGCTATTCATCAAAATGCATGGCTTTCCCAGGCAATGAGAGGAGTGTTCCTTAAGGAAGCAACCATACTTTTAGGAAAACACTGAATGTTCCCATTCATTTCAAAATGTGAAGTTCTCTAAATTTGGGGTAGATAAGAGTCAGATATACACCCAAAATGCCATTCTAAACACGATGACAGCAATTCCAAAGAGTATTCTTGATCAATGTGAGAACACTGGATTTTATTATTTTAAAAGTTTTCCATTTTTGTGTATCTGATTTGGATGCTTTGAAATTATTTCTGTCCAGACTTCATGTAACTGTAGGTATTTTATTTATTAATTTGTTACATTTATATTTCAGTCTGGCATATTTGCTCCTCCTCCATTCCATTTTATCCTCACAACAACCACCCTGTGAGGTAGGTTGGGCTGAGAGTCAGTGACTGGCCCAAAGTCACCCAGTGAGCTTCATTGCTGAGTGGAGACTAAAACCCAGATCTCCTAAGTCCCAGTCCAACACTTTAACCACCACACAGGCTCTCAACTACTCAAAGACCCTGTTCAGATGACATGCTAAGCCATGGTGGTTAAGCATTTTGAGCTAAACATTATGGCTTAGTGTGTCATGTGAACCATTCCTAGCCATGGTGGTTACATAACCATAGATTAAACACACTCACTCACTATTTGCTCCAGAAGGGTTAGCAGCCTAACCATGGCTTAGCGTGTTGTCTGAACAGGCCCAACTACAAGTAAATTATATATAAAGAACCTAAGAAGTGCCCTGCTGGATCAGACCAAGGGTCCATCTAGTCCAGCACTCTGTTCACACAGTGGCCAACCAGCCGTCGACCAGGGACCAACAAGCAGGACATGGTGCAACAGCACCCTCCCACCCATGTTCCCAAGCAACTGGTGCACACAGGCTTATTTCCTCAGATACTGGAGATAGCACACAACCATCAGGGCTAGTAGCCATTGATAGCCTTTGCCTCCAAGAATTTATCCAACCCCCTTTTAAAGCCATCCAGATTGATGGCCATCACTACATCTTATGGTAGTGAGTTTCATAATTTAACTATGCGCTGTGTGAAGAAGTACTTCCTTTTATTTGTCCTGGATCTTCCACCAATCAGTTTCATGGGATGACCCCAGGTTCTAGTATTTTGAGAGGGAGAAAAATGTCTCCCCATCCACATTCTCCATACTATGCATAATTTTGTACACCTCTATCATGTCTCCCCTTAGCCGCCTCTTTTCCAAGCTAAACAATTCCAGTTGATGCAACCTTCCCTCATAAGGGAGATGCTCCAGCCCCTGAATCATTTTAGTTGCCCTTTTCTGCACTTTTTCTAGGTCTATAATATGCTTTTTTAGGTGTGGTGGCCAGAATTGCATGGTCGCACCATAGATTTATATAAGGGCAGTATGATACTGGCCGTTTCATTCTCAATACCTTTTCTTATAGTGGACATACTGGACATAAAGGAACATACAGAACATATCTGCATGTTCCTTTATGCAAGGAAGTGCAGCTGATGGGGGAGTGACTATCAGGCACATCAATATTTGGGGTTGTGGCCAGTGGGTGAGTTCCTGTTCTCATATGTTCAGTAAATATATGAGAGAGCATTTGAACACCTCTATAATGTCAAATATATCAGTAAAAACAATGTGTCTTGTGGGTTCTAAAAAAATTAGCACATTTATTCAGTATGAGCTTTCATGGACTATAGCCTACTTCATCAGATGCGTTATGGAGAGTTTGAGATTTATATGTACTCTGTCACTTACCTTCAAAAGGAGATTAGAGTGAGAGACAGCTGAATTACAGTTCATCAATAGGTTTAATTCTATTGCCAGAGGCTTAAACCAGGATAAAGAATTTTTGACACAGTACATGAGTTTATTGGCTTACCTAGTGCCAGGACATTTGTTTAATCAGCATGTATTAATAATGTGATTGAGACTTTTTGCATTTAATTGCTTTCTGTTCTCACAGTTGACAATGCTTCCCCCTTCCCTGTCCCAACCTCAAGCTCCTCATAGTATTGCAATGCATCTGATGAATGGGACTGTAGTCCACAAAAGCTTATGGTTCGTCTTTTAGGTGATGCTAAGGTTTGTTGTTTCAGTAGTCCTTATACATTGTAGCCACTTGGATGGCTGAAGGGGCTAGCTGCTCCAGATGTAAGTACTGAACTGAGGAGCCGCTTGCCTCTTCAGCATGTACTAACATTTATTAATTGACAGCCACAGTTTTATTGGCATTTTTTAAAAAATATAATTTTAATATGGTGTTTTAATCTTTTTTTGTTTTCTTTTTTTTAGTGTTTTACTTCTTATGTTCACTGCTCTGGAATCTGTTCTAATATGGAATGGTATACACATTTTATAAATAAATAAATAAATAAATAGTCTACAAGGAAACTGTTGTCTCTTCAGTATCCTTTCAATTATCGTCTTGGGCTCAGGGATCACGTGAACAACTGGAGACCATCATTTAAGGATTTCCAGTGGATATAATGACACTTTTGTACTGTTGACGAGATGGATAATGTAAGGCCCAATATTTCTGCCTGCTTTGCACAACTTCTGTACAACCATTAAAGTTATTGATCACAATATGTGAGTAACCAAACTTAATCACCAGATTCCTCAATCTATTATCTCAGAGGAGGGGAATTTATATGTATGTATTTAAATAAGTGGCTTAATATTAGCAGAATTCAAGTATGTAAATTCACTTCAGCACTGAGGCAGGGTTTGCAAATATCCATCACCAGCTCTCTCTCAGTGCACCAGTAAGGGCTGTTGGGATATCAGCAACCAATACCCTAATCAATCATGTCCTTCTGGGTGCCTTCTCCCCTATTTGCATGCTTAGAATTTCTCAAACTCTACATAACAAGCTGGATGGTGATACAGATTTGAAAGATTCCTACCATTCGGTGAGCAAGTTCAGGGTACCAGTGCCACTATTTTGTGCCCTAGGCAAGGCGAGCTCTGGGCACGAGCAGGGAGGGGGGCTACCTCACGGTGGTGTATGTGAGGGGGTGTCACTTGCACTGTCCCAAAGCTTATTGGGGGTGCAGCCCCGCCCCTTATTCTGAGGGGCAGCCCATGGGCGCCACTTCTTCCACGCCTCCCCAAGGGCCACCCCCCCCCCCAGCTCTGGAAGGGCAGCCCTTCCGAGCCTCCTTTGAGGTGCAGCAGCAAGGCCGGTCATGCCGCTTCTGCCTCCGACCATGTGGCTGCTCCTGCACCTCTGTGCGCCCTGTGAGGAGGGGCTGCAAATGACCCCTGGCTGGCTGGCTGGCTGCGGGGTGTGTGTGTCTCTGCCCTGCAGTCTCCATTCGGTCTCCAGCGGCTGCAGCCCCCAACAGGGAAGGCGGTGCGCTGGGGCGGCTACTGCTCTGTGGGGGCTGCCTGTCTCTGCGTCCTCCTTGACTGCCTTCCTGGCCCACAGAGGCCTGACCCTTGGCCCACTCCTCTTCTGTCTCTGTGTTGTCTCTGCGGTTTTTGCAGCAAGCAACCCCACCCCTGCAGACAGCAGAAACGAGTAGCGCCTCTCCGGGGCCTCTGATTGCAGCTGCAGGGAAAAGCTAGCCACGCGGGGGCGCACGCAAGCCAAGCCCCCACCCCCCAAAACCTCCGACCCTAGGAGTGGGAAGACAGGGTGGTCTGCACCCCTCTGACGTCTGTGCCCTAGGTCGCTGCCGAGTTGGCCTTAATGGTAGCGCCGGCCCTGAGCAAGTTACTGGTATAAAATACATTCTCCCTATATGCATTTTCATTTCAGGAATTTTATGTAACCGACCATTCTCCGCCCACCTCCACCAGTATCCCAAACCCCATTGAATTTCCAAATAGGCCTCTATGGCTGCAATGTAATATCTGGAGGCACAATTGTGTCACGAGAGAGCTGACTTACCTGTGTGTGTTGCTTATATGATTGGCATCTCCATGTTGAAACAAGTGTGCAAATAAGTTTATAATCATGACACAGTTTAAACAGTGCTGGAATTGTCATAATGTTTATATATTGCTCCATTACAACATTGAAAGAAATTGTTTGATGGAGGTAAATAATGCAGGGGCCAATTCATTCTTGTCTGTTTTTAAAAAGTCTCGAAAGAAAGAAAGAATCTTACTTTTACATCATAGCAGTCACAAGGATGCATCTTTCTGCAACACCTGTTCATTATGAATGGATGCAGGATAAGAACACATCAGTTTATCATTATGAATGTAACAATGCCTGAAAAGGCGTGGAGAAATCCCATTTTTATATAATTCAAGTAGCAGAGCAGAAATGTGTAAGTATATTTTGGGTACGGAGAACATCCATTTTAGTTTCTTTTTTTACTTTCTGTTGCTAGATTTCTTTCCTTTCCATCCCCACACCCCAATTTCTCAAGATGGCAGAGCTCATTGCTTTCGCTGTGGGCATATTTTGGGATAGATCATCTCTTTTAGTGTGCATGGGTTTAAAAAAAAGATATTTGCCACAGAACTTGAACGGCATTGTGACAAACCTAGAAGTGTGAAGGCCCAGGAAAAAAATGGAAAATTTAAGGGAGGGGGGAAACAGTCCCCCCCCCCATTTTTCCCCTAAAGACTTTTTTGTTTTTTTCTGAAAAATGGGAAAATTGAAGAAAAAATGGATTATGGAATGTTTTATTTTAGCACGACGAATAAAATGTTTAAGACAAAGTGTTCACATATTTACTTCTCCAAATGATTTCTAAAAACTATGTACAGTATCAAATTATTACAATTTCTGTGCACCAAGGACAAGCAAGTCCTAGGTTGCAAACTGAGACTACAACTCTCAAATGCAAGAGCAAGATGTATTCCTGCCTCTAGGGGCACTGCCACTGAAGCAGAGACTGAAACTTACAGTGATAACTATAGCTCAGAAAATGAGTCTGATTAAATTTTATGTTCTTAAAGTAACAAAGTGACTTAACCTGTAAAAAATGCTAATATTGTATTGTTTTGGTTTTTTTCCCTTTTTTCCCCCCAAAAAATTTCCATTCCACCCCCCTCAAAAAAGGGAAAAAATATTTTCCCCCAATGGCTTCAAAATTTCTGGAAATTTTACATCTCTAGACAAACCTAATAACACCCCTCCAAGCATCAATATTTCCCTGCCCAGGAAACATACTCAGACTTGCCCTGTCAGGACCAGGCATGTATTGGTACCAAAATCTATTGGTACCAAAATCTGCATTACTACACATCAGAGGCTGACTCTTCCCCTTCCTCATGCCATCCCTTTACAAGATACTCTCAGGAATCACCTCCACCTGAAAGGGACATGATCAGGTTATTTCAGGCTATTGGTTGGTGGGTTTGACTTTCTAACTTCTCTGTAGTTGAAAAGACCATCAAAATGTCAAAAAAAAAGTTTAACAGCTTTAAAACAACATTCCCCACTGCATGTGCAAATCCACAAATGTACTCACTGGCAAGCCATAGCAGTGTAGTGTTTAAGGCCCTTTCTACACCTAAGGATTATCCCAGGAAAATGGAGGGATCGTCCCTGTCTGCTCCTGGGATCCCCTGTGTGTCATTTGCATGCACAGGGATGATCCTGGGATGATCCCGGGGGGAAAGGCATGTGTAGAAACGGCCTAAGACTATTGGACATAGACTGGGGACCTCTTGGTTCAAATCCTCAGTCAGCCACAAAGGTCAGTGGGTGACTAGGTCAGTTAAACTCACTACTTCATAGGGCTTATTGTGAGGAAATCTTGTGACAGGGTAGTGGGCAGACCATGTATGTCACCCTGAGCGCTTTGGAAGAAGGTTGAGTTTTGTTTTTGTTTTTTTATTAAGTAATAAATATAATATAAAAACAGGAGAATCCACATTGCACAGAGTCAAAAGTGTAGTTGTATGAAAATGTTGTTTTTTGCTCATGAAACCTGTGAACATGCCCTTTTCAAAGCCCCAAACATGATTGCAAGCACATGTCTGCTGAATATGTTTGCAAGTTGCAGGACCTGTGCTCATGTTCAATTTGCAAAACTTTCCCAATTTGATTTTGCCCAAATTTCCTGATTTCTGTATGCATTCACTCACATTTCAAACTATGGTACCCTTCCAACGAAGCGAAGGGATTTGCCTCCTACAGGACTGTCCTCTTTGTTGTCACCTATGGCTAAATTTGCTACAAAATATCATCAGTTATTTCCAGCCCATCCTACACAATGATCTTTTTGTCTTGAAAGACCAGGGGCAGGAAGTCTTCAACCCTGCAGGAATTATTTTGTTGTGGTTGTTGTTACTAGAGCCCTGTGATCCAGCAATCCGAGCCAGGTACAAGATAGTGACTCAGGAAGGGAAAACATACTTTTAGAATTAACGAACAGGGGTGCCTCTGAGCACATGCGAAGAGCAAGAATTTATTTTCAGGACCAGAATTGAGTCCAGTTTGGGTGATCCAAAAATTCCTGCTACCCATCCTGCCTTAGATCAACCTTCCCCAATCTAATGCCCTCCAGAAGTGTTGGACTACCACAACTATCATCCCTACCCAGCATGGCTTACAGATAGCTCCCTAACCTAAAATGGTTGCTCATCAAGCACACCTGACTAACAGAGACAGAAACCCAATGATGACTTGATACCTTCAATACCTACCAAGATGATGCTATTATAGGATCTAATAACATCAATTGTGCTATCAGGGGCTTCTTCACCTGCTCACTCCCTAACATGACATTTTCCACCCCCCTGATAATGATGACCTTATGCTATCTACACAGGATAAACTCTATGCAAGAGTTAAATGGACACGAATACAACATGGCCTCATTCAGAAACCAGGGGAAGAACATTTCATTCTCTCAGGACACGCTGCTGCTGACTTCAAAGTCACTTCAACAACAACAACAACAACAACAACAACAACACTTCAAAGGGAAGCGCCAGCATGAAATTGCTGAACTAGAATTGATCAGCGAATTTGATTCTATTCAGTTTAGACTTAATTAGGATTGTGAGATTTGTTCCTGTCCTGGGTGTTAGATTAGGTTAGCATGGCTAGAAAGGCACTGTTATGACAGTGGCTGCTGTTGGGAACGAGTCTCTCTGTTCATGTCTTGGGTACATTTGGGAACTGCATGGAGATAATGCAGAGCTACTGTCTGCTACTCCTTAGACTTTACAGACTGTTGCCTCCACTATTTTTTTTATGACTAGCTCTCCCAGGGCTGGCCCAAGTCATTTTGCTGCCTGAAGCAGAGCATCAATTGGCACCCTGCACCCACCCAAGTCAAAGATGCATAGGATGCAAAAGCCAGGCATGTTATTTGGGCGAATGAGGCAGAAAATCCCACAAGCGCCTTTTCTGATCTCTAGCAGTAAAAATACAATATTAACAAACTGAACAGATAACAATTTGCTACCCTCTTATATCTGCTGCCTGAAGCAGCTGCCTCACTCTGGCCAGATCTACACGTCGTTGCGAAGGCACTTCCGTGCGCCATTTTTAAATACGTACCTAAATGAAGCGCCTCTTTCTTTACTGCCTCATGCGCCTTTTCTTTCGTTTCGTTTCGTTTCGTTGGAAATTCACACTCTTCTAAATTTCTGTCCCTTCCGTCCCAAGTGGGCGTTTCTTAGAGGCTGGCTTTGGTGGATGCTTGTGACATTCTCCCTTGCTCCCCCCCCCCATTTTTAAAAAAATTCCTCAAATCCCAGAATTCCCTGTTTGGGTCGTTGTGCTCGTTGTAGAGAAGATGGAGTCCATGGATAGTGGTAGGTTATGGACGGTTTTTTTCTCCCTTTGTCCCGAAGTTCCCTGTCCACGTGCGTATGTGAGACGAACGAACGGGGTTTTCGTATATGAAGGTTTTTTCTTCGTTTGGCCTGAAGTTCCCTGTCCACGTGCGCATGTGAGGCATGTGAGACGATCGAAGGAGAGTTTTGTATAGCAAGGTTTTTCTCCCTTTGGCCCCAAGTTGCCTGTATATGTGCGCATGTGAGACAATCGAACGCCTGTTATGAATATAAGAAGTTTTTTTTTCCTTTGGCCCGTAGTTGGATGCGCACGTGTGCATGTGTGATGAACGAACTAGTGCTACGTATAGGAATTATGTGTCTCCCTTTGGCCCCAAGTTGCCGGTACACGTGCGCATGTGAGATGATCGAAGGAGGGTTTTGTATAGCAAGGTTTTTCTCCCTTTGGCCCAAAGTACTAGTGCTGTGTATAGGAATTATGTGTCTCCCTTTGGCCCCAAGTTGCCGGTACATGTACGCATGTGAGATGAACTGCTATGTGTTTCAATTTAAACATTCCTGTTGGTTTAGACATGGTCTTTCCATTTTTAATACAGGTAATGGACAGCTTTGCAGCTTTGGGATTTCGGGGATCCTGCGGAGCCACAGATGGAACGCATAATTGCAATGTTGTTGCTGTATATTCCTTCACTCTCTTCGCAACTTTATGTTTTGTGTTACGTTGTTTCATATTGAATAAAAACCTTTTGTATTGGCATCTGTACTTCCCTTTTCAACCAGTAGTCTCCAAAAAATGAAGTTTTGTTTAAAAAATAACTTTATTTAAATTAATAATGTACATAAATAAAAATAGCACTTCATTAAAAAGAGAACATGCATTCATCAGCAGACATAAAAACATCAAAATTAAAGAGTAATCTAAGGAGGGGTGGGGTGGGTTTGTGTGTGGAGGGGAGAAACTTAACATTATTTACATTCCAACATGCAGAAATGAAGTGAGCTTGACCAGGCAGCAAAAGCAGTAATGCTAAGAAAAATTCTGTGCAAAAGTGCAGGTTTTGAAAAGGGGGGGGGGCTGACAAAAGTATCTGTTCTTACTTTAAGAAATTATGCCATGAGGCAGGGGGAAGAATACATTAAAAAGAGAACATGCATTCATCAGCAGACATAAAAACATCGGCATTTTCTTCTAAAGAAAAAAGTTAATGAGAACACAGCTCCCCTCTCCTCGTTCGCGGGAAAGGTGAAAAGATGGATGCTGCTTTTCGCGCCGGATTCGTGGGTTGCCTATAGACTATATGCACAATAGCCGCCGCTCTGTAAACAGCAGATTAACCGAACATGCACATATGCGCATCCCTATTAAGAGCTAAAAAAAAATTAAAAATGGGAAAGGCAACAGAGGAAAGCAATGAGGAAAATGGAACCCACCACACCTGTCCTCACATGCGGGAAAGGTGATGATTAAAGATGGATGCTGCTGTTCGCACCGGAAAAGGTATCGGAAGTCGAAAGGCAACAAAATAAGTCTGGGCGGAGCGGGGCGGGGAGGAAAGAGCGAATAATTGTTACACACGTTGGAAGAAGGAACGCTTTAAATTGACTTAAGACGGACTAAATAACAGCGCTCAAAAGCCGGGAAAATGCGCTTTGAAAGTAAGCCTGTGTGTCCCGATGAGCTTCGGGGCGCACTCCAGACGCACGCAAGCGCCTTCTCAACGACATGTAGATCTGGCCTCTGTCTCATGGTAAGGCTGGCCCTGACAACAACAGCAGTCTTTTCCCTTGTACTTTGTGCATGTATATAGACTGAGAATAACATTCCATGCATCTGATCTGATGAAGCTTCTTTTTACAAAAGAGGGAGGGGAAGTGTGTTATAAGTGCCTTTATTTATTTATTTTTAAAAGGGCATTCTGTGTGGGTTGGCTTTTTATCTGCTGGATCGCCAACCACTTTACCCCTTCTAATTTGGGCCTGTAAGCAATACCAGCCTGAAAGTGGTGTAAGTAATCCCCCTTCCCTATTGCTGTCAATGGGGCTAAGAATCGGAAATTCAAAGACACACCAGGCTGAAAATTGCAGCCAATCTGCCCACTATGGCTAGGGATAAAGCAGAAGGAAATACACCTTGCTATTCCCTCTACCCCATCCCCAGTCAGGATTGCTCTGTTACTCTTTAAGGTGTCACAAGCCTTTGATCTATTGATATGTGATTTGCAAAGAATCTTTTGTGTTGGACGAAAATATCACACCAAACAAAATTCCCACGAGATTATTCAGATGCCTTTTTACTACGCCTGAATAACATCATTATATTTGCATAGAAAGTAATGATGTTCTAGTAGTATAACAAGCTAAATGTAAATGGTACATATTTACCCATTTCAAATGGGTTATTAGAGTGCCTAACTTTTTAAATTATTATTATTATTATTATTATTATTATTATTATTATTATTATTATTATATCTTTTCTTTTTAAGACAAGATTCCTCTCCTGTTTCAACTAAGGTCTTCCAAGGAAGCTGTCCTATCCACATTTATCATATACACACCCAGGCATGCATAGGATTTCACAGCAATATCTGTCTACTCAGAAGTAAGAGTTACTGAGTTCAGTGGGACTTACTTCTCCTAGAGGAGAAAGCTCTCAATTGCTACTAGTCCTGAAGGCTATGTGCTACCTCCAGTATCAGAAGCAGAATACCAGTTGCTGTACACCAGTTGCTGGGGAACATGGGCAGGAGGGTGCTGTTTCACTCATGCCCCGCTTGTGGGTTTCCCATGGGTAGCTGGTATGAACAGAATGCTAGACTGGATGGACCCATGGTCTGATCCAACAGGGCTCTTCTTATGTTCTTACTTCCGGGAAAGTGCATCTGGGATTGTGGCCTTAAACGGCTGACATTTGTATTCCACATAATTGTAATATTTGAAAACGATTTTAAAACAATAGCGTTAAAAATGGATCTCTCACTGCAGATCTGCCATGCTTGTAATATTCCACAGTATAAAGTGTACCGTAAAAATGCAAATAAGATGGGATTTGTACATGTTTAATTCAAATGGGAAAAGGGGGTGCAAGGGCAAAGCCAGTGTAGATGTTGGGATGAAAGTGTTTGTTTATTTAACCTTTGTAAACTGCCTCAGTTATGGGGTGGTTTAGAAATGCAATAAATAAATAAATAGTTTGTTTACTTGTATGCTTATATCCCACCTTTCCTCCAAGGAACTCATGGTGGTGTACCTGGCTCCCCTCCCATTTTATTCTTATAGCAACCCTATGTTGAGGTTAGGTTGAGAGGAAGTAACCTGCCCAAGCTCACCTATCGAACTTTATGTCTGTACAAGAACTTGAACCCAGGCCTCTGTAGTCTTATTCTGCCACTCAAACCCAAGCACAGGGAGCTTCTGGCCCACAGCATCTGGGTTACAAAGCTTCTTCCTCAGGCCCCGATGCCTCTCTCAGGCTCCTCCTCCTTCCTCTGCCCCAGCACTCAGAATGCCTATACTTCAATATAAGGAAAACATGATGGGCAACGTTTATGGGTGGGTGGGGAAACCCTATATCTTGTTTTCTGCATCTAATCTACAGCAACTGGTATACGTTATTGTAGCAAACACTTCCACTCTTCCTTCTGTAATCCTACAGAGATCATTCCCCTCCCCCAGCCCATTATAACAAGGAACAGGAGTTTCATTATTGACCTTCAATTAATATAAGACTCTACCCACTGACATTTGGCTAGATGCTGCCCTGAAATGTATGAGCTCCGTTTGCAGGTTTCAAATGGACAGCAGTAGTAGAAAGTTTCAACCAGAAAAAAAAATCCTGCTTCAAAGCATCAGTCCCCAACTTTCCTGAAATCTTTTGCAACCGATTTTATCCCCATTTATGCTTCAACTTTTATATTGGTCTGATGTTAATTTCAGTGAAGCTAGCATTGTATTTGGCAGAGGAACGGAACAGGCGGAGGATTCTTTTTAAAAATATATATTGAGAGTTGAGGAAGAGGGATGAAGTGTTATCAAAATGAATAGGACTGTTCCCACGAAACTTAGAGGACGTGCAGCCACATGTTCTACATGTGCTCACACACTTGGCTCAGGATTTTGTTGTGGAATATCATTCATCACCCTCTGACATGCTTACTGTGCAGCTCATGATCCACCAACGTGCCACAAAATAACTTTTCTTCTCTCACTGCCATGTACTTAATTTGTTCGTACAGGCATATGAAGAGGAGAACATACACTATCACTATTGATAAACCATATTATTTATTTATTATTTATGTATTTATTTATTGCATTTCTATACCTCCCAATAGCAACGTATGACTGTGAATTCCATAGCAAGCATGAAATGTTCTACATTTTTTTTGTCATAGATGATGTCTGAGCAGGCTCATAGGATGGGATCATGGTATAAATTTTATGACAATGGACCAATGTTTCAAGTTTGCACTGGTTTGTGCAAACCAGTACATGTTTCATCCCCAAATCAATCTATGTATATTTATCCAACTAAGGATGGAACAATCAATAAAAGAAGCTAAAATCAAATAGAATTTGCCTGGGTCATTCTAGTTCTAGAAGTGAATTTCTATGTGGAATAGAATTCCCAACACCTAATTAGTCAGTTATTAATTGAAGGACAGCTTTTATTCCTGACTAGCAGATGGAATCAGCTCTGCGCAGGTTGGAATTGCTGTTAGGTTGGCACAGAGAAGCCTTCAAGCAAACTTACACAGCTGTCATAGTTGTAAACATTGTGCCTGCCCTGCCTGACTGAAGGGACACTGGAGCGCCATGTAGGAGGGCTCTGTCCACCCCATCCTCCTTAGAAGTAGTTGCCCTACGGCAGAGGGGAGGAGACAGGCCTATACAGGCCTATAATTTGACCTATGAATCTTTCCTGGCTTCAAACTGTGCTTGTTCTTTTTTCTCATACTTGAACATTTTTCCCAATATTTGGGACTTCTTTTTTATGTCTTAAAAACATGGAAAACATGAATGTTGTGTAGTTAAAATCTGTGCACTGCAGTGCTGAATCATGATGTGAAGTTTCATTAAAGTTGATCAAATGGTACTGAAGTAGTAAAAAAAAATTAAAAAATGATTTGCCGCCTTTTTGGTTCAACACGGTGGTCAAAGTTTTCACTATGCCTAAAACCATCCCAGACAGAGGTAGAACAAAGCCTAAAAATTTCATAACAACCGGTTGTACAGTTTGCAAGTCCATTTAGGACATACAAATAAACACTTCCTTTTATTTGTATATAATAAATAAAAGAATAAGATGGACTTACAAGGTAGTTGAGCAACAAATAGTAAACAAGTTATTAGACTAGGTATCAAACTGGCAGATTCTAAGATTCCTTCTACAGTCTCTTACTGGTAACCTCTAGAAAATTGCAAAGAGGTCAAGAAGAATTTGAACTCCCATAAAGTACCTTGAACTTTAGTTCAAAGATGTCAAAAATTGCTTTGGGAAACATTCATAAATCTTCATGACACATTTTGGACGTCACAACAGTTCACAGATGGTTAACACTGAAGCTCGTACATGACCTCCTCCAATGTCACATCAACTCAGTAGTAGAACCCAGGAGTCAAGTCCGCTAATCCCCTGAACTTGGTCACAGCAACAGTCGAAATAACCTAATAATCAAGTTCCATTTCCTTGTTTTCACCAAGGTAAGTCCTGGTCTATCAAGAGAAAATCAATACCAGTACAATAAGTTTCAAATATTATTTATATCTTCAAAGCTACAGTCCTATACACAATAAGTCTCATTGAGCTCAATGGGATTTACTTCTGATTTGATGTGTACATGTTTATGTATTTGTATAAATATTAATATCAATAATAATATGTTGATGTCAGAAAAAAACATATCTGTAGACAAAAATGTAATGTATACTGTGATATGGATTCCCACATACATTGGGCCCCCAATGATGACGATGATTCAAATACCACTCTTCCTCCCAAGGAAGTCCAATGCCAGCTAGAGAAGAGAAGATATATGAGAAAAGAGGTGGCTGATCTATAGAAGTGAAGTAGGTGATCGCATGGGGCACCAAATTTGAGGGGGAAAATACACATTACAAAAATTCTGACTAATGAAGATGTCATTATTTCAATTCCTGTGTGCGTACATCGGAATTATGACTGAGGCTATGGAGGTGAGCAAGGGACTGACTAGGGATGGTGGGGCTAAGTCAGGCTGCTTGCCCGCTTTTGGGATCAGGTCCTCCCTCAGGTGGCATGGAATATCCTGCCCTGCTACAGCTCCCAGTTGGAGGCAGGGAGTGAGAGAGCACACACACACACACACACACACAAAAGCAGCTGCTTCCTTTCCCCTTTGAGGCCTGAACTGAAAGGCTGGTGGAGCCTTGTTGGCCATGGCACCCCGAGGATGCAACCAGGACCCTTCTTCCAGGGACCCTTCTCCCAGGACTGTGCTCATCTTCTTTGTGGTGGTTTTTATCAGACTCTTTGTGCTGAGACAGTGCTTAGTAAAAAAGAAAGAAAGAAGAAAAACATTTTGGGTGCATTTTATTATAAAATGTGTGTGGCGGGGGGTGGGGTAAGGGGGTTGCCTCTTCGTTAAATGGATAATTAGGGCAAAATGTTTCTCCGTTTATTAAAAACCTCAGCATAGATCTGCCATTGAGATTTGGGGTTGGTTGCAATAGTTCGCCTAGGGCATCAGTTGCTGGCAGCTAGTCTTGGGTGCCCCTCTGAGAATATAGCGCTCTGTCCCTTCCCATTGCTTACAATCACATGGCATAATAGCTCTGCTGTATCTCAATGTCCTGTGCAGCATTAATTGCCACCGCACTTATACAGTATCATCGAAATGGTAATGCCCACAGTCAAGGGGGTTGCCATGTAGTTCTCTCTGAAATCCCCCTGCTATCTCAGGTCCTCACAAGCGTTATTTCTGCTTCCCAAACCTAACACAAGTGAATTCTTACATGCTTTCAGCTGGGAGAAACATCCTCCATGTTCCACCTGAGTAACACAAGATTTTTTATTTATTTTATTTATTTATTATTGCATTTATATCCCACCATTTTTCCTCCAAGGAACCCAAGGCAGCATACATAATCCTCCTCTTCTCCATTTTATCCTCACAACAACAACCCTGTGAGGCAGGTTGGACTGAGAGTCTGTGACTGGCCCAGAGTCACCCAGTGGGTTTCCATGGCCGAGTGGGGACTAGAACCCGGATCTCCCGACTCCCAGACCAACACTCTAGCCACTACACCACACTGGCTCTCAGTGTATTTTGATTGTGTCCCTCATCACACTGAATCAGGAAAGAAGTTCATTAATCACAGGGGGGAAATCTGGATAGATAGGGCAAAGAACAGAGAGAAACAGTTGCACAGCAAAACATAAAAATAAATACAGTTTCTAGCCAATTCATTATCCAGCTATGCCTGTGTGTCTAATTTGTTCTTGTTCCTTCACCAACCGGACCCAATAAGTGCTGCTTACACAATTTCTAGCTTACAGTCATATTCCTAGGGCACTTCCAGAGAAGTGAGATTTTATTGTGTAATCGGTCTGCCTTGAACAAGGAATTTTATGGGCGATCCAGACAGTGTCATTTTCCATTTGTAATCCTGCTGCATTTTCACACTCTTTCCCTTATCTTCCCCTTCCCCCAAATCAATTCAGGTGCAAAAGGCAGAATAGCTGCACAATGCCTTGCTGACTGGTAGTTCTAGGAGCCCTCCATCTGGAAGCATCCTAAGCCAGAGGGTGCAATAATGACCTCCTAACCTGACCAAAGTATTAGCAACTGGGGTCTTTCTTTCATGATGATGATGCACCTACTCAAAGCTTCTATCTCAGGTGAGTGCCCATAAATTTACTTACACCTCTGCTTTTATCCCTAAAAGAGGGCTAGGTAACCTTTTGGGGCTTGTGGGCACATTTTAAAATATGAGAAATGAGCAGATATGTTTAGTCACAAATAACAGGTTAGTCACAAAAGACAACCTGCTCAGAGGCTCTCAAGGGAAATTAAGATGGCAACAGCTAGAGGTTTCCATTTTGCATTGAAGTGATGCCTGCTGTCAGTAGGAAAATTAAACAAAAATTAAGAGGCATGTGGTGTCTTGGTGGGCACATTGGTGCTCATGGACACCAAGTTTCCTACCCCCTGCCCTAAATCCTCCCCTCTGTGTTGGCCCATGTCCCTTTGCCAACAACATGTGACAATATGTGGAACACAAAATAGATTCCTTGATAAGACCAGCCTAAAGTGCAGGCAAGACACAGGCCCCTGCAAGGTATGCCAGCTGCACCCCTTCTTAGAGTCGGAAGACCTAAAGATGGTAGTGCAAGCACTGGTAACTTCGAGGCTCGACTTCTGCAATGTGTTCTACATAGGGCTACCTTTGTGCCTAGTCCGGAAACTTCAACTAGTTCAAAATATGGCAGCCAGGCTGGTCACCGGTACACCTAGGCGTGACCACATTACACCAGTTTTAAAATCTCTTCACTGGCTGCCAATTAGTTTCCGGGCAAAGTATAAAGTATTGCTTATCACCTTTAAAGCCCTACATGGTTTGGGTCCAGGCTACCTGCGGGATCGCCTTCTCCTGTACAATCTGCCCCGCACACTCAGGTCTTCTGGGAAGAATTTATTCCAGTCAACAAAAACAAGGCTGACAACTATTACCCAGAGGTTAGTTTTCCTCTGCCACTCCCAGATTATGAAATGACCTGCCGGGAGACATTCGTCAACTTAACAGTCTTCCGGATTTTAAGAAAGCTATAAAGACTGATCTCTTCCAGCAGGCCTGTCCAGTTGAATTTTAAGATGCCTTTTAATAATGTGCTGCTTTTAATAATGTATTAGTTTTAAATGTTTTAATTGTGTATTATTATTATTATTATTATTATTATTATTATTATTATTATTATTATTATTATTATTATTGGGCCCATGCCCCAGTAGGAGCCCACTGACGCTAGGCTCTTAGACTGGCTTCTCCTCTTCACCATGGCAATCTACTTGTTTATTTGCCTCTTTGCAGTGGCCCAGACACTGGTGAGGAGGAGGAGGACGAGGAGGAAGAGAAAACACCAGGCCTCACTTGCTGACGTGCTCTCTGCCTGCCCAGCAAGCAAATGGTAGCAAAGATGAGCAACAGCAGCGGGTGAAAAGGTAAGACTCAGTGAGGGAGGGGGGCCATTGAAGGCACACTGCCTCAGGGCCGTCAGAAGCCTGGCACTGTCCAATGGAGAGGCGTAGACTTTTCAATTTTTCAAGGTGGGGGGCATGGGGCTAAACTTGGAAAAGGCAGGTAGGCTTATTTGTTGATACTTATGTATATATTTCTATTTCTGGAAACCATCCTTCATCAACCATGGATCCTAGAGTATTTAAAGCCGCATATTAAAATAACAAGTACTCATCAAAAATATTACATTTTAATTATAATATTATGATACTACCCACCATCCTATGCAATATCCCTATGCAATATACCAGTGTTCTTCAAACTTTTCCCTCCATGACCCAGTGCAATAATATCACATACCCTCAAGACCCTATTTCTGTGCTTAGTCTGAAAATGTCTGACATGTAATATGCTTTGGACGCAGTCAAGACATATTAATTTAAGGAGATTCTTTATAATTAAGTAAGTCCCAGTGAGCTCTCTGGAAATGACTTCTAAGTAAACGTGCATATGTTTAGATAGCTAAAAGTGTTTAGTAGTAGCTGGATTGTGCCATTATGTGTTTATAGTGTCATCAATGCACATGATGCTTATATATATATATATATATATATATATATATATATATATATATATATATCAATCACATTTAAAGGGCAACAGCTCCACACACTGTAATTCCTAAATGGGCAACCTTTTGTCCCAGAAGGCCTGAGAGGGTAGGAGGAAATGAATCTGGGGAAGGCTGAACCTGACATAAAAGGAGAGCGGCTTTTGTCTTGCAAAGAGATGTGCTGGGCAGCTGGGGAGGCAGCAGGGTTTGCTTGGAGGCAATTTAGACTGACCCCCAAACACATAACAATGCAGACAACTGGAGACTGACTGAGGAATCGGCCAGCCAGGCTGTGAGATTGCTGATGTCACCTGGTTGGTCATTGCCCCCTCTGCGAAATCCCGGAGGGGGCTTGAGCCCTGCCACCCACCCACCCATAGTTTACGCTCCTGGTCCTATGACCATATTTCTTTGCCAAATCTCCCTTAAATGACTTAACTCATCACCCTTCTGTCAAAGCCAAATGCATATCTGATCTCTGTCACTGGTGTAGCAGAAATTTTTGAAATGCCGGGGGCTCATCATAGCAGCCCCATACACGTGTCCCCGAGGAGGGCTTAAAAATCCCTGTCAATAAGCCAGTTCTAGCACTTTTCATCTCCACCAGGAGCAGGTCTTTTGTCAAGTTAATGGGCCTGAATTGCCCAATCAAGACCAAGCCCTTTCCTCTGCAAATCCTTTGTATCATGAGAAGGAAGAAAATATTGTTGCTGAGAAAATTCATTCCCCAGCCACTGTGAGGATTGCATGTAAAGCTCAGGGGAGAAGGGGTGGATGGCAGATGACATCAGCAGCATCTGTGCTCATGAAAAAGTGCCCACACTGTGTCCCTGTGAGCCCTGGGCCCGATCTACACTAAGCAGGATACAACACTTTAAAAACGTTTTGAAAAATGTATATGTAATGTGTCCTGGGTTTGAGCAGTTGTCAAAACCATTATAAACCGTTATAAGCAGTAGTGTAGATCCTGCCCTGGTTCCGCTGCACCACTTCTCAGGATATGGGCTGGACAGTGACTTCACCTGCAACACTAGGGCCTCATCTACACTAAGCAGGATATTGCACTATGAAAGCGGTCTATAAAAGGCAGGAGCCACACCAAGCAGCATATAGCGGTATGAAAGCGGTATATGGTATGTGTCAATGGGCCCCAACAGTTGTCAGTGCACTTCAATACTGTAAAGCAGTAGTGTGGCTCCTGACTCTTATATACCGCTTTCATACCATTTTCATAGTGCAATATCCTGCTTGGTATAGATAAGGGTCATGGCTAAGCAAGGGGGGTGGAGGGGGATGGTCTCGCGGTATGATGATCGCGAGATCCTCACCCTCAGTCTACATGCGGCGCGCGACGTCCCGGGAGGAAGAGGATGTCGCGGCCCCCATTTTTTTGGTTTTTTAATCGAAGAAGAGCGCAGGAGTGCTCCTGCACAAAAGTGAGTTTTTTTAAAAAAAATCCTCCCGCTCCCCCCACCCCACCCCCAATGAGCATGGAGCTCCTCAGGAGCTATGTGCCCAGCTCCTGGCTCCTCGCTGTTACAAGGAGCCAGGACGAAACCGGGACATCCCAAGACTGTGGGAAAAGTCAGGATTAAAGGGTATGGCGATATCCCAGGGAAAGGGAGGGATCATCCCTCGCTGCTCTTGGGATCCCCTGTGCATCATGTGGACGCACAGGGACAATCCCGGGACGATCCTCGGGATTTCGCCCCATCTAGACATGACCTAGGCCTTGGTATACAGGACCCTTGCCCAACTGGGCTAGCACAGGAACTCAGCTGGTAAGGTAAAAGGCTGAATTAATGCGGCCATTACACTCCTTTAGTTCCAATCTTGCCTAAGAATGCGGTAGCATAAGGCTTATTACTCGAGATCTACTCGACTGATTTTGCTCTTTTTGTTTAGTTTGTTTTGTTTTAAACTGGAGCTTGAGCAGTGTAGACATATGAAAAGTCCCAAAAAATAATAATCAAAGCTTGAGCTTTAACAGCAATGAATTTCCTCCATGCCAAGCAAGCAGGGCAACCCATTCACCTGTGGGATGACAGACAGCCCTGCTCAGCCAATCAGTGTGGCATGAAGATGGGCTCCGGGTGTTGGCTGCCTCCATCCCCTCACCGCCAGCAGGTGCGGGGAGGGGATGGAGGCAGCCAATGAGAAGGGTGGGGTCACACCGCATTCAAATTCCAGAAGGGGGATTCACTATGCTTGGGTCACATTGGCATTTTTCATTAGCCCCTCTGTGGTGAGGGGATTGAGAGGCAAAAATGGGGGAAAGGAGCAGCACGGCTAGTGCCCATGGCGACATGGGCTTCACACCAGTAAATAAGGGTGTGATTGTGATTTGTCTGTAGGTTTGCATTACAAACCCCGGGATGACAGGTTCCAAAATATTTTGGGTGGCATCCCAATGTAAGCATGAACAACCAGGCTGGCAGGAGTGGAGTTCCTGCAGGAGTGGACTTCTCCTTCCCATGGCATCCCCTCCTGCCTCAACGAAACGCTACACAGACAGGGCATGTCTAGACCACGGGGCTGGAGGGGGAGGATCTCACGATATGCTGACTGCAAGATCCTCCTACTCAGTCTACATGTGGCGCACGACGTCCAGGGAGGAAGAGGACGTGCCACCTGCCTTTTCTTTTCTTTTTTATTGAAAACGAGAGCAGGAGCACTCCAGTGAAAAAGGTTTTTTTTTAAAAAAAAAAAAACACCCTTCCCGCTCCCCCCCACCCCACCCCCAAATGGGCACGGTTCCTGGCTCCTTGGGGTTACTCATGAGGAGCTGGGACAAACCAGGACAGCCGCCCACACATCCCGCAGTCTTGGGATGATCCTGGGAGTGCAGGAAAAACTGGGACAAAAGTGTAGGGCAATATCCCGGGGAAATGCAGGGCTCTTCCCTCCCTGCTCCCGGGATCCCCTGTGCATCATGTGGATGCACAGGGACAATCCTGGGACGATCCCCGGGATATTGCCCTGTCTAGACATGACCACAGTCACAAGACCTTGCTGAATGGGGTGAGCTGTGGTATATATATTTTTATTTTTTTTATTTTAGCATTTTTATCCCGCCCTTGTGTTGGATCCCCAAAAGTCAGGCAGAAGGGCCTTCTGCCAGCAGAGCTTTTCCTTTCAAGGAAGGTAGATCCTAAATCCAGTCTTGCATATGCTCCAGTTTTAGGCACCCCATGTCTCCAGCCATGAGAATCATCCCGTGGGTCACCTGATGTTCTGTGTGATGGCCGACTTCACAAAAACAAAGCCTGTGTGGTTTGTTTGGACAATAACTGGGCCAAGCCATTTCCTCATGTGACTGGACTGAAAGACCGCACAAATATTGCAGTGTTTAGCTTGCAAGTATAATTTATGTCCCTTTGACTGGTCTTGTTGGGGCCAGGCTAACTCAGCCATGAAAAACACTTCTTTCCTCTTTCTATCCATTCAGGGAGGCCAGCGCTGATCTATGGGAGCAATTTGAGTTCATTAAGTGGACATTTCACTAGGTTGAAGAGGGATCCACCAGTGCTCTTTAGGTGGCCAGTCACAGGCATGAAATATGGGAGGGTTTTGTTTGGGGAAAATCAATGGATGGGCTGCAGATGTGAAGAAGACTGAAATTTGGCTGCCGTTGCAACTGGAAGAAGAGGTTGACCTGATAGCGCAAAGGGGTGGTGAGCTTCTTGGGGGTGATGTGCTGTGTTTTTGAGAACATGAACCACATGGGCTCTGCATGAAGCAGTTCCCCCATCTGGTTAGAGTGGCTCCATCCATACTCGGGGGAGGGGGGAGAATCCTTCGTCAAGCATGGTTAAAATCATCTGAACGGTGGTGAGTTGCTTCACACAAACAGGTTCCTATGCCTTCAGGAGTCCATATGGTTTGTATTCTTGGCTGCAACCGTGCCCAAAAGGGTAGCAGCATAAGAAGGAAATGTAAGAGAAAACCGAATCGGATGATTCCTATCCACTGCTACTTTCCTTCCCCTTCTTCCACACCCGAAAAAGATTTTCACATATCCACACTGCCATTTCACCACCACTGTTTTATATCAGTTTAATTATCATGGCTGTCCCCGCTACTACAAGTCCTGGGAATGGGAGTTTGGAGGGGTTCTCTTAGCTGAAATCTCTTAGCTGAAATCTCTTAGCTGAAATCCTCAACAGGTTTTAGTAAGGCCCTTACAGAACTTAGCATCCCAGGCTTCCCTAGGAAGGGGTATAATCATTGTCTATAGCAGGGGTGAGGAACTTGTGGCCCTTGAGATGTTGGACTACAACTCCCATCATCACTGAAACATGTCCATGCTGGCTGGGACTGATGGGAATTGGTATCCTTTTTTGTGTGTGAATCACCCAGAAAGCTTCAACTAGCTGGGCACCAGCAACCTTTCCTTATTCCAGTCTGACCCTAGCCACGTTTACCCTGAAAGAAAAAAACATTGATTTTACTGGAACTTCCAAGCAAGCGTGTTTAGGAAGACTGCATCTTTTGACGGCTAATAAAAATAATTTGTCCAGTCTCATGGAGAAAGGAATATCCACATGGAAACAGCTTTGAATTACTCAGCAAAGTTGTTATCACCTGGTACACCATGGACTTTAATTAGGGATGTCCGATAAATTTGCAACGGATTCCAATAAGTTTGGATTTCTCTCAATCTGACCTGCACTTTCTGTAGTAGATTGACTTTTTCCAAATCGTGCAGGTTCCGAGAATTTGCGGACTGGGGTGTGTGCTCGAATTTGCACATGCACAAATGTGCATTAGCACAAGTGGAACAAAATCCCCTTATATCCCTAAAAACAATCCAATTCTGTCAATAAGTGGATGAAGGAATGAAAGACACCTGACAATCCACAAAACGCATATGGAACAGATTTAACAAAATCCCTAGTTTCAAGTAGCATGGTAAAAAGCATCTAATCTGCATGCTGGATTATTTAAAATCTCCTCTGCACAGTGGCTGTAACATCTGAACTGGCCTTAAGCTGCTCTGAAATTGTAATATTTTGTTTGGATGAGGGGGAAGAGAAAATGTACTCTCCAACCAGAACTAGTAACTAGTAACTCTATCTTCAGTATAGGCCAGGGGTGGTGAACTCCAGATGTTGAGTCATTTATTATTATATATTTGGCCCTCCAGATGTTCATATATTATATTTCTATATATAATAATAATAATAATAATAATAATAATAATAATAATAATAATTCCAAATTTATATCCTGCCTATATGCAAAATATCCTAGGTGGACTTCAAATTAAGAGTCTAATAATGTAATAAGAATATTTTTAAAGAAAACAACTCAACCAATAGCTCCGGCTATTGGGCAGTATAGAAATGTAATAAATAAATAATAAAGAAAAAAATCTATTTTCTGTTCCTATCAATGGGATCAAAACTGTGACATCTCTGCTATTTGATGAAATATATGTACTTATTACATTTTTATCCTGAGAGCTCAGGTCTCCCCTTTTATCTTTACAACAACCCTGTGAATAGTCTAGGCCAGTGGTCTTCAACTGGTCCAGATCTGAAACCCACCTCGGACTCCTAACCCGCATTATGGGACCCACTTTCACAATTTTCTCTATGCTCAACATGGTGGCAACAACTTTGCTGCTACCCATCTGGACTGCTCTCGTGTCCCACTTTTGGGTCACGACCCATCAGTTGAAGGTCACTGGTCTAGGCTGAGAATTTGTGCCTGACCCGTGGTCACCCAGTAAGGGCTGTGGCTGAGTGAGAATTTGAACCTAAGTCTCCTTGGACTTCTTCATTCAGAATTCAGTCAGGGTGATGTTGATGGATACTGATACTGTGGGCTTTTCTGCTCAGGCACATGTTTTCTTTCTGGTGCTTCTTCTCATGAGATTATTTGCTGCAGGGGTGCTCAAATCATGACTTCAGTCAGTCAGTCATCACATCAACAAATCAGAGCTTCCAAACCAGCTCTTATTCACGTGTTTTGCTTGGGTTGTGTCTCAAGAACGCAGAGAGTGCAGATACTAATAATGGCACTTTGATTTCAACTGAGCTCGGGACCATTTTGGAGACTCTTTTCTTGGCCAACTTGCCAATAGTTTCCCATGCCTCAGATCCACCCCTCAGATCTTGGCTTTCCACCAGCAAAAGACATGAAGATGAGAAGCAGAGATCTGATAGGTTTTTATGTGTTGCTAATACAAAACAGTGTTACAAATTCAAAACAAATGCAAATACAGAGCATAAGGTAAGACATGCAAAGACCACCTCCCCAATAAAATGTAAGCTCTCCTGATAAGAATCTGATAAAAAATTTCTCAGAAATGTATAGCTAAGCAGAAATGTCTTTCTCTGAACTTAGGGGACTGCTCAGAGAAGGGACAGTTTGCTCTTGCCTGAGTCTGAACTGGCCACATGCAGATGGGGCCACATGAAATTAGGCTGAGAGCCTCAGCTTGCCCACCGCTGCACAAGGTTTTTAAAAGGACATTTTAAAATGGGCCATTTACACCAATAATATTGAGGAAATGGCTGCTTTACGGTTGCCATTTGCACAGCATTTGTTTTACGGAACTAAATAAATTGCCATTTCAAAAGAAAATGGCAACTCCTTGAAGAGGCCGATGGCTGCGGGTGCTCACGATGGGTCTGGGTAAGAGGCAGGGGGCTTGTGTGCTCATTGGGTGTGTCCAGGGGTGGTGTGATGAGGGCAGCTGCTCCTCAGGTGTCTGGCAAATTGGGCATCTGAATAATTTGGATGTGTGAATCTCGATTCGGACTGGGTCTCAATCAGGCTGAAGCAGATTGGGGCGGATTCAGAAGCTCCAAACCAGCCTCCAAATTAGGTTGGGAGGATCCGCGCACAGCCTTTTAAAAAGTAGTGCAGCAAGGAGAGGGCTAAACTAGATTCTTTCTTTCTGATGTGCTAATCTTTTATTTGCAGAGGATTACTTCCAAAATCTTTTTGTCTACTGCATTAAGTATATTCAGGTACGTTACTCCAGTGGTTCATGTTCCTTCCCAGTTATCCACATATCAAGTAGCTGCTGCTCCAGTCTTTGCTGCTAGATTTGACAATCTGTCCTTGTAGTTCCATCCTGGGGTTGGGGGAACAACATATTCATTCTCCCTCCCTCCCTTCCTCCCTCCCTCTCTCTCTCTCTCTCTCTCTCTCTCTCTCTCACACACACACACACACACACACACACACGATAGAGATTACATGGTAAATTCAGTTTGTATATGTTCTGAAAAGTAGGACCCTGGCACTGAACATCCAGTTGTAATTGTGTTGATGAAAAGGGACTAAAACTTGTGAACCATTAAGTATCCTGAATATGTGTATGTCTCAAAAGTATACATACATCCCACTGATTCTGTCCTAGGTCAGATAGCAACAAGACACACATCAAATCCTGAGGAAAGCATAGGATAAAGACCACAAATCATAAGCCAAAAAGGGGTTTCCTTAAAGTTTACATACAAGGTGAAGTATAGTTTCAAACCAAGGTCAGGTTTAAAAATGTTAAGTTGGTATAAAAAAATAATATAGTGCTAATGGAACTACTATTGAATGTTTTACCAATTGCACATTTTGTAGCAATATATTAATTACATAGATAGAAATCTATCATGTCAAAATTGCTACCTTATACATTTCAAACTTAAGCCTCCTTCAAATATTTTGGTGCACACAGATGTTTTAAGTGACACCTAAAAATGTCAAGTCTGAATGAGAAAAACAGATATTTGAAAACATGTGTATCATACAAAATATAACTATCAGAGATCCAGGATTTGCTCTATTTAGGGATGCACAGATTTTGTAAAATCTGTTCTGTGTCTGTGTATCATGGATTGTCAGGTGCCCCTTTCATTCCATGGTCCGCTCATTGATGCAATGATTCCCCACCCCCACCAAAAAAATTTGCACAAATTTGCATCTGCAAAAATTCATGCTTGTGAAAATGGGCAACTCTCCCTTCTCCAGAAGTGGATTTTCATGCTTTAGCCTATGGGAGAAATACACATTTTTGGCTGTTTTTTTTTTAAAAAAAAACTTACAGATTTTTCTACAGCTAGATTTGAGTAAAATTCTGGAAAGTTTGCAAGTATCCATGCGATTTGGGAACAGCTGGTCCGCTGCAGAATCCATGGGTCAGAATCATAGAACTCCAAATTTGTTTGATTCCCTTACAGTTTTCTCTGGCCTTTGCTAGACCAGCGGTTATCCCAGGCTGATACCCAGGTTCGCCCCTGTGCATCCAGATGACACACAGGGGATCCCAGGCTCAGGAAGGGATCATCCCTCCCTGGCCCCAGGATAGCCCCATCAAGGCTAGGGTGGGGGGAGTGGGGAAATCAACCCTGGCCAAATACCTTTCTCTAGGCAACTCCATGCCTCTTTCTGAACAGAAAAAAGTAAAATGGGCTTTGGGGAGGCAGCAGGGCTTGATGTTGGGGGCCACGCCTTGGTTTCATCCAGCCCAATGGATTGTTCCTGGGCAGCAATCTGGCTCCCAGGACCAACCCAGTTCCCCACCCCTGCTTTGGGGGAAGCCATGGCTTTTAAGTAATATAAAACTTAGTGTAGACATGCCAACTGCTGCAAACACTTCAGACAGCTCTCCCAAATTGCCTGTTGTGTTCTTCCTGCCTTTGTAGTGTTACCAGCCAGGTCGCTTAACATTTGACACGTGTGTGTGTGTGTGTAATCTATGTATACCATCTTGGGTGAAGTCAGTTATGTGATAAGGTTACACACACCAGCCTGCAGCAGGTGCTCAATGGAATGAAAGATCAAATGGTCTGCCTACTTGAAATCTGGGCTTCCAGCCATGAGTAAAGCTATAGGATCAAGGCCATAGATGACTATATGACCTTGCTTTTTCATTAGAAAGATTTGTAAATACCACATCGGCTTTATTGATTCAAAGTACCGAAACATTTTATCATTCAAGGCAGATGAAAGCAAGTATTGTAAAGTATCTAAAAAAGGCATTAGTACATTAACATAAATAATCCTAATAAATCGCAAAAGTGTTGGAGAAAATGGAAACTTGTTAATGGAGTAATGTGTGTAGCTCTTTTATTTGGATCAAGCATGAAATATATATCAAGCAAAAGTGCAACTGTGAATAAAACAGCTAACAACACTTGAATTTCTGTCAACCTTTCCTAATCTTCAAAATGATCCTTGGGATGACTTCACCTTGGCTGGGTCAAAATGCTTCCATCTACCAGCTTAACTGAGCTTCCAAAAGCCAAACCCCAATGAAAACATCTTAGAAAGTATTGTGGTTCAGACTTTAATAAGCTTTTGTGGGTCTGAGAACATACATTTGATTTACGAATTGTCCACTCTCTCTCTCTCTCTCTCTCTCTCACACACACACACACACACACTAACATTGCCAACATCAAATACTACTTTTTCCTAAATACTCAATTTACTTTACAAGGATTGTTTCAATAATCCCAATAACCACTTTGTATTATTAGTGTTCTCATATTACAAATGGAGGTTGACTTCCCTAAGGCCATCCAGAGATTTTGGATAAAGAGCTCCATCCGACAAGAGTTTTATTGCACGCTCATTACTGGGCACACACGGATTTCTCGGACATCCCTCACATGACGTTGTCTGCCTCTCTCGCCCCTTCCACCCCTTCTGGCCTTCCTTGCGCCGCAAGAAAAACCAGAAAAAGTCTGGTTGATGCTCTCTCCTGCTGTGTGTAGGAGAAGCAGCGTGATTACAACACCTCACTCGTGCTCATTGTTTACTTCCTGTTTTCAAACAGAAAGTAACTGAGCGATGACGGAGAAGCGACGGTAGCCAGCGTTTCTTCCTGAGTATGATGGAGCTCTAAATCATAGTCATACATTGAATAGACCCACTAAAATCAGAGGGAATGACTAACCTAAACCCCACTGAATGCTCACTGCTGATGGAAAGTATGGCAGACTTTGTGTTGGCATACCAAAAAGTAATATCTGGATTGTCACATATTAGCTCATGTCAGAAAACAGCAGCCAAACCCTAGTTTGGTGCTATGAGAAACAAACCTGGAAGGAGCCTTGGGCTTGTATGGATGCCACCTTCCACCCACCTCAGATGCTCAGGGGGATTACTTATTTTGTTATTTGGAGCAAACCATAATTTGCCTTTACATCTGAGCTGTCAAACGATGGTTTTCACTTGCCCTGCAAATCAGGATAAGCACAAACCATAGTTTGCCAGTTTGGGTGTAAGAATGATCTATGGTTTGCTGCCAAACAGGTAATAACTAATTGAGCCGAGCACATAAGTGAAGGAGGAAGAGGGACAGGAAGGATGGAGGAGTGAGAGCCTGAGGCCAAAGCTGTTTCCCCTGAGCCATTCTCCTGAGCCATTGTCTCTTCCTTAAACAGAATACATTCAGAGCCAGAAAAAATAACCAGGTAAGTGTTGTGCTTCCAAATGCACATTTCAACCCTGTTGATCTCAGACAGCCCCCATTTCTTATTAACAAATTGAAATGCTTTTGAAACAAGGCCAAAATGATGGCTTGCATAATAATGTTCCTGAGATTCTCATGCTGTTGATAGCAAAGCCACATGTAATGTTAGAAGGAATGGAATCCTCTATTTATTATTATTATTATTATTATTATTATTATTATTATTATTATTATTAATAATAATAATAACAACAACAACAACAACAACATATGCTTATGGCTTATTTCCTATGAAATATTTTCCCCATTGGCACTGAATGAGTTTTTAAACTGCATGAATTCTCACATTAAATTGGTAATAGAAAGCTGAGCCTGTGGAAAGGAGCCCACAAATTAACAGGAATAAACAATTTCACCCTGGGGGAAAATGAGTCATTAACTGTTCTTTCCTTATTGGAGAATAACCCATTTTGGGCAAATCCTCAGAGACTCCAGCGATACTTGTAAATACAAACAGCATTTGAAACATTTCCTTACAGAGAAAATTCCAGATTTCCATTTTTCTTCTTGAGAGAGCTCGCTGGTTGTTCTCTTCTATGTGTTCATGTGGCTTTTATACGCAAAAATTAAGTTCCAGCAAAGGGAAAGAGCATTTATACAAAAGCAATCCATCAACCACTCCTGTGCTCAGAATTCACTGAGGTAATTTAGATACTTTAATGGCGAGGTACTTTAGGTTGGTATGCAAATAAGTGTTTTCTCCACAATATTACCACCTAATCTTCTCTGTCAACCCCTACCAACTTCCAGATTAGTTCAAAACGCTTCCCCTCAATTAATCTTTCCTGTAAAGTAATTCTCTGTTAGCAGATATATAATATAACCACATTACAAACTTCCTTTTGATACATATTTTCACACTATGGAAGTTCTTTTTTACAACATATAGTTATGCTGATGCAACAATAATATGGTACCAAGCATGGTGGTTTTTATAACGTTCAATATGTACCAATAAAAATAAAGCCTTCTGAATCCATTATTTGCCTTCTTTTAAAAACCATGGCCTTGACCTTAGTGATGTCAGGC
This sequence comes from Elgaria multicarinata webbii, assembly GCF_023053635.1. NCBI lineage: Eukaryota > Metazoa > Chordata > Lepidosauria > Squamata > Anguidae > Elgaria > Elgaria multicarinata. Next base: position 40,072,087 of record NC_086172.1, read on the forward strand.
ATATACTACAGCTCTTCTATAATTTACAATTGACATCATGGATTAAATTTGTTGTTTCAGCTAATGCAACAGAGCAAGTTAAGGTAGATTGTGAAACAAAGCCAGCCACTGAAATACGAGGCTTGTCAAGTATAAATTTACAAAAGATATTCAGACTGAGCACGCAAGACACAAATAAATGGACAGTGAAGCTGTTTTTGACAGACTGCAAGGGGCTAGAGACTTAAACTTGAACATTGTAAATCCAAGTGTCACAAAATGCTGTTGCAGAGTGAAAGACGTGTCTATTCTTCAGGAATATAAATGGTGATATGAAAGCAAACTTCCAAGATGCTGCGCATTTTGGGAAAGTATATCACTGCTACCTTGTAACAAATTTAGTGAGTCTTCCTTGTCTTCCCTTCCCCTCTCTTAGAAGCAAAAAGATTAATAAGTTAAACATTTCACAAGAAAGGAAGCTTTGGGTGGAATGATTTTTTCAGAAAAAATATTAGCTTTGGTTAACCTTCTGCTTAGCAGCAAGCTGAACTATGCTGATGATTGTGTCACTTGGCTCAAAATGTATCAGATCCAGTCCATTGATTATGAATATAAACCCTGACAGTTCAGCCTGAACCCTGTAGTAGGTTAAAATAAAATGAAACATATAAAACATAAACTAAATAGCCAAATATCAATGGTGTACATTGAAGGGCAACATCTCACGTAATACACGTGTGGTAAACAGGGCCATGGAATGGGTAATGACTGATATAACTGGGTTCAAACTGAAAACAACAGCAACACTAAAATTCATGCAGATTAGTACGTTCTATTACTGTTCTATTTTGCACTCTCTTGCTTCTTCCTTCTCTGTCACCCTTTTGCTTCCATTACTTTCTCCACATACTGTATCTTTGGAGGGATCTTTCTGATCTCCCAGTTTTCTTGCTTTTCTGTACACACAAAAGACCATTGGAGCACAATCCTATGCAAGTTTAGAAGAAAAATGTCATATAACTCTGATGAGAACTCAATGGGACTCACTTTGGAGTAGACATGCATAGGATAGTGCCATTATTGTTCCTTTGCTTGCTCACTTCCTTCCTTCCCTCACACAAATAAATGCGCTTTCCAGTCCCATCTTGAAATATCTCATCAATTCCAAACGTCTGCCTTTTTGACTCTCACAACTCCTTGGAAATCCCAATTAAGCATCTTCCCAAAGTATACTAAGCTTTCTCTTTGGGCCAACATTTTGTGGTCCTGGTGAAACTAGCATTGTAGGTAATGGATTGGGCTGTGTGTTTACTTTTGTCTAAGTTCCATGGGTTTTATTTGAAGCATTTTAGATATATCATGTGAAAAATGTCAAATGTATTGTTATGATTTGCTGGTTCTTTTATGTGCTTCTAACCCACCCTTAGTCCTTGGGGTGACATAGGGCAAAAACTGAAGTGTGTGTGTGTGTGTTTGTGTGTGTGTGTGAATCCTGCAATCAGTTATGCACAAGTAAATTCTGTTGACTCCCACATGATTTCTGCATCGATACCAAGGTGCAGAATTACAACCTCCTAAATGAATAATACATTAGTTAATCCACATACATCAGATTTATATTTTGTTTTTGTTCTGTCGGGTCTTCCATGCCCTTTATCTTATACTCAGAGCCATCAGTCCTAAGTTTGATGTTTGACGCCATACTAGCTATCATCATGCATTATCAGGAAAATTTTGGTTACATAAAAATATATTCATAAATAGCTACAAATTACTATAGATTGATTCTCACAGTACTCTTTTTTCAATTGGCAATTGAAAAGATCCATATGATGTGCTGAACCTTTGGAATTTCTATTCAGTGTTGTTTTTTCTCCATGAAATCCTTTCCGATTCTTGCTGTTAGTGTTAATGAGAGGAAAGTCACCTATGATAGTCAATGTCTGAATGAGTTACAAAGATATTACAGGGTTCACGCTGGGTATCCAGGGAGTCACCTTGTCTTGGTGTTACATGAGACTGCCAGAAGCTAGAAATAACTGGAAAATCTAGAATATCCTAATAATGCCCTGTAATGGTGATTTCTTTCCATGTCACTTCTAGTACTGGCCTTTATAAAGTAAAAAATGATGCACTGAATGAGTCAACAGATGGCTCAAGTAAGAGGCATTTTTTACTGACTTATCCCACTTTCTTAGCTGTTTTACATAGGGCATGTCTAGACCTCTCGGTGTTCCAGGAGGGAGGGGGGAGGATCTCACTGTATTCTGATTGCGAGATCCTCCCCTTTAAACAGACAGTGTGCGCGACATCCCAGGAGGAATGAGGGATGTTGTGGTGGCCTTTTTCCCCCCCCCTTTTTTTTACAAAAAGAAGAGCTGGAGCAGCAAAAATAAAAAGGTAAAAAAACCCCACAACCCTGATCCCGCCCCCATCCTCGCTTCCGATGGGCACAGAGACCTGAAGAGCTCCGTGCCCTGTGCCTGTTTCCCAGCTCCTTGCATTTATTCGCGAGGACATGCCCATAGTCTCATATGTATGTAGACATGCCCGTAGTCACACAAAGTCCTTCTCCCATCTCGGGAAATATAAATTATAAATTATAGTTCCCCTGATGTGAAAAGTGCCCTGCAATTAAAACCCACAACAGAATCTAAAACAACATATATCATTAAAAGAAATTACCCAAGCAAAAACACCCAATTCCAGCACATTTCAAGCTCTTTATTCAGGAATATTAGAATTTAAAAACAGCAAACAAACAACATCAAGCATTTCTTAAGAATAATGTGAATTGGTCTCTCCAAACCGAAAGCTGCTTCTGTGTCTGAGATGATGGCACATTTTTATCCATATACACAGGGAAAGAGAACAGGCAGTGTTTGTCACATAATCCAGCATGGCTTCCCTTGTATAGGATTTACTACTGTTTCAAGAATGATGTAGTACCTGGCTGCCTATTGACAGGATGCAATAAAGCATGACATCCAGGAATTCTGGAGGTGCAGGCAGGCAGGCTTGTGTGTGTGTGTGTGCATGCTGTATCCTGTGGAACATTTTTACCATATTTTCTAGTTATCCCAGATGCTAAAATCACAAAGAACATAGCTATGGCTGTAAACCCAGTAAGAGAGCACCAGTCAAATGTGTAGAATTCCAGTTCCTTCATTTCCAGTATAAACCAACCACAAGAATGCACACTCCTCACCCCCGCCCCCCGCCCACCTCCCTCTCTTTACAGAGACAGAGCTGAGCTTCGGGGAATAAATCTGACCCAAGGAAATGAAAACACTCTGACTGTATAGCCCAAATAACATGTCAACAAGAGATTTAAGGGGAACTTTGTTGTCACAAGAGACCATCAATGAAGTTAAATACAGGCAGGTTTTATTTTGAGTGAGGCATTCTGAATAACTAAAAGGCGAGCTGAATATTTCATGATATGAAATCCTGAAATAGAGAGTGTTCTGTTCAGAATCTGTAACACACAGTGGGGGAAGTGTAGAGGGAGAAACTGAAAGGGAAGAATGGTTTGTTGTCCATATACAATGTCATCTAGGTAGTCCCTGCTGAAATGGCCATGCTACAGGCTTAAGAAGAATCATAGAATCACAGAATAGCAGAGTTGGAAGGGGCCTACAAGGCCATCGAGTCCAGCCCCTTGCTCAATGCAGGAATCCACCCTAAAGCATCCCTGACAGATGGTTGTCCAGCTGCCTCTTGAATGCCTCTAGTGTGGGACAGCCCACAACCTCCCTAGGTAACTGATTCCATTGTCGTACTGCTCTAAGGCAGTTTGTGTACACAAATTCAAACACATAAATTGATCTATAAATCAATCCGCATTCGTGTGTTCCCTGGAGGATTTGTGAGGAGCCCTCTCCTCCACCATAGAGATGACATGCTGGGACCTCCACCTGAATGCCTAATTACATGAAGGCCCCCTATAGGCAATCTCTCTTCCTCAAGTGGCCGGGAAGGCAATGAGGCTCTGTAACCTAAACTATATGTTACAGGCAGATGACTGGACACCATCAACCTTCATGTATTTTCTCAGTAATGTGTACCTGGGGTATAGCAGGCGCTGGGAAATTGTAACTGTGGCAGCCGTGTGTCTGTAATTTGTAGTTTGGGCCTCTGCTAAGACATGTGATGACCAATAGTAAAACTGGACTGAATAGAGTACTGCACAAAGAGGTACACCGCACGTCCATGAGGATGTTGTGGGGTTACCGACATGTTCAGGGAAACCTCGTGCTTTCTCTGCTGCAGGCTGGCAGTGGCTAATCCCAATGCAGAGGGAGGGCGAGGGCTTTCCGGTGGCCATTCAGTTCACGGGGTCCGCCCCCTGCCCTCTGTCTGGGAGGACAGCAACCAGTCAGGGGTCATCATTCACCCAGAAATGCCTCTGCAGCAATGCTGGGGCGAGGTTAGACAGTGGATGCACTGTAGTCGCCTCACTCCAAAGAAAAAGTCAGGGTAAGGGCCTTGCTAGACCTACCTTAGAATCCGTGTGGGAGGAGGGGCCAGGCCGCGCTAGAAATAGCGCGGCCTGTAGGCCCCATCCACACATGAGACACGACAGGGCCTAGGAAAGCCCCGTCGCATCCACCATATTTTTTTTTACTTAAAGGGGTTGCGACACAGGAGCGCACCAACAATAAAGGTAGGGGGGGTAAAAGAAAAATAGGGTCCCTTGCTCCCCCTTCCCCCAATTTCCTCCCCCCCACGTCCTCCCCTGGCCTCCAATCCCCCCCATGTCCCCACCTCCATGTCCCGCCGCCGCTGCTGTCCCCAGACGCCGTTTTCTGCTGTTGCCATGTCCCCCGGCCTGTGATCAGCAGCGGCAGGCATCACAGGCCGGACATGGTGACAGCAGGCATCACAGGCCAGACATGGCGACAGCAGGCATCACAGGCCGGACATGGCGACAGCAGGCATCACAGGCCGGGGGACATGGCGACAGCAGAAAATGACGGCTGGGGACAGCAGCGGCAGCAGTGGGAAATGGTGTCTGGGGACAGCGATGGGACATGGAGGTGGGGACATGGGGGGGGGGATCGGAGGCCAGGGGAGGTCGTGGGGGGAGGAAATTGGGGGTGGGGGGCTGGAGTGCTGCAGCCCATCCACCACTTTCCCCAGCTACTCGTGCGTAAGTGTGGTAGCCGGGAAAAGCAGCGGAATGGTCCACACGCCTGCGGTCCCGGCCTCAGCCCGACCTGAGGCCGGGACCACAGGAAGAACCGCGCTACCAGGGGTTCCGGTTAGGGTGGTGCCAGGGCGACTCGAGCCCTGGCTGAGGCTGGGATCCCCTGTGCGTCATTTAAACGCACAGGGACGAGCATGGGCCTCGCACCGCACTAACCCCTGGTCTAGCAAGGCCCTCACTCTCTCACCTTTTTAAGTCACAGCTTTGTGGGAAAGCCCCACGATAGCTGTGAGGTGGCTGCTGCTGTGTCATATAACTGACGCAGTGCCGCCACGCACCTATCTCGGGGCTTTCAGAGCATCTAGGCAGCCCCATGGTAGGGAGTGGCCAGAATGGAGAAGATTAACCTTTTAGGGCGCTTCCGGATAGAGAGCACTGTGGAAGCTGCTTCTACTCTGCTGGATCCCCAACCATGAAAGGCCTGCCTCTGCTCCCTGTATGCTCCAACAGAACCCACACATTTTCCAGCTTGGCTGTGGGTGGGTGTGGGAAAAACGCTGCTCCTTGGCTGCCGAGGTGACTGTTTTCCCAGTGCTAGCAGCAGTGGCAAAACTGCAATTTCAATGGCGATCATAGTGGGGCAGGGGGAGATGCTTTTACCTCCAGCAATCCCTACATCTCAGTGGGCAGGGAAGGAAGGTGTATGTGTGAAGGATGAGAACAAAGGCTAACAAAATTATTTGGGCATAAGCCAAAAATAATTTATGGGAAGTGAATTGGGGAATGTGTGTGTGTGTGTGTGTGTGTGCGCATGTGTGTGTGTGCGCGTGCATGTGGGTGGGTGTGTATGTGGGTGCACATATATGCTTCCTCCCACAACTGACACTGGTTGTGGCCCTTGTGGCTAACAAGGTTGTGCACCCATGATCTATAGGAAGCCATCACTTACATATTGGTCAATTGATGTGATTGCTTTCCTTGCCGCCACCATCCTTTGGGTACTAGTGATGCCGCTATACGAAGCGACAGTTCCCCTAACCCGTGTGATTGTTTTCTACATATTATTACTAGGGTAGCATGGGATCCAGCCACACAGAAGCAAATATCTACTCTGTGTTGGTTTCCTAGGAATCAGCCCCAAGCATCAAACACATTGACACACCGATCCAGTGCACCCAACCCCCATAATGTCCATGGACACTGTGCCCGGAGCTTCTGATAGGGGCGGCTATGACTGCAGGCTGTTGAGGTTGTTACTGCTGAGCAAGAATATTTTGTGGTTAACAATATCACCCACGCTCCAAGTTGAAACACCAAGGGCACTTAGAGGTGCATTTTCAGTAACACATTCATATTCATCGAGTTCTTTTCCCCTGGAGGTTCACCAGAGCCCTAGCTTGAACGTCTTTCAGAAGCAGTGTAAGGTATATCTGTGTCAGAATTAATGTGAAACCCTCATGTTGATCATAATGTGTAATGATCTAACACACTATTTCACTTTACAGCCCAACTGGATGCAGCTGCCTCATGTACACAGGGCAAAAACAAAATCCCAGGGTTATTGTCATATGTTATGAACAACATGCTGTCCTGCTCTGGCTGGGTCAGACTGTGTTATGCAAATAAAGAGGCAAATCCAACAGGCTAGTCAACAGGCAGGCAAAGAGTCAAGTACAGAGGTATCAGTCCAGTATGGAACCAGTTTAAGGCAGAGATAGTCAGGATATAAGCAGTAGTCAGAGCACAGCATTACCGGGCAAGTACAGAGTTTCCAGAGGAAAGGTCTGAGGAACAGCCAAAGTCAAAACATGGGAGAGTAGTTCAGCAGAAACATAGCCCCAAAATCAGCGTCAAGTGGGAATACCGAGGTCAGTAACATAGAGTTTCAGTCACAAGGCCGGAGAACAGAACTAAAAATATAAGACATTTTTGTCAGCAGTTACTAGGCACCAGATGAAAGCTTATATTGCCAGAGCTGCCAGAGCCCCACCCAGGGCTCAGCTGCAGCCCATTACAACCCCGCTTGCAAGAGTCCTACTCATGAGGAGAGCCTTGTTCATGAGGAGGCCTTTACTCTCGGAGAATCCTTCCTAGCAAGTGGGCACTCCTTCAGTTGCCAGTGTTTCTGTTGGGGTGTGGCTTGGCATATCCCCCCCCCCAACTCAGAAGCAGAGCTTTCCACTTTCCAAGGGGGAAGATCTGAAACCCTCTCTCCTGAGGCCCAGGAGCTTTTGCACCAGTGACTTGTTTCCCAGGGACATCTGACTCAGGAGGCTCCAGATCATTGTCTGAAGAGAATTCCTCTGGGGGTGGGGGTGAGGGCGGGGCATGACACATTTGGCTTTCCTATGCATTTCTACATGTAAATGCTGAGGTGTTTGCACATTCTCTTCGTGGAAACATTTGCTAGCTGGGGATGAAAGAAAAGTGGGGAAAGGGGCTATATAGTAGCCTTCCTCAACCTGGTGCCCTCTCGATGTCTTGGAATACAACTCTTACCAGTCAGTATAGCTATGCTGGCTGGGGATGATGAGAGTTGTAGTCCAACACATTTGGAGGGCACCAGGCTGGGAAATGTTGCTATATACTTTAAAGGGTTTGTTGGTTGGTGTTGTTTTGCAACATATTGAGTTGTAACATATTTTTCCGTATCCTAAGAACCCTGCTGAAGTTCCATTTGAACCCTCAGAATAGGGCTGAATATAATACTACATAAAGGTACAACAATTTTAAGTATGTTACTGGGATAGTTTCTGTAAAGTGATTTGAACAGTTAAAAACAATAATGACAACAGCAGAAACAACAACTATGTGCCAGTGTAGTGAAGAGAGTGTTGGGCTGGGACTGATGAGACCCAGTTCTGGTTCCCACTCAGTCACAAAGCTCACTGGGTGACTTTGGGCTAGTCACTGGCCATGTTCAGACAACACGCTAAGCCATGATGGCTAAGCGTTTTGAGCTAACCATGATGGCTCAGCATTTTTCCTAACCGTGGTGCTACATAACCATGGTTTAACTGTGCTCGCTAACCACTTGCTCCAAAAGGGTAGTGGCCCTAACCATGGCTTACCACATTGTTTGAACAGGTCCACTGACTCTCAGCCTAACCTATCTCACAGGGATGTTGTGAGGATAAAAAGGAGAGGAGGACCATATAAACTGCCTTGGGTTCCTTGCAAGGGGAAAAAAAGGCAGGACATAAATGTAATAAACAAACAATTATACAATTGCAGCCTTAGAATGAGCCATGGTTAGTTATCCTGTGTGGTAGTGGTAGCTGAGAATGTTCCACATCAATGCAAACTAGAGAAATGCTAGAATATGGAAGCAATGTTGCCTTTTTGAGAAGCCACCAAAGGTTATCATCATGTACACATCCGGTACAAATAAGGAATGAGCAGGTCTCCTCTTTAACTTACCTTCCTACCTCACTGAATCCTAGGCTAGGTGTTAGGCAAGGATTGTGCTGCGATTCCTTCGCCAGACAAAAAGCAGTTCCTGTTATTAATGGCTGGAGGAGGCCTCTATGTAATCAAAGGGCACAGCTGCAGTGATGTACAGCCAATGACAAAGCTAGCGATGGTCCCCTCTCCCAGCTACAAGCTGGCGGAGCCAGCAGCAAGGAACTTCCTGTGCTGTATATCTACAAGATAAATAGCCCCTGGTGTGAATATACCTAGTGATCGTAGTCCTGAAAAGTATTGTTATAACCCACCTCATACAATCATTCTCCAAGTGACTCGGCTGCATTTTTCACCATTTCATCGCTATTCTTGCTGTTTGTAAATAGAAGGAGATGCTGAGCGAAGATTTAAAGCCTGTGCAGGCTGGTGCGGCTTCCCTCCTTCCCATTCTGAAACCGATGTCTCTGCAATTCATGGTGTCAGCGGTGCACCTTGCATGAGATATCCTATCTGACTTTTTGGTGTGACGAGAAGAAAGCCAACAAATTTATCTCTGAAAGGGGATCTTCAGAATTTACAGGAGATGGTTTAGAAAGAAAGAAGACCTGAACTCTCTCTTGTATGCAGATTTGGCAAAAAGAAATCGTGATCAGCGTTTCGGCATACCAGGACAAAAATTGGGGAGGATGGGGGGGGCAGCAGGGATCGGGGACCATTGATAGTTGCATCCATTAATGCAGCCCGGTAGGATTGTAATGCTGAATGCATTTAAATAGATTCATGTTTTAGCCTCAGGCTAAGAAAACTGCCAATGAAAAGCAAAGTTGGCAATGACATTTAATCCACTGACTTCTTCGTTAATACTGGAAATTATGTGTACATGCTCTATTGCAGTCTTTATAGACATGTTTTTGTAAAAGCTTTGAAAGCGAACATCTTTTTCTTCAGTTCAGTGGCAGCAATGTTCACTCACACATGCATGCATGCACACATACACACACAGAGGAAGTCTATGCAGCTCTGTGACCTTTTTGTGAACTTTGTAAGAGAGGAAAAGATCACTGAAAGGAGGCAAAGGTCAATATTCATGCTGATCACAAACAAAAATCAGATTTAGCCATGTAATGAAAGCGTAGCTATTAGACTTACTGTGATTTGAACAAAATGCTATGACTGTTTGTCCTTTTTGGTGCATCCCTACCTAGAAAGAAAATGGTTTTTTAGGCTCCAGAACACAGCATGTTTACAAAAAGATTGAAGATTGCATTAATCTGATGAACAGGTCAAATCAACATCATTTGCTAAATTTGCTTGCTAATTTATCTAGTGTAATTAATTTATTCCAACACTCAGGCCATATTACAGTTAAGGAATTCATACAATGTGAATAAAGAAGCATTTCATCAGATATTGCAAACACGGAAATCAGTAAGTATGAGATCATGCGCTTCAGTGTCTTAGTAAATGAGGACATGCACGCAAAACACAAGTGTGAACTAAGGATGCAATGACAATGAATAGGAACACACACATGTGATTTAATCACTACCCATAAGAAATACTTTGGTTTCATATAGGGTGACCATACGTCCGGTTTTGCCTGGACATGTCTGGAATTGGGGGGAAGGGGAAAAACCCTTTTCCCCGTTATATCCGGGCAAAACACGGGGGCTGGGGCTGCTGTACGTGTTCCCGGGCTTCCAGGAACACGTGCAGCAGCCCTCCCAGAGCTGCCCTAGATCGGCATTGGGGGGCGGGGGCTGGGAGGAGCATTCCCAGAAGTCCGGAATGCGTCTTCTAGCTCCTCTCCCCAGCGCCGACCTAGGCTTCTCTTGCATGCTGGCGCCATCACTCCAGCGCACAGAAGAAGGCCTGCATGAGGGTGACGTGAGGGAGGGGGCGGGGCTCAGTTCATTCCCTGGCCCAGCCATTTGTGATGGGGAGTGAAGACAGAGCCCCGCCCATTGCCTCACTTCACCCTCATGTTTGTCAGCATGAGGGCAGGGCAAGGCAAGGGGAGGGGCTCAGTTTGGTTCCTGCTGCAAGTGACTGGTCCTGGCCCAGCCGCTTGTGATGGGGAGGGAAGATAGAGCCCCGCCTGTTGTCTCTCGTCGCCCTCATGCTTGTTGGAATGAGGGTGATGTGAGGCAAGGGGCGGGGCTCAGTTCTCTCCCTGCTGCACTGAGGAGCAAAGTCGGGGAGTGAAGATGGAGCCCCGCCCCCTGCCTCGCGTTGCCCTCATGCTGACAAGCATGAGGGTGACGCGTCGCATATCCGGGACTTTTCTTGGCCTGCACAATGGCGTCGGCCAAGAAAAGCCTTCGTTTCGACGCGACGTGAGGTGACGGGTAGGGCTGGAGGCTGCATTCCCAGGTTTGCCTAGCCTTCTCCCTGACATGCTAGCTTTTTATTATGGGTGTTCATTGCCTCAGTCCCAAACCTCAAATCCAAGTCAAAGCAAGCTGATTTGGTCCATCTTGGCCCAAATCTGGTTTTGGACCAGATTGGGCCACCCTGGCCTGAAGCAGACAAAGCACTTTGAGCTGATTTGGCCCAATGGGCAGCTGCTGCCCCCTCCCCTCCTGTGGGACTTAGCTGAAGCCTCTTGCAGTCGTAATATGCTTACTTTTATGTAAATTATGTCCATAAATTGTGTACAGTTGCAATTTACATAGAAAAAAGTGCTTTACATAGAAATAAGTGCAGCCGCCATTAGCATCTCTTGGGCAAAGTTTAGCTGTATTTTGTGCATTTTATGCCATTTGCCTAAATGCAGTCTCCATTAGCTTATCATGCCTTTTTAAAAATCTGGATAACCCCAGGCAAAATGAAGAGGATGTGCAGGTAAGTGGGGGAGGGGAGTGGTCCATGGTGGATTCTGCAGGTCGGATTCTTGGGAATCCTACCTCATTGGAGTCCGCAGCATATTTCTCCAGCATCTAGGGGTTTTAGTAAACCACAAGCTAAACATGAATAAACAGGGTGGTTATAAAGGCTAATGCAATTCCAAGTTGCAGCAATGGAAGTTTGGTGTCCACACAGTGAGAAGTAAAGGTACCACTCTATTGTGCTTTGGGCAGATTTCATTGGGAGTTCTGTGTACAGTTCTGGACACTGCAGGTTCAGGAGTATATTGAAAAACTGGAATGTTTCCAGAGAAGAACAATCAAGAGGGTGATTAGCCTGGAGACTAATTCCTATGATGAAACTCCGATGAGTATCTGAAGGGCTGTTACATGGATAATGGAACAAATTAGTTCTCTGTTGTTCCAGAGGGTAGAGCTGTTCAATAGTGGATCAGACTGCCTCAGACGGTGGTGGACTTGCCTTCACTAGACGCTTTCAAGCAGAAGATGGATACTACCATCAAGGATAGTATAGTAGTGTATTTCCTGCAATGGCAGGGGGTTGGACTAAATGACTTTTGAAGTCCTTTCCAACTCTATGATTCTACAATTTAACACTGCAGTCCTAACCATGTTTATCCATACGTCCTATTGGGTTCAGCAGGGATGGGAGAACCAGGGCTGTTTCAATTTCCTGAGATTTTCAAGACTCCACTTCATAGTTTGGTTCATCTCACCCCCGTTCTCATTTGTATCATGTTTTTCTTTTTATTTGAATGAGAAAAGTGCACATTTTGAAAGGGGGGAAATGTGTATTTTCATGTGCTTTTTTTTCTTCTTCAAAAGTGCACACTTCCCCCATTGACTAAAGTGTGAAAATGTGTAAGTATTTTTAATGTGTGTTTTAAAATGTGCATTTTTCAAAATGCGATTTTTTTCCACACAATTGCAAATTGTGGAATTTTGTTGAAAAACAACAACAACCTGCTCCTGTTCACATTGCAGATTGTGAGTAGGCCCAAGTCCATATGGTTTGTGAACTGAATTGAAATTTTCATAAGTCCCTACTCCAAGGTAAGTGTGTATAGGATGGCAGCCTGAACCACAAAGGTTTCTTCAACATTGGAAGTTCCTAGACCTATCCGATAATTGCTCTTCTGCTCTACAGAACTGCAATTGACTTTTAGCCTTCTGGGAGAGGGGACAGAGCTTTATTGTTCTTTATATCCCACTACATTCCATCTGTCTTAGTGGGCTTGACATAGCCATGTGGGTGGGGAAAACACAACACAGGAGGTTAACAAATTTGATGATGACATGACATCATGTAGATGCCCTGTAAAGAGTGAACAATGTGTGGCTGTTCCACAGCAGACACCCGGGGTGCTTCCAGACACACAGCTTCCTAGCATTACCAATCCAAACACATTGTGCAGCTATCTTGTCTCCCCGCCCCCTTAACTTTGGGGGTGGGGGAGAAAAAGAGGGAAGAAGTGGTAGGAAAACACAGTGAAAGACATTGTAGTCTGGACCTCCTATAAAATCCTGTGAATTGAGGTAGGACGATTACATGATGAAGGCCTTACCTGGAACCATGCTGACCCCTGCCTGGTACCAGGCCCAGCGTCAGGGGTCAGCATGGTTGGGCAGCTGCTGAAGACCCAGAGACTCAGAAGGACCCATCCCTGACCATGCTGACATTGAGCCAGCCAAAGCTGCCATCACCATCCATCAGATCAGGCATTCCATTTTGGGCCATCTAATGTGATGAGCACCTGCCTTGCTTTGCTCCCATTCAGAAACTCCACCACTGCCACCTGCTGGGGGAACTTGTGTGTGAGGTGATAAGTCCTTGGTGGCGGCAGCAGGCCACAGGGTGGGGGAGGGTAGAATGGCAGCATGGGGGGCATCAGAGTCTGGCTGGTAGACAGGCAGGTTGGCATTGAAGTCTGATGTACAGGTGGGGGAGGGCAGGGCATCTGCAACACTATGCTGAGGGCCCACTGGAGTTTGGTGCTGGCCCTACCTGGAAGCACTAATAGTGTCTAATAGTGTGCAGGCACAGGGCCAAAACAGACATTACTTTAACTCTCTGTGTAGCAGCTACAGCTTTTTCTGTTTTTACTCAACAGTAGGTGCTGTAGATCCAGATCATGACCCTAGCATGGGAGGGAGGCTTTTAAGATCTGGATTGGGGGCCTTGCGCCTACGTTAGAATAAATGTGAAACAGAGATGTCACTGATAGACACAGATTTAAAGTAACATCCATTTTGGCCTTTAATCATGGAACCAGGCGCCTGATCATTTCTCAGTTGTGCTTCCATGTTTATTGTGCCTGTGTGCCATTTGCAATTAATGGTTTCATGTTTGTATTTTGCTTTTAAACTTAGTTACTTTTTGCACCTGAATTTAAATAGTAACATGTACATCAGTCCCCAAAGTTTGTTTGTTATTAGTTTGACATGGATCAGTTAGGGTGACCATATGAAAAAGAGGACAGGGAATTTCAGCAGGTGCCATTTGTATGCCTGCAGCACCTACTGAAATTCTCTCTTCATCACAGCAGTTCAAGCTGCAGGAGCCCTGCCCTCTTTTGTATCTGGTCACTCTTGTATAGGTCCTGCAGCTGCAGGAGTATAGCTAGAGTGACCAGATACAGAAGAGGGCAGGGCTGTTGTGATGAAGAGAGAATTTCGCAAGGTATTGCACCTGCTGAAATTCCCTTTTCTGTACAACTGTTAAAGATACAGGAGCCCTGTGCTTCTTTTCATATGGTCACCCTAAGCTCAGTGGCCTGCCAGGTCCTTGGGCTCAATAGCCAGTCCACTAGTCAAGCAAATTGGACATTTCTCTGAAGCACAGGTGCTTACATAGATTACCTGGAAGTCACCAGCCTCAGCTACCACTGCCACCTGTGCTTGGGACAACATCAAGGAGGATCCCACGGTCTCCAGCAAACCGTGTTCATCAGTTAGAAGCAGTGAAACCTGCAGGAGACTATTTGACATGTGAGCTCAGCTCGTGTCAACAGAGATGCATGCATTTCATTTGGAAGTTGAAGGGAAGACTACAAAGTGTGCAAAAACACAGGCTGACTAACTTACCATTTCTATTTTGGAAATCCCTAATAGGGGGCCGTCTAAAAGGGTGGTTTACCCATTTGTCAATGTTCCCAGATTGAATGAATGGCGTGTTAAATATTTGAAAATATTAAATAATTAAATTCTCATTGAAGTTTCTGGATGACCTGTTTACTGAAACCAGCAAAGGCAAATCTAACATGATTGGGAATTGCTATGTGGAGTAAACTGTTTAAAAACAAAAACAAAAAATGGACACTGGTCATTCCTTCTATTTCCCAAGTTGAGAGGTGAATGTGGATCCTTGAGGAGTTGTCGGGGAGTTATCAGCAGCAGGCGTGAGGGAACCGTATCATATGCAGAGATGTACAATCTCTTCAGAAAAAAAAAAAAATCCTGACAGCTCAATGAGGGGATATGTGCAATGGAATGGAATATTGTGGAGAAGGCCACATCTAGCTGACTGGAACAGTGAACAGCAGCACTCCAGATGGCCATAAATGTTGCAGGTCCCACTTCTTACTAGTTCTGATTCATAAACTAGAGTCAACTTTCTTTTCTTTTTTTAGTCTGTTAGATTATTTCTATACAAGTGATTTATTGCACACTCGTGATTGGTCATTCACAGATGTTTGCAGGTCCTTTACATGATGTTGTCAACCTCCAGGACATCTCTCACATTCCCCCCACCTTTATCCCGCTTTCAGAGAGATCAGAGGCAACCCAATAAGAAAATTAAATATGATATATCGGCAGTGCCATCTAGTGGCTCTGTAATGAAACATATAGAAAATACATTAAATTTACCAAGATTCAAAGCATGTGTCTGCCTGTGTAAATGTGCCAAACTTAATCCCACAAAGAATCCGGAAGCAGAAGCCTCAGTAAGGATGTGGGATTTTAGCCTGCTGTGGTAAAACCCTTAATATCATTGTGCCCCTAAAATACTGTAGTGTGAAACACACACACACACACACAGAGAGAGAGAGAGAGAGAGAGAGAGTTACTGGCAAGCAAGAGCTTTGGATATGCTTCTCTTCTGAAGAAACCGATCCTTGAAATTTTAGCTTCTTCGCATCTGCTTTTCCTATGTGATCATCTCCCTGTGGGCTGTATACATGCTAGGACTGAGAAAAAAAATTAGCAACATGTTATGTAAGAAAAGCTGTGTCTTCTCACATTTTGAATTGTAAACAAAGCAGCTGCAGATAATAAGCACTGGTTTATGTAATTTACTTTGAACTGTCTTCAAGAGACAATTAACCAGATAATGTGTGGTCCATTTCTGCTGTGTTGTCCCCCCACCCAACAGACGAGTTTGTGAATGGTACATGTTCATAAGTGATCGCTTTTATTGTGCAGCAGCGACAACTATGTCTCATTTAAAATATTTCTAGACCATTGGAAACATGAGCTGTACACAATATTATTTCATTTAAATGTGGGCAGATTAACCTAATGCACAGTAGGCATTTCTTAGCTTGTTTGAGGATGGGGCAATATGCTTAAGGATTCTTACTCGCTCTATTCCCTGCCCCCCATGTCTCTGTGAATGTGCTTTCATTCTAGTTACACACCATTTTGAAACAATGATGCTTGGAGTGATAGGTCCATCAGACAGATCAAAGCTAGTTTTTGGGAGGGAAAACGCTTTAGGAGGGACATCTTTATTAAACGAGAACTCACTGTTCTTTTCATAATATTCTGCTCAAGGTAATTTGGAAAATGCTCCTTTGTGGGTTATGAATATAATGATTTATTTTCAATTCCGAGTGTGCATGTATGTATTATAATACACAGCTTTTATTATGCCTGTTTCAGCTGGTGGACCAGACTATGACTGCAATCTTAAGCACACTTTCTTGGGGCCAAATTGCATTGGATTCATTGGGACATACTTCTGCATTAATGTATCTGGGATAAAACCTGAGATGGGGGGGGCAGGTGCCCTCTTTTAGAGAGGACTGTCCTCAGTTTGTACAGTTGTCCTTTCCAGGTCCAGTTTAAAGATAATGAACCATAAGAGCTGTTTCCCTCATCAGTTATCAGCTGGACAGCCGTTTGAACAGGAGGGCACTCAAGCCCACTGCCTGCAGTCTTCCATAGAATGGTTAGAATGTACTAAATTCCTATTTAATTTATAATAATTGTTTCTAAATTTGGATTCCATATAGATTCCACTATACACTCCTTGGATGTTTAGTGATAATTTTGCAGAGACGTTAAGTTTAATGGATTTCACCAGAACAATTTAACAAGACACTGACAATAATAAACCAAGAGCAAGTTGTTTCAGTTTGGATACAATTGAAGCCATATAACCCTTGGTGGCTTGTTTTATGTGAACTTTTCTTTGTTTGTTCCTGTCTTACAATTGCTAACATGGGAACACTCACCTGTCCAAAAGAACAGTTTGTATCTGCTCAGGAAATGGTTACGTTACAGATTGTCACCTGTTCTATCTTCTTGGAAATGCTTTGATTTGTCTCCCACACAAAACCAGAGACAACAGCTCCCATCCGAACAGAAACTTTGTACCAAGTATCTCCTTTTCTTTTCCATCTTTAAAAGAAAAGTTGCCACCTTCACACATGACTTTGCCGAGAGTAGCATTTCTCTCTGAAGGGTCAAATTCCATAAAAGATGGTTTAAAAGAACAAAGTAGGACAGGCTATTCTTCCTTCCTTGTCTCTTGCCTATGCATGCATTTAGATAAATCTCAGGATTGACAAATCTTCTATAAGCATACACATTTATTAAGATGACCTATACATGGAAGACCTCAGCAAACTCTCACAGGGCAGAACCACCAAGCACTCCCTTAAAGAAACAATACACCTTCCTACTTTCTTTCTCTTTCTCCCTTTCTTTTAACAATAGTTTTCTAGAATTTACAGGAGATTTCCATAGAATAATTCATTCTAATTGGTTTAGCCATATTTCCAGAGAACACTGAAGAAAGGAGAGCTGAAGATAAAGTTATCACAGCTACAATAGAAACATTGACAGGGAACCTAGAGCTTCCTTTCTTTTGGATGTAGAATTCTAGAATTAAAGTTCTCTTTCAAAATAAACCCATTCAGGGCCACCCTGCCATTATGCAGAGTGAGGCGGGTGCTAGGTCATTCCTCCTGAGACCCATCTGGAGCTATTCCCATTTTCCTGAGCTGGTGCCCCAGCAGTAGCAATAAGTAGCAGTAGCAATACTTATTTGTTGCTGGGCTGAGTTGCCTGACTGGCTATTTATTTATTTAATTTATATACCACCCCACAGCTGAAGCTCTAAGGTTTACAAAAGTTTAAAACAGTGAACATTAAAAAGTATACAAAATTTAAAACCGTCAAAAATATAAAAACAACAGTATAAAACAGTATCCAACATGCTACCTCACCTGTTGCTTTCTTTCAATGTGTCATAAATGGTATCACTGGGATGGAAAGGCTCCTGAGCAAGCAGGCAGAGAAGTAGCCAGCTGAAGCCCCTCACTTCAGACGGCCTCAAGTGTATGAATTCCACTGCTCAAATGATGTATCCTCATGTCAAGGCATTGAAGCCGTTGTTTGACCAGTCAGGAAGCAGATGCCAGGCAAATAGAGAGGAGGTGTTGAAGGAGAAAAAAAACAGGGCCTGCCCTGAGTGCCCCAAGATAGCCTGCTGTCCTCAGTTGGGGTGGAGGATACTGTTCCATTGCCAGTACTGAAGTAAGATTCAAATGCCAGTCTGGTTGGCTTCTGTATGTGGAGTGGTGGTAGTGGCGGTGGCAGCTGCTATCTTGTCCTTTGCTTGTGTTGGGTCAAGCAAGCCCCGGCCCCATTTAATGCAACTATTCTAATTCAGGTACACTAGATGGGCAGATCCTTGAGAAATTTTACCTTTACTTTAGACCCTTTTATAATATATTTCTGTGAATGATGGAGTGTTCTTTGCATTGTATGCTGCTGTTTTGTGGTTTCCCACCAACTCCCAGACCTCAGTAAGGAGAGTTTGGCACCATTTGGGAACTGGCACCATGGGGAAAGCTATATGTATGCAGTGACTTGAAAAAGTGACTTGTGAACCGCCCAGAGAGCTCCAGCTATTGGGCGGTATAGAAATGTAACAAATAAATAAATAAATAAAAGGACTGCTGAGATGAAGGGAGTCATGTGATCCCAAACATGGAGGCAGTCTGGTTCACACAAATACAACCTCCACATAAATCTAACATGTGGTTCTGCATGTTCCTGAAGCACTCACGTAAGGGCCTCCAGTAAATATGGACAAGCTCTATATCCTCATTGGGCAGTTCTATTTTGTTTTAAAACCAATAACGACAGCCTCAGATGTAGAAGAACTGATCATCCATTCTGGGCTAGAACTAGAGTAGCAGAAAAGGCCTTCAAAGCATTTTCAATTTGATACAACTGCCTTCTAAGGCAACCAGTGTATATCAAGTCAATAACCCTTTTAAGACCTAATCAAAGCAGTGTTGTGTAACACTTTATTAATGGATGCTTTAATGTGGTATATTAAAGTTAACAAAGATGGAGACCTGCACTGACTCATCAAATTTAATATTCCATTGAACATTCTATTTTGAAGATGGATGGATTGGATTTTCCCCTCAAAATAACCAAATCAAACAAGATAAGCATTGTTACTTTAAACCATTATAATTAGGATTAGCATTATTAGTGGGTTGTTGTTGTTGTTTTAAAAAAAATCAAAGCAGTTGTGTGAGCTTACAAAAAAAAATTCAAATTTATTTTAGAACATGTTTTTAGATTAAGGAAAGAGGATGCCCTCTACCATATATTTGCATTTTAGGCCATACATTGTAATTCTGGCTAGAAGATCCCATTGTAAAGCAGCTGCGCTCCCTGATGCTTCTAAGAATTCATGGCACTCTTGTTGCTCTACAACCCTTAGCTAGACCTACCTTCTATTCCACGACGGAGGAAGGAAGATCTCGCGTTGTGATTAATGCGAGATCCCTCCTCCGTTTACATGTAAGGCACGATGACCTCAGGAGGAGAGGCATTGTGCCCGCCATTTTTTAGTTTTTTAAAGAAGACGGAGCACACAAACGGTCATGCGCAAAGGTAAGGGTTTTTTTATTTTTAAATTAATTTCCCCGCTCCCTCCACCCTACCCCCAATGGGTAGGGTGCGCAGCTCCTGGCTCCACGCGAGTAATCGTGTGGATCTCGATCAAGCCACGGCAACGGGCCACACGTTCTGCGGTCTTGGGCTCAGCCTTGGACTGTGGAAAAAGTGGGCCCAAAGAGGAGGACGAGATCCCGGGGCAAGGGAGGAATCATCCCTCCCTGATCCCAGGATCCCCTGTGCGTTCTTGTGGATGCACAGGGACGATCCCGGGGTTCGCCCCGGGATTTCGCCCGGTCTAGCTAAGGCCTCTTTGTCATTCTTACAAATCCTTACTTTGGTTTTTTGTTCACTATAACAGCAATCTAGCACACACAGTTAGACATGCTTAAAATCTATAGAGTTTGCATGGACTTAAGTTAGGCAGGATCTAAACTACTGCTTTAAAGCAGTTTATAACAGTAGTGACAACTGTTGGGGCCCAGGACACAGTCCATATGCAGTTTTCAAAACGTTTTCAAAGTGTCATATGCTGCTTGGTGTAGATCTGACTAACATGGATACAACCTAGTATTCACAGATGAATCCGGTAAAGTTAATAGAGTAATGTCAGGTCCAAATTTGGCTCCAGTGTTATTTTGGGAAGGGGGATATAAACAAACTTGGTAAACATCTACTTGGGGTTGATAAATTGAACATTTCTTGACCAAATGGAAATGTTCAGGATTTTAGCATCCTTAGAGATGCTAGTACATGCTCTCCATTGTCCTGTGTGATATGTCCCAAGCATATGCACTGCACTGCATATGTCCCAGGTTTAGCTTTGTTTGGAAGGAGGGATTGCTAGAAGCTTGTGGCATTTTGTAATATTTTAGTTTAAATACAGATATTCAAGTTGAGGAGGAGAGAAAAGGTGGCCAAACACATTTAAGATGTCAAGTTGGCACCTACAGAGAAGGTCTTCCTGTGAGCTCAACACTATCCAGAATAAATATGATCTTATTCGGCATAAGATGGCATACAAAAATACATATCGAGATCCTTCATTTGTTTGCCCAAATAAATTAATTACAATCTTTAATGGAAAGTAGAAATTGAGGGCCTTATTTCCAGGGACACTAAACACACACTACTCTACTCTTAAATATAATCTTGCTTTATATCTTCCTAAAAGACACACGTATATTAAATATACCCCAGGAGAAACAGAGACAGAGAGACTAGACCAAATATTATTCATTCTCAGTTTCTTGGGTCATCTTCAACCATAAACTGATGAAAGGAAATAACATCAAGGTTGCATGGTTGTTACCTGGTCAGCATTAAATATCAATGTCTCTACAGAAAAGAAGAAGTAATTACTGCTGTGTTGCTATGCATCTACATACCACTTCAGACAAAGGCTGTTTATACCTTTTTGCCTCCTGACAGAGAGTACAGATTGTTCAGTAAAGCACCATACCTTTTAATATGCAGGGTTTGTTACAGGAGCAGCTCAATTCATATTTCCATGGCTTTGATGGTAAGTGAACAGCAGTAGCAATATTAATCAGCAGTAACCTGTCAGTGAACTCTGAGGCTAATATGATGTAGTTATGATTTTACCATCAATCAGACCTGAACGGGATCTGGAAAATCCTTGCAGCACAGCCTCAAAAAAATCTAATTGTGCAAAAGCTTCATCTGTTTCCAACATTTCTATTTTATCTGTCACGGGGCTTTTTGGCCTGCAACATAGCCTTTTATTATTGGTCTTATTGCATTAGCTCGTTGGAGAACATAAGGGGGTGGAAAGGCTAAATTTCAAAGTTCCCCCATATGTGGTTATTGTTTGCATAGTGGATCCTATTTGACAGTTCCATGTTGTTTGGGATACAGCTAAACAGTACCAAGACATATGGTTTTGGCATGAACTTTTGAACTACTGATTGCAGACACATCAACAGAGCTAGCCATATTGCTATGCTGTATTCAACACCACCACCACTAACAACAAGGCACAGTGGAAGTGTAATAATATTCTACAGCTGGACATTTATTCATGTCAGTAATAGTATGGGAATAGTATGGTGTCCAATTATTCCATTCTTGAAGGAACTGGATTAGCTGAGATTTTGAACCTAAAGATGAATAACAAAAATGCAAACACCACTATCAGCTGAAAATAATCAAAGCTTCGATACAAGGATGGCTGCTTATGAACTGCCAAAAAAGAGGAAATACGTCTCAAAAAAGATGTGTGGTGTAGTGGTTAGAGTGTTGGACTGAGAGTTAGGAGATCAAGGTTCTAGTGCCCACTCAGCCATGGAAGCTCACTGGGTGACAGACTCTCAGCCCAGCCTACCTCACTGGTTTGTTGTTGTGAGGATAAAATGGAGAGAAGGATTATGTATGGATTCCTTGGAGGGAAAATGGTGGGACATAAATACAATAAATAAATAAATAAATAAATAAATAAATAAGTGATCAAAAGAAGGCAGTTATTTCTATGATATTGGTATATGCTAATTTATATGTATGAAATCAAACTGAGAAATAATTGTTATAATTTAAATAGAAACACAGTACATATCGCCATAGTGCAGAAGACTGTGATAAGGTGTCCTGTGAGCCTGCCTGTTCAGTCTGCTGTTCAGGTGCTCGCTGTAGATAGACAAGAGTCCTGGTGTTTTGGGTATAGGATTCAGCACCCTGGATAGCTCTTTTAGAGTTCTGGCTGGTTCAGACTGAAACCCAGAATGGATCCACAGCCCCACTGAAATTGGAGCCCCCAGCCCCCACTGGTTCTGCATGCAAAGCAGGTGCTCTAACACAGAGCAAACAGTTCTTCTGCCAAGGCATTGGTTGTGATATGCACCTGGTACTAATCCTAGGGCTCTCCTAGGCCTTAGCTAGACCTAAGGTTTATCCCGGGATCGTCCCGGAGTCGTCCCTGCCTGCTCCCGGGATCCCCTGTGTGTCATTTACATGCACAGGGATGATCCCGGGATAAACCTTAGGTCTAGCTAAGGCCCTAGTTATGATCTCGAACATATAGTGAAACCGTGGTTTGGCTTGCCAAGCCTCATGAGGGCATGCAGATGAGACATGAAACAGACTTGCTTGTTGCCCTCCAGGTAGGAAATAAGCTGAAGAAGCAGTACTTGCTGCAGATCTAATGCTTTAGTAATGGTTAATATAAACCTATATGCTGGGTTTGGATAGATATTCAGATATAATGCTTAACCACACTTAAGGAAAACAACCCACTGTCTAGCACAGGAAGGCATCATTCAAGGCAGGCTGGCATTCCTGTTAGGAAGGGGAGATCAGAGACCCCTTGTCTCACTGCTGCATCCTTTGCTCCCCTCCCTCTAAAATGGCTCAGGAAAAATCAGACTCGTTTGCACACATGCAAAATGTACTCCAGTTCAGCATAACGTTTTCATGGGGCCATTGTGATGCCACAGCTGTTGTTTCTTATCCTAAACAGTTAGGTGCAGCTGCAGTGGTTTAAGTTCACTGAGGGCGTGGGTGTGGGTGTGGGTGTGTGTGTGGTGTGGGTGTGTCGGGAATGAAGTGATAACCTCTCACATCCATAGCTATGTTCATCTATGTGCATCTCAATTTAAATCTGGCTCTTCACAAGTCAAAACAGCAAGTTGCAGAAGGCATGTTTTCTGCTTTCGAATGCATTTAGAAGTAACTGCTTGCAGTAAAGTATGTATTTATGTTTGTTATTTAATGGATCATGAGTCTTGTATTTGATTTCCCTGAGCTTCATTGTGAAATGGAACATATTTTTGCTAGCATGATACACATTTTTTACAGCAGTTTTATGGCAAAAGAAGAAGGCAGAAAGCAGTAAATCAGGCAAGCAATATAGTGGATTATGCAGTCTTTAAAAACAGCATCTTTTAATAAAACCCCAAATTATAAAGTTTCAAATGATTTCATCCAATTTGATGCTCAACTCATGCAAAGCAGCAACGGATAGATAACACGCCGAACCTAGAGGAACAGCATCCTCTGGTGTATTGCAAGGCGCAACCCTCCCATTAATTCATCGAGCAGCGCCGGTGCCAGAGATTATACAGCCCCTCATTTAAAATATGTATGCACACATTAAAGGAAACATTTTATCTGCCTGCACATCAAGCAAACAGCTGAATGTTAATGCAAAGTAATTGTAGCCTAATAAAGAATAGCTATACAAAATGAGGAAATGGCAGTTGCATCCTGTTAAGGACAGGCAGGAATGCAAGCTTTGGAACGAACAAAGTTGGTAACAGGTTAGAATGACAAAAACAGGATGCTGTTGCATCGCTCCTACAATTAGGTGAAACTGCTCTCCCCGCACCCTCTACCCTGCTGCTCATGAGCGTGTTGCTTCCATTTGTGATATTTTGTGAAAAGAAAAGAAAAAAGGCCTCTAGGGATTTCTGTGTGACGGCAAAGCCAAGATGTGATAATGTAACTATGCTCAAATCCAAAAGGCAATTTAATTTTTACCACATGCGTTTCTTGAAAAGTGGTCAGAATCTGAAAGATCGCCTTTGGACTGGTATTTCTCACGCAGCAGCCTTTATCTGTGCCACACAGCAAATGACTTTCCAAATGCAGGAGTAGGGTGACCGTATGGAAAGGAGGACGGGGCTCCTGTATCTTTAGCAGTTGTCTAGAAAAGGGGATTTCAGCAGGTGTCATTTGTACGCATGCAGCACCTGGTGAAATCCCCACTTTATCACAACAATTAAAGATGCAGGTCTCTCTACAAAAGAGGGCAGGTCTCCTGCAGTTTTAACTGTTGTGATGAAAAGGGAATTTCATCAGGTTCTGCATGCATTCAAATGACACCTGCTGAAATTCCGTTTTCTATGTATTATGGTATTATGGGAGTTGTATGCCAAGTCATCCGGAAGGCCACAAGTTGCCCAGCCCTGTGGTAAAGATTGTTAAGATAATGGATGGGGAGCATTTTGGATGTCCTGCAGTGCTATGTAAATGCAATGTACAAAGAGGTAGCGTTAAAAAAACCAAAAACCAAAAAACCAAATGAGAGCCACTGATAGACAGTACAGAAGACAAGGGAAACCTTATGAATGGTAGAAGGGTTACTCTGGAGGCTTCAGTGCAGTCTCACCAGAGTTCAGATACTGTAGTGATGTCTAAAGTACACATTTCTCCACAATATTTACAGATAAATAATGCAGGGCCTCATCATCTTCTTAACTGTCTTATGATTTCCTTCATAGCACAGTGGCCTAATTTATAAAGACGCTTAACAAACACCCTCAGCCCTCTGCCACGTAAGAGGGAAAGTACAAGTGAGCAGCAAACGGCTTAAAACACACACACACACACTCCAGGTAATAATTTTGACTTGTGGGATAATTTCACCTCATAAACTTATGAGCCTTGGGAGGTCATGTGTATTTGCTTCTAAGTAGGGATCTGCTTGACGTAACAGCATCATTGATCATGTCAGCAACCAACACAGCTATGAAGACATGATTTGTTAGGTACCCTGGCCCTTTGTTGCTAATGTTCCAGTCATGCAAGGCATGATGGGAGCTGTGCAAAGAGACAGGAAGCATTTCAGAATGGGCTGGTGGCTGTGTGATAGAAGGTATTATAAGAAACTACGGGTCAATGATCTGGGAATTATATAAACAGCCTGAGGATCTCTCTCTCTCTCTCTCTCTCTCTCTCTCTCTCTCTCTCTCTCTCTCTCTCTCTCTCTCTCTCTGGAGGCATTCTCTAAATACCTATTTCTCTAAAAATGTTTTTGAGATGCATTTTTATTACATTTTGGCTCAAGCGACTATATAACGTCCCACAATCTAATTTGCTCCTCTTTTCTTCTTTTCCTCCCTCCCATCTCACAACATGTGTTCAGTTAGGAACCTTATGTGTCTTTTCCTTATTGGGTTGACCTATTTCTTATAAAGATAAAGCATGAGCATATTCACAACAAAAGTGTACTAACAGCTATCAGAGAGCGCACGAGAACCAATCAATATGTTGCATCAGAGGAATAAGAGAGGGCGAGAGCGAGCGCTCATTTGCTGTGTTCTGGCAATGACTGCAGTGGGACTCGATTTTAAATATCCTTCTCCTTTTGGTGACTCGTTTTTGTGCTGCAGGAGGCGAAACAGGAGAAAACGCTCCCATGTTATTCAACAGGGCATTGCACACTTCTGTTTGTCAAGCAGCAACAGCTGGATGGTTTGAGCGATTTTGTTGAATTTGTCATGTTGATTTAGTTTCAGTGCCACGACTAATTTTATTCTGTAGCGAGTTATATATCAAGTTATATTATCCCTTCAACCAGAAAAGGACACTTATGTGACTAACACCCCGATCCTAAACACATTTACTTGGGAACACATCCCATTGATTTCAATTGAGTTTACTTCCATGGTGATATGCTTAGGGTTGAGCTGGAAGGCAAGAAATCCTGCTTGATTCATAAATGCTCAATTGGAGCAGTTCTAGTGAATTGTTTTAAAATGAATGTTCCCCATAAGCCTCGTCAGCTTAAATCTATCATGATAATATTGTTTGGAGACAGAGCTCAACCAAAACTACTCCTCACTATTTTGGGGAACATTTTGGTCAAAGTTGAAAAATGCCTTTTTTGGATATATATTTTTTTGACGTTGCCCATTAAAATATTTGCTTTTTCATTTTAATTGCCCTGTCTGGCTGAATTCATTTGCCCTCTGTAATGTCATCATGTAGCCAGGGCCGGTGCCAGACTATTTTGCTCCCTAGGCAAGGCCAGCTACTTGCACCCCCGCCCCCCGAAAATTGCCAACTTCGATTCTGCTGTTCAAGAAGAGTTTCTGAACTATTATATTTTCCTTTTATTATATTTTTTTCTTAAAACAGCTAATTTGTATAAAAGTGTGACCCTTAAAGGTCAACACTGCGCTCCTCTGAGGTCTGCGCCCGAAGTGGCTACCTAATTGGTCTAATGGTAGCGCTGGCCCTGCATGTAGCCAAATCTGATTGGCTACATAGCATAGTGATATACAATCACTTTCACTATGTGATCCCTGACTGACTGGAGACAGTGATGTGACTAGTCCTGGAATCACTGCCTCACTCTCTCAATTACCTTTCTTTGCCCTTATGTGAATATTTCAGGGACAAGAAAGAAATGATTACCAGGGGGGAATCCGCACGTAGTTCCGAGATCGCTTCTAAGCGACCCCAGTGCGGCGTGAAAGCGAGCGTGTAACTTGCCTTTTGAAGAGCCGACGAAGAGACGTCCTTCCCGCCGCCCCCGCCGCTGCCACCCAACTCCCTCCTCGCCGGCTGGGACGGAGAGCTCGGGGGGGGGAAAAAGGCGGGGTGGAGAGCTTCTTCCGCTCTCAACCCCGCCTTCTTCAGCTGAGCTCTCCTCGCCGCTCGGCGAGGAGGTCTGCGGGTGGCAGCGGGGGCGGGAAGGACGTCTCTTCGTCAGCTCTTCAAAAGGCAAGTTACACGCTCGCTTTCACGCCGCACTGGGGTCGCTTAGAAGCGATCTTGGAATGACGTGCGGATTCCCCCCTGAAGAAAGAATGGCAACAAAGAGCTCTGGAAAATGTGGATAGTCATCAAAGTGTTTCCCTGCCCCTCAAAATATTGTTTTCTCCTCTCCTTTCAAAAATTGCTATTTAGAGGCTAGTGTTATTGCTATTTAGAAGCTAGCAGCCTTGTGTAGGCTGCAATATAAGTACCCCAATGCAAAACAGCTAAGACTGCATTGCTTCCAGTGATAATAAAGCTTAGCAAGTGCCCAGATAATTTCATTTATTATTATTTATTACATTTATATCCTAATTCTTTTCAAGGTGCTGAAAACATCATACATGTGGGGTAGGTTAGGCCATGAAGTAGGTTAGGCTGTGAGACAATGGGCTGGTTTGCACAAGCGCAGGATGGTTAATAAGCCATGGTAGCTTTTTACCCACCCTGTGCATGCCGGTCGTATTTACAGAATTATCCTTGCCAGCGCGTCTTGTTGTGATAGCCGAACCTGGTGGGGTTGTGGTGCTTATCAAACCACCCAGCAACCCTAAAACAAAGCATGGGTTCTGGAGGGTTTGTTAACCACCCCAAACAACCACCCTTGCCAGGTTCAGATCTCACAACAAGCAGCACAGGTGAGGATAATTCTGTAAATTCAGCCAGCATCTGACTGTCACAAACAGTGTGATCGTATGAACCGGGTCAATGACTGGCCCTTCTGTGAACCTTATGCCTGAGTGAGGATTTGAAGTGGGATTTCCCCAGTCCAGGCAAAACATTCTAACCTCTATACCACAGCAATGATGTAATGTAGGTAAGTATTAACCCCATATTGCAGTAAAGCTGAGGGACAATGCCTTTCCTAAGTCCATCTAGTGAGAGATTTGATTGAACTAGAGACATCCTGACTCACAGATCATCCTCTTAAACACTACCCTGTACTGGGCGTCTACTCATCAGTGGGAGTACTGAGTAGAGAGCCCCAGTAATTCCATCCAACATATTTATTTTCCTGAAGAATGGATTTTGCAAATAATAATGGCAAGAAAATATTTGTCTGAAGGGAACTTCAGAATGCATTCATCACGTGCACACCTAGAACAAGAAAGGGAACCACGGCTAATGGTATGAAACCATCATGGTGTCGACTTAACATGCTCACACAGTAATGCCCCTAGCATATCTGAGAGAAATGTTGCTGCGCTAGACAACAGCTTATGCATATTCGTTCCCCATGATTTTCCTCGCTTGCCTCATTACAGGGTGAGCTCAGGAATCAAATTACTCATTGTAAACACGTGCTCTACAAAGCGAATTTGAAAACTGCTGAATCCTGCCAAAATGGATTTGACATATGTAGGGCACCGGTTCTAAATTATAGATATCTCTGTGAGAAAGAAGATACCTGCCTGCAACGACTATTGATACAGTCTAATCCTCTCTCCCTGACAATACAATACGGAATTGTTCTTTTTTTTTTTTGTCTAGTGACTCATTTAATCAACTTTACATAGTACACTGAAATTAATGTTTGATTAAAATCTAATATTCAAATGTTTAATTCTCCATGGAATTAAACAACTCACTCCTAAAAATGTTGACTTAGGCCCTTTCTACACCTAAGGATTATCCGAGGAAAATGGAGGGATCGTCCCTGCCTGCTCCTGGGATCCCCTGTGTGTCATTTGGATGCATAGGGATGATTCCGGGACGATCCCGGGGGGAAAGAGAGGTGTAGAAAAGGCCTTAGAAGTAAAACACTGGATTTGAATATTAGTGCAAAAACTGCAACAATATTGGGGGAAGAAGTTTCTTCAGACTATAGTTGTGTGTATGGGGTGTGTGTGTGTGTGTGTGTGTGTGGGTGAGAGAGAGAGAGAGAGAGAGACAGAGACAGAGACAGAGAGACAGAGAGAGAGATCCTCCAAAATTGGGCGGTCACCTTGCATGAGTGAAGCCCTTCTGTTCATGGAAAGCAGATCCTCAATCCAACATGATGGTAGCAAAACCTCCTCGGGCCAGAGAGGTGACAACAAGATGGGCTCCTTATGCGCTGGGGCTTATGGGAGAATTAATCCATCTTGGGTTGATGCTGGGGGAGGGTAATTCTTTCCCCTACATCATCTTCTCTTCAGAATCCATTGCTTCATCCCATGAAAGTGGGGAGTGTACCCCAAGGTCAGAACATTAATGCACTTCCCCACTGCAAGGAATTCCACATCCTAAATCTCCTCCTGCAGAAGAATGAAAGAAAGACATTGCATCACAGTCTAGGTCTCTATTTATGTTATCAGGTCAAGTTTCTGCTACAACCAAAGCTTTTCTTACCTATAGCAGTAACATGGGATAATGGATGAGTTATTCCCTTACCAGGTATAGAAATGATTACACTGTGTTTTGGAAATATGTTGTTGTTTCTGCTGTTGTTGCTGTTGTAAGAATAGATTTCATTTCTTGCCACCCTTCACATTGTCTCAGTGATTGGGACATGCTGATACCATAATCTCAGCCTAGGTCTATTTTTTTTACTGATTATTCTAGCAATTTGAAGAATGTGATGGGACTCAACTTCATCTACTCCTTGTGATCACTAAGGGCCTTCCTAGACGAGGCCTTAGCGCGCCTTCAGACCCGGTTTCCCTGCTGTGCATCCACATGACGCACAGGAGAATCCGGCGGCAGGCCGCGCTGAGGCCTGGTCTAACGCGCCATAAGCGAATTCGCTTATGGCGCGCCTTTTCCCCAGCTCCGGCCTCAGGCCGGGGCTGGGGGAAGTGTAGTGACTTCCGAGGCTTTTTGCGGCTACTCGCTTACTCACGAGTAGCCGTGAAAAGCCGCGGACCTGGCACAGCGCTCATACGAGCGCTGTGCCCATCGGCCCGGGGGGGGGAAGAGAGGGGAGGGGGAAGGATGGCAGGGTGGGTGGCAAGGGGGGGCGGGTGAGATCGCGCCGCGTGCTGCCGCTGCCCAAGCAAGCAGGCGAGCGGCACTTGCCCGGGCAATGCCTGGCATGGGGCGGCATTGCCCGGGCAAGCGCCGCTCGTCTGCTTGCTCGGGTGGCGGCGGCGCGCGGCGCGATCTCACCCGCCCCCCCCTTGCCACCCACCCTGCCATCCTTCCCCCCCCGGTAAAAAAAAAAACACAAAAAAGGACTTACCAGTCCGCCGTCTTCGGGCCGTACCCGGCCCCTTTAAAAAGAAAAACAAAAATGGCGGACGCCGCAGGGATCCGACGTCCCTGCACGTCCGACGTCTGGAACCCTGGGCGAGGTGCGCTAACGTTAGCATGCCTCGGCCCCGCCTCCCTGCCGGGATAACCCAGCAGGTCTAGCAAAGCCCTAAGTGTAATCATATCTGGAACTGATGTGATGAATGAAATCTAATAGACAATAAAGTCTTCCTTAACGGCTTTTCCTTAAATATCAGCCAAAAAAACACCAGTGTAAAGTTATTGGTTACAGGCCATTAGGATGGGAGAAGAAGCTATCCTAATTGCTGAAGATGCTTGTTTACATGGTAGGTCTCATATTTCCTATAGATATGATAGAACTATAGTACTACACAATGAGATGACACACTAAGTCATGGTGGTCAAGCATTTTGAGCTAAATGTTATGGCTTAGTGTGTCGTGTGAACCATTTCTAACCATGGTGGCTACATAACAACGGTTTAAACACACTCACTAACCATTTGTTGCAATGAGGACTGGGCATGGAATCATGATTGACAATTGGAGAAAAAGTTAGGAAAAATTGGTGGGTGAGTGGGATTTAATCTGAACAGAAACACTACACACTGTAATATTTTGTTGCAGGCCCCACTTGTTTATTATTTATATTTATATTGGACCATTCTGGTCCTGAGAGTGCTTGAAATATCTATTGAAAACAAAGTTGAAGCATACATGGATATCCCTAAGATTAAAAATAAAAAATTACAGAACAGCAGCAAATACTAAAAAGAAGAAAAATTACAAACACAATGGGCAAATTGGCCTGCCATTTCAACAGCCCTCTCAGATAAAAAGATTTCTGTCATCTCTCTAAATGACTGGAGCAAAAACATACAAGGAACAGATAATGGCAAGGGGGGAAAAACTAAGCCTCCTGTGTTGATTTTACCTTGGGTTGTGGACATCAGCTCAGGCACTTATCTACACAAATCCCTTGACCCTTTCACCTCAAAAATGAAGTGGAAGGATCACGGAAATTGAGTTATGCCATGTCATACACGCAGTGGCAGGTGCAAACGCCCTACCACATGTATGGGATTTCTGGTTTGTTGAGGAAATGGTTTTTGAAGAGGGATTTTAAGAAAAAGATGGATGACTCAGTGAATAGAGAGAAGTCTGTTCTGGGCATGTGGCGACAGGAGTGCTCCACTGCTTGGAACTAGGCCAGAAAGTATATACTATGCCATGGGATGAGGAACAGCTCTACTGTCACCAGGAAATGGGCTGGGTGGGTTAATTGTTCCTTTTTACATCCCTGACATCATGTTACTTGGGCAGGAGGGGCAGGAGGTGAGCTATGTGTAAAAAAATTAGTTTTTAATATGTAACGGTTCCATTTTGATTCTACTTTGCCAGAAATGTTAACATTTCCGGAAAAGGTTAAACTGCTGTTTGGATTTTTGTGGTCACAGACTGATTTTGTGACAGAAATAAACAATTACATTCCATTTCAGTCACTGCTCCTTTGACAGAAAGGCAAGAGTCATGCATTCTTAGCCATTTTTCTGAGTAGTCCTATCTTACTAATTACTTCCAGAGCTCCATAAATCTCTTTACATTCATAATGCACCTGACCTGTCTCTCTTTGTATTTCAGAGGCTCTGAAACTGTCTTGTCTACTCTCAGGCCTTTCTCCCGCTAACCCTTGAGGCCTTCCTCTCAGGCCCTCCTTGTGTACCTAGAGTAGTCGGTAACAGAGACGGCACTTTCAGCACCTTTGGAATGCAGGACTGACTGGCGTATACCAGGCTCCATCAGTGCAGGCCTGTAAAAAGTAGGGCTGTGCACCGACCCCCTGATTTGGCTCGGAGGCTGATTCGGAGCCAAGGTGAGATTTGGGCCCTCCGAGGTGACTCAGCCTCCCTTTCCCCACTCTGCCTGCTTCCTTGCTGCCATTGACGATCATGACGCCTCCTTGCTCCTGCGGCCATCAATTCTGCTGCCGCTGCTGAGAAGAACCAGGCCGCGATTTTAAGATATCGCGGGGCCTCTGATTAGTACCTCTATGGCTACAAACTACGGTGGCCATCATCATCATCATCATCATCATCATCATCATCATCATCATATATTTCTTACACGTCTCTCCGATTGGATCAAGCTGGGGAACAACAGCAAGCATAAAATACATAAAATACTGCTTAAAAACATAGCATACACTGTTAAAAACATCCTAAAAGCACACTAAAAGTATCCTAAAATTCTACTGGACAGGCCTGCTGGAAGAGTTCAGTCTTGATAGCTTTCTTGAATGCTAAAAGACTGTCAAGCTGACGAGTCTCCTCCAGCAGTCTAGCAGCAGCAGAAGAGAAGGTCCTCTGCGTAATGGTTGTCAGCCTAGTCTTTGCTGACTGAAGTAGATTCTTCCCAGAGGACCTGAGTGTGCAGGGCGGATTGTACGGGAGAAGGCGATCCCGCAGGTAGCCTGGACCCAAACCATGTAGGGCTTTAAAGGTAATAACCAACACTTTATACTTTGCCCAAAAACTAATTGGCAGCCAGTGAAGAGATTTTAAGATTGGTGTAATGTGATCACCCCTAGATGTACCGGTGACCAACCTGACTGCCATATTTTGAACTAGTTGAAGTTTCTGGACTAGGCACAAAGGTAGCCCTATGTAGAGCGCATTGCAGAAGTCAAGCCTCAAAGTTACCAGTGCTTGCACTACCATCTTTAGGTCTTCTAACTCTAGGAAGGGGCGCAGATGGCGTATCAGCTGAAGCTGATAGTAAGCACCCCTGGCCGTCATGTCTATATGGGCTGTCATTTGGAGCGACGGATCCAGAAGCATCCCCAAACTGCGAACGCAGTCTTTCAGGGAGAGTGTAACCCTATCCAGAACTGGTTGACACACCTCCAAACCCAGGTTGTGGCCTTTGACAGCGAGCACCTCCATCTTGTCTGGATTCAGCTTCAGTTTGTTTTTCCTCATCCAGCCCATTACCACCTCCAAGCATTCATTCAGAGGAGACACACTATCGTTAGTTGACGCTGTTGTCGAAGGCATAGGGAAATATATTTGGGTGTCATCAGCATGACTTAAAATTAAGGCCTGGTTCTTCTCAGATGCAGCGGCGGTGTTTATGATGGCAGCCAGCAGGAGCAAGGAGGAGGCGGTGGCAATGGCAGCAGGTAAGCGGCCCAGTGCCGCTTTGAAGTGGCTCAAGGCGCTCCAAAGCTTTGGAGCCGATCAGCTTCAGCTTTGGGGTGCCTCGGGCTGAACCCAAACCGCCTCGGAACCGAGGTGAGGCGGGCCGAATCAGCCCGCCTTGGCTCGGAATCGGACATTCGTCCGAGGCGCTGCACAACCAAGTAAAAAGGCCCCTAAAGTCCAAATTATTTGTAATAGTGCTCTTTTAAACAGGTTTTTATTGGGTTGCTAACTTTTTGAAACGGTTTCAGCTGTAACTCTTTATTGGATTTCTGTATTTTATTAGATTAGACTGAGATCCAGGACCTCAGGCCCAGGGATTAGTTGATTACCATTCTGGCTTGCGTGGGAGAACCTCCATGGATATAGCAGGATCTCCTCTTCAGACAGTTGACCTGCATGAGTAGAGGCAGACAAGTGTGACAAGGGAAAAGAGTGGGCTGAAACACTCCTTCTCCTCATTCATTTGCCCTATTCAGGTTCAGAACGCCTGAATAGGGCTGAAGTTTTAACCCAAACTGGAATGAAACGAGCATGCCAAAGATGATTATTATTATTATTATTATTATTATTATTATTATTATTATTATTATTATTTATATAGCACCATTAATGTACATGGTGCTGTACAGAGTAAAACAATAAATAGCACATGTTAAGAACATTAACACGTGTGTGTGTGTGTGGGCAGCAGAGTCAGTGGGTGGGTGTTTAGAAGAAGAATATTCTTTCTTCACTAAAGATTAATTATAAATTACTGTTTTAAATTCTGACTATGCTTGAAATCATCAGTGCTAATATTCTTTTATGAGACATTGGTGGGTTTTTTTAACCTAAATAAAAGGCTATTTAAAAAAATGCAATACAAAAATCAATTAACTTTATAAGTGGACTGCAGTGCTTCCAGAAGAACTTTTGCTCATATTACTGATACAGGTAAGATGCCTCCTCTTATGTACTAGGTTGCCATAATTATGGTCTACAGCCATTTCTGAATTAGTTCCAGCTAGTTAGCTTCACTGCAAGACCATTGAGACTGCCATCATTTGAGAATTCAACACAGCCTCATGATGGATTCATATAAAACGCAAAATCCATTATTTATACACAGTAGGAAAATAAACCATCTGACTGGGCTGGCATATGAAGTATGCAAAGGCATTTCATTTTTGACGGTTGGAAATTTTAAACTCAAGCAGCTTTTAATCAACGTCCCATTGCAAAACAAAGTTTAGCATTTTTATTTCTTATTCACTGGCAGAGCAGTGTAACTAAAGGCAGAAGCTGCAAAAACGCTTTATGGCCTATTACTCAACATGTGCTTATCATAAATTAGGGATAAATGACAGCTACTTTGGACTTGCTGCACAACAAAGAGAAATGGAAAAACAAATTCAGTGGAAGACTGGAAGTGGTTCTGGGGAAAGACTGTGATATGTGGATGTATATACCTTTAAGAGGCCTGTAGCTGCTAGTCTCCAGGTCCTCATCAAAGGGCTGGGGGGTGGGGGCTCTGTTTCAGCCACTTGGTGGTGTGGGCCTTGCTACAGGGTTTTGGAGTGTCACTGTTCTTGGAGGTTTTAGTAATAAAGGAATCCAGCAAGGAAAAGACTCTGAAGTTATTGCCTGGTAGTCTAGGGGCAAGTGGCAGGCTGAGCAGGTAAGCTCACCCGTATGGTCCCTATGCCTGAGGGATACTACAAAGACTGTTTACATTCTGCCACACATTCTAAACAACGCCATCACCTGAAGCAGCCACTTAACCCCTACAGGGTTAAACGGGTGGGACTTATATTACTTAGAGTATGAAAACAAACAACTTCGCGATTAAAGTTTCAGTTACATCTCATATGAATGGCCTTGTTTAGGGTTTTCTATACAACTGTTAAAAAAACAGGAGCCCTGTCCTCCTTTCCATATGGTCACCCTAGGGCCTTGTTGGATAAGCCTGTTATAAGGGCCATCTCACCCAGTGTACTGTTTCCAACAGTGGACAGTGCCAGGCACACTAATGCAGAGTAGACAACCTAACATCACACAAGTGGGATCTTGTGATGCCACAGTTTGGAGGAAGAGGATTGGCACAATCGATGGAATAAGTTCTCTGCTTCG
Source organism: Elgaria multicarinata webbii (assembly GCF_023053635.1). Lineage (NCBI taxonomy): Eukaryota > Metazoa > Chordata > Lepidosauria > Squamata > Anguidae > Elgaria > Elgaria multicarinata. The sequence continues at coordinate 40,107,625 of NC_086172.1, forward strand.
CTAGGCTAAGGAAAGCTTCCCCAGGGTATATGCCAGGGGTTCAAAACCTCAGGCTCACAGCTCAAATCAAGCTTTCTGGAGGTCCTCCAGAAGTTCCCCCCTCCTTTCCCTTCCTCTTTTCCCCAACTGCCAATCAGCTTTTGTGCAGTTTTCCCCCTGCATTCTAAAAGGTTGAAACGCCCCTCCTGAGGCTTAGTTACTGGCAGAAAGAGCTTACAGCTAACATATGGCTGGCATTTTGCCCCACCCCTTTTGCCTTTAACTCCGCCCTTTTTGTCTTCAGCCCCACCCAGCACGGGAATGTGACCCCTGGGAGCTTCTCTGAAATGGAATGCGGCCCTCAGGCTGAAAGAGATCCTGCACCACCGGCATGGGCAGCGCCTGAGAATCAGGAAGGAGAGAAGGAAGAATAATTTATTTATTATTTATTTAGTTATTGCATTTCTATACCGCCCAATATACGGAGCTCTCTGGGCGGTTCACAAAAATTAAAACCATTCAAAGTATAAAACAACAGTATAAAACCATAATATAAAATACAATATAAAAGCTCAACCTGATAAAAACAGCAGCAATGCAAAATTACAAATTTAAAACACCAAGTTAAAATTTATTTATAGACTGTTAAAATGCTGGGAGAATAAAAGCTCCATCCGATGAGCGTTTTATTGCACGCTCGTTACTGGGCACTCAGGGAGTTTGCTCAGGTCCCTCACATGACATCGTGTGCCTCCCGCATGCCTTCCGCTCCTTCTGGCCTTCCTTTCACGACAAAATGCCCTCTGGTTAATTCCGATGTGTTTTTAAACACAGAATGGCTGCTCTCTCCTGCTGCGTGCAGGAAAAGCAGCGCCATTAGAACAGCAGACTCAATGGGTCTCGTGCTTGTTATGTACTTCCTCTTTGCTAGGCTTAGGAAACACGGGCGGAGAAACAGGGGCGTGTTTTCCCCAGGTGTGATGGAGCTTTTAGACTGAGGGGAGCTGAAACAAGCATTGACCTGGCTGGGATCTGTGTGTAGATGGAATGCCTTTTCTACCACTTGCAGAGATCGAGGCAGCATTTCAGGTCACGCAGCAGTCACAATGGAAAAATATTGCTTTCTGTTCAGCCTGCCAGTTTTTCTCTCAATAGCAGGGCTGGCCCCACCATTTGGCAATATGAGGAAGCCACCTTAGGCGACAGATGCTGGGAGCAGGGGAAGGGGTGAGATGCTGGAGGACAGAGCTTGAATCATTTGTTACAGTGCCTACAGTGTGTATAAAATCCAGGCAGGCAGACAGGCAAACAAATTCCTTTATTGGGACCAACCATGGCAACCAACATTCGTGATGCTGTCTTAAGAAAGGTATTCATTTGCTGTCCATCATTAATATTATTTTAAATCCATGGCCAACATAGGTACTTATATGTTTTGGATCTACACTGGTAACTTGCGGCTCATGCCATGTCCAAAACTTAGCTTGGTGGGGCTTTCAAACATCTGTGGGTCCAGACATCCAGATTAGATATTAGTTACGAAGGGAGAGCCTCTGCTTTCAATACCAGGCGTTAGGACTACTCCATATGTATATTTCAGTATTTGCACCATACCAAGATTTTATAGGCAGTACGAGACCAGTATTAGAGATTCCAAAGTAGGTTGGATGCTGTGTCTTAGTTCCATCTTTAGCCTGAGTTTTCTGCTCTAGGATACTAGAGAAGGCTGTTTGTAGATTGCATCTTGAAAGAAGGGAGATGCATACCACCATCTCACAGAGAAGAAAACTACTGTTGCACATTATATGCCATTGCCTTATTGTTGCTTCCCGGTCTCATGCAGCTGTTCAGACTCTATACATGACAAAAGCAAGCACCCCAAGTGATTTCTTCGAATAGCCAGGCTATTATGGATCTGGGGTAAAATGACTATATAACAAGACCTTAACCCCATCAGTTCCTCTCCTAATGCATCCTAATACATACAGTGCTGATTTTCTCTCATCTGATTCCAAGGAGTGCCCTGCATTTTCTCAGGATGCATTGAAGGGGATGCTTTGCTATGCAATACTCACAAGGAATTAGTTATTTCTTGTCCAAAAGTATCTAACTTTTTGTTGCACAGCTTTGGGCCAGTCTGGGGGGTGTCTGAAAGCACTTTCTCCTTAATAAATGCAGAGCTGCAGCTCCTTGATTGGCCTGGCAGTTGCTCCACTTTATTTGAGGTTCCAAAGTCATTGCCCAGGGCTGATTATAAGTAGCATCTTCATGGACATCATGGAACATGTCTCTGAAACATTACAACATCTACCAGAATGGCTTTCTACTCCACATATCTTAGAGCCACAATGGAAAAGAGCAGCCCTGTGTTGAGTTTTTCTTTCTTCTGCCTCTGTAATGCATAATGCAATTTGCATGTTGTTGTGACAGCATCCCTCTTCAGGCGTTCAACTTACCATTTTGTACAAACTTGTGGAAAGCTGGGCACTCCAGCCCTGCTCTTTCCATCGTCACATCCATTGCCCTATATGTGCAGAGGTCAAAAGTCTGAACAGCAGCCCCTTCTGTTTTCACGGAGGCTCTCCATGTAATGCTGGAAAATCAGGATTCTGTATTACATGGAGAGTCTCCATGAATACAGAAGGCTCTCCTGCTCAGACTGACATCCTCTGCAGATACAGGGCAAAGAATGGGATGATGTGGTGGGTGGGGCAGGGATGGAGCACTCCACTCTTCAAGCTCCATCCGACGAGCGCTTTATTGCACCCCCTCCCCACCAAAAAGTCCGGTTGCTGCTCTCTCCTACCAGACTGAATGGGCCTAATTACTTCCTGTTTTCAGGAAGCGATGTTGGAGCATCGACAGAGAAGGGATGGGAGCCACGTGTTTTGATCTAGATGTGATGGGTCTTTTCATGTGTTCATAAACCATGGTGAGTAGGACACCTGAAGAGGGCTAGTGTGTCTTTCTCTGCCTTGGCCATTGGCAGCCAATAATGATGACCATTTGACGATGTCAAAACACGGTGGTCGTACATGAAGACACGATGTCATAAAGACATAACATGAAGTCATTACATGGGGGTAAGTTGTACTGGAAGTTGCAGAGTGGGAGGGGGGAATTTGACTGTTATAATATCTAATTATGGGTATACTCATGATGAACTTCATCCGGATGCATTGTTGGGGTACTTGCTTAAATGTTTACAATCTTGGGGTGGTGGTGGTATTAAGATCAGAGTTAGAAAGATCATGAACTCTGGCCTTTCCTGCTACCTTTAGTTTTGGGGTAGACACACTACTGCCCAATTTCAGCTACACTACACTCCTGGGTTGTTTTTTATGAGGCAGAAATGGCTTCCCACCAGGGAAGACACCCTCCCCCCCCCCACCTCACCCCAGGCTTCTAAATGAAGAAGGATCATCCTTCTCCAGATAGTGGCTATGTTGACTAGTGCGATGAGTTGATTCATTAGCTAAAAACACTAAAACGCGGGAGCAGGCTGATTTCTCACAAAACGAATGGGCAGAAGAGTGGCTTCACATTTTGCTTCATATCTTGGGTTCTACAGGGGCTAGACAGAGAGAAAGAGAGAGAGAGAGAGAAATCATGGCTAATCCATGGGACAGTTAACTGCTTCCCCCAACACACACATACAACACTCATGCAACACAGGGCTACCCGTAATTCCCAAGCCTATGACCACACCCCAGTAATTATTCTCCCACCCTCATGCTCAATCTTGGATGTGCTGGCACATGTACACCAGATTTTCAAGCTCTTCACAGATCGCTACAGCAGTGCCTGAAACTCCACCCTTTGGTTCTACTGCTTCATTGCCAGGACTCCTTTCAAACTGGTTCTGTCTGCTGCTCCTCTGTGCTGCCAAGTGATGCCTTAAACAATCTGCCTCCTTTTTCTCCTGTGCCTTTTAACCGCTACATGAGAGGCAGAACTTCAATAGCACAGGGTTCTACAGCCCTTATATTTCCATGCAGTAAAAGCTTCACCTGTTGAATTTCTGCTTATTATGAAGCTACCAAAAGTGTAGGAACATTAATAGAAAACCCAATAGCAACCCACACAGCCATATCAATGGGTCTAGAATTAGGACGGGTCTTAGACCCCAGCCAGAACTTACTCTGACAGCTGTTGTTCCATTAAAGCTGCAGTCCAACGCACATTGATCTGGGTATGAGTCACTTTCAATATAGTGGGACTGACTTTTGAGTAAAGATGATCAGGCTGCACAAAGGAGGAACGATGTGCAGGAATGATTGTAGGCTAAATTATAGAACATTTTCATTAACCCTGCGTCATGACGTTTGTAAACATCGAAACAATTACACTGGTAATATGCATGCAAATAGTTCCCAGAATCTCCAGGGGTTGTTTATACGAGTGGAAAGCCCCGGGGTGGCTCCACAGTGGCACTAGGTCATTTATATAACTCAGCAGCCATTGCGGAGCCATCCCAAGGTTTTCCCCTAAAGCACCGAATTTTAAAAGTTGGGGACTTACCATGACTTTTTTCTGTGGAGCAAGGTGACGACGGTGCATCTCTGTCTGTCGCCTTGCTCTGGACTTGCAGCAGAGGCATGACCCGGCCAATGGCGACCCCTGATTGGTCACCATCGGCTGGACAGGGAAGAGGGGCAGGCCAGCAAGCCGAATGGCTGCTGGAACGCCTCCGCGCTTCTCCAGCATGGGCAGAAGGATGCACACACCAGAGAAGTGCATAAAGGTTTTTTTTAAAAAAGGTTATAAAAGATTTAAAGCCGTAGTTGGTAAAGGCATGACTGCACACATCAGAGGAAAGCAACTGCATGCAAGACCGATCGCCCATCAGTATGAAGACGGGAAACGCACGGAGATGGATCGCAAGTGCTTGCTGTCACCGGGGAGGAGTGGGGGAGGTGCGGATGCGCTATGGCACCTGTGCAGTGACACACAGTTGTGCGGTGGGACATCGGCACAGTGGGGCATGGGCACAGCGTCAGCTTCTTCAGAGGCAACCCCCATGCTCGCTCCTTAGCTTGGGGACAACCCACAGAAGCGCAAGCACGGGGTTTTGAGGGCTCGCGGCACCAATGCACAATCGTCAAGATGGCCCCTTGGAAGGGCTAGGAGAGAATACTTCTTGAAACCTGGGGAGCTGCTGTCAGTCAGTGTCAACAATACTGGGCTATATGTACCATCCGATAGGTGTTTTATTGCACGCTTGTTACTGGGCACTCACGGAGTTTGCTGAGGTCCCTCACATGATGTTGTCTGCCTCCCGCCGCCTTCCGCCCCTTCTGGCCTTCCTTGTGCAACAAAAAATAACCTCATTAAGTCTGATGTTTTTTTAAACTCGGAATCGCTGCTCTCTCCTGCTGTGTGCAGGAGAAGCAGCGCCATTAGAACAGGGACTCAATGGGCCTTGTGCTCGTCGTGTACTTCCTCTTCTTGAAAGAGGAAGTAACTTGAGGAAGGAAAACACCAGCGGAGAAGCGAGGTAGGGAGCATGTTAACCCCTGGTGTGATGGAGCTTTCAGTTTAAGGCAGGTTCTTATGTTCCTGTGTATCATTACTACTACATGAGAGCTCACCTTTATAAGACTGAAATTAAAATGTGATACATACCATAGAATGCTTGATTCCATTTCGTTTTGAAGAAGGCATTCTTGAAAGGCAGCTAAGAAATGCATCAAACAGACGAATCGCATCACTACGACAAGTTGAAAATCAGAATCCTCAGTGCATGCAGACTTGCTAGGATGTACGTCTCACTGAGCGCTGCACTTCTGAATAAATCTGCTCAGCGACTGTGCTGTGTGACTCAGAGTAAGATGCCCTTTACAAAAATGGCTGGTGGTGTCTCTTTTTAAAAGGAGAGATCATCAACTAAACATTGCAATAAGGAAATCCCCTAAACTTGAGTTTTGAAGCCTCCTGAATGCAATAGGAACGAGGAGGTTCAACCTAGAAATCAGTTGCATAATGGGAATTCTAGCTCATGCGGATTTTTTGGTTTTGTTTCCCCACTAGGTGTCGCTGTTGGTGGTGCTGTGCTGGCATGTGCCAGGGAGGGAGGGGCTTGGGAGGAAAAGAGAGGAGTTGCACTGGAACATGAACATGTAACATGCTGCCAAGACCCCAAGGCAAAACCAAAAACATTCTGGCTCAGAACCTTAGAGAGCTTCTGTCTGGATAGCCAGAATCGTCTTACGCTGTCAGGGTCAGTGACATGCTCTTTACCCGTGCCAGAAATGTTTCACGCTCAAAAAGGGAGAAGTCAGCAATTATGAGCGGATTCCAATGAGTAATTTAAGAAACTGCATTGGGAATGCAGGCTCTATGTTCATTGAATGTTTTAAAAGCACTTGATATAATTGGCTGGGAAATGGAGTATTTGCGATAGCATGGTGCGGAATACTAGATTTAAGACAAGATGCGATCAACAATGATATTAAAAGACATTCCTAAGACCAAGCAGACCACAATTCAAAATCAAATGGTGTGTGTGGGGGGGAAACAAATACAAATCCAGGGCAGGATTTACACTACTGCTGTACACTTCATATACAGTTTTCAAACCGTTTTCAAAGTGTTATATCCTGCTTGGGGTAGATCTGGTCCAGGTCTCTGCAAGCCATGCATATGCGCCGTTGATCCTAATAGACACCAGGCATTTACTGCTGAAGAGCTATGCTTCGGTCACTCACATTTTATGGGATATCTACGTGACATCGCCATCAAAAGCTTTGCACAAGGAAAACACGGGAGAAAAATTATCTGATGACATCGAGTAGACGCCCTGTGAGAAAGTGAACTCTCCTGCAGGCAATGCCTAGCGTGAAAGCACCCAATCCTAAACACCAGTACTTAGGATTCTGTGGGACTTGCCCTTTAAGTAAACTTGATGAGTATGGCTATAAACCTGAAAAGGATGTAAACCTAAGAGGGGGTTGAAATGTTTGTTTCCAGGCTCTGACCTCTAAAGGCCTAAATCGAGGTGGGCAGAAAGTAGTTCTCCAGATACTTTGGACTTCAGCTCTCAGTATTCCTGACTATTTGTCATGCTGGTCGGGGCTTCTGGGAGTTGAAGTCCCAAACTTGTGGAAATCTACCTCTCCCAACCACCCATTCTACATGTCCTAGGCCCGTGGTATCTGATGGCTCCTACTCCTTCATGAGCCTGCTTGGCTGCTGAGGTCTTCATCTGTGAACTTGTTCTGGTGCATGTCTTCTGGCGAAATGGCCTTGGCGATGATTGCACACTAGCTACGTAGAGCATCTTCCAGAGGAACATCCACTTGGTGCCTACTCTTTTGTCATTTAGGCACCAGGTTAAACTGGTTTTATTTTCTCGAGCTTTTGGTAGGAAATGATGCAGCACTTGTCCTTGCCCATTTTAGCTGCACTTTATTTTGCTGCTGCTTTATTTCTTCATCGTGTTGGAGCTTTTGTTTTGTTTTCATTGCTTCCAATGTTTTATTTTTCAGGACTTTCTCTTCCTTTCTCATATATCTTCTCAAGTACCTAGAACACTATATGGTGGAAAGGCAGGCTAAAATATAATTGAAATAAATGGTTTACTTTACATAATAAAATCCCTTATTCATTACATTTTTACCCACCTTTTCTCCAAGGCGCCCAGGGCCTGTCTTGAAGAGGGGAAAGCCCCAGGGTGGATCCGCAGTGGCAGTAGGTCATTTATATGATGCAGCAGCCATTGCGGAGCCATCGCAGGGTTTTTCCCTGAAGCTCCGGATTAAAGAAGTCAGGGACTTACCCCAACTTTTTCCTGTGAACAAGGCACAGATGTGCATTTGCCAACTGTCACCTTGCTTTGGTCTTACAGCGGAGGCGTGTCCCCACCAATGGTAACCCCTGATGGGTCGCCATCAGCAGGGACAGGAGGAGGGGGCGGGCCAGCGGAAAGCCCGTGGAAAGCCTGGGGACCACTGTATCTATCTGAAGCAACACCTCCTCCCATATGTACCTGCCCAGACCCTAAGGTGATCCTCAGGGGTCCTTCTCCATGAGCCCCTGCCAAAGGAAGTGAGGCAGGTGGCTACCAGGAGGAGGGCCTTCTCTGCTGTGGCACTCCGGCTGTGGAATGAACTCCCTAAGGAGGTTCGCCTGGCAGCTACACTATATTCTTTCAGACGCCAGGTGAAGATCTTTTTATTCTTGCAGCATTTTAACAGTCTATAAATTTAATTTTAACTTGACTGTTTTAAATTTGTATTGTAAATTTGTATTTCTGCACTGTTGCCGATTTTATCCTGGTTGTGTTTTTATATTGTATTCTATATTATGTTTTTATACTGTTTGTTTTATATACTTTGAATGGTTTTAATTTTTGTGAACCACCAGGGAGCATTGGCTATTGGGCAGTATAAAAATGCAATAAATAAATACATAAATAAAAATTTCAATGGATTTATGGAGACTTTTATTTGTTTCTCTCCTGGGGGCTCTCCCCACCCCCTGCCAACATGCACACATATTTATGAGAGGCAAAGAACACCTGGCACAAGTGCATGTCTCCAAAAGGTTATATCTGTATGCCTGCCTTCCCCTTTGCCACCAAACATCTACTGCCCCGCTGCTTCACAGAAGGGTCACCGCTCGTTGCCAGTGCACAGGAAGACCCGGGGTGAGCCCCGGTTGCCCCACGGCTCCCCGCTGGCAGCAGAGCAGCTCCCCACCCCAGGCTTGCTCCTTTGCATGGGGACAACACGAGGGAGCGCAAATGCAGGGCATACATGATTTTTCTCCTTCCCCTATTTTCTTTAGTCTCACAACAACCCTGTAAGGTTGATCAGGCTGAGAGACAATGAGAAGCCCAGGGTCATCTAGCAAGGTTTGTGGCTGAGTGAGATTGAGGATTTGAACCTGTCTCCCCAGTTCTAACCACTACGCCACACTGACTCTGCACTTTAAACTGGTCTGTTCCCTTCCACCGAGGATTTATTAGATTCATAGAATAGCAGAGTTGGAAGGGGCCTACAAGGCCATTGAGTCCAACCCCCTGCTCAATGCAGGAATCCACCCTAAAGCATCCCTGACAGAAAGTTGTCCAGCTGCCTCTTGAATGCCCCCAGTGTGGGAGAGCCTACAACCTCCCTAGGTAACTGGTTCCATTGTCGTACTGCTCTAACAGGAAGTTTTTCGTGATGTCCAGCCAGAATCTGGCTTCCTGTAACTTGAGCCCGTTATTCTGTGTCCTGCACTCTGAGAGGATCGAGTGTGACAACCTTTCAAGTATTTGAAGAGTGCTAGCATGTCTCTCCTCAATTTTCTCTTCTCCAGGCTAAACAGGCCCAGTTGTTTCAGTCTCTCTTCATAGGGCTTTGTTTTCAGACCCCTGATCATCCTGGTTTCCCTCCCCCATTCTATGCCTCCCTCTCATTTAAACATAGGAAATTCTCTGCACCCTTTTAGCAACTAAAATTCTGATATTACAACTTTGGAAGCTCACCTCCTATA